>NW_020955233.1:64364-136499 GCF_003031625.1 Empidonax traillii
AAAAAAAAAAAAAAAAAAAAAAAAAAAAAAAAAAAAAAAAAAAAGGGATGGGGGAACTGCAGGAATTAATAAGAATACCTCCCCAAGGAGGAAACAAACTGTTTATTTTAGAGCTTGTGTATGATCAGCTCTTACTACACTGGGAGACCCTCGTGCAGTAGGACAGCTGAGATCACTCAGTCTAAAAGAAATGAATCAACTGGAAAGGGAAAGAATGGGGAAATGCATCCCTTCTCGGCATCACTTTCCTATGGGCAGCTGCCTGGATTTATAGATCAAAAAGCACCATGAAAGATGAAAACAAAAGCAATATTCCCACAGAGAGACCCAAATACCCAGCGCACAACCTGTCCCTCAGCAGAGAACCTCAGAGCTCAGCCCAGTGGCAGAAGTTGACTGCCAAATGTTATTTCTACTGCAAATAGTATAAGAACATAAAAATTAAGCTGGTCAGGGATTGCCTGGAGAACGTTGGAACAATGACTGTCATGATATGCATGTTTTGCAGCCTCCAATTGTCACGGGTAGAGACAATATTTGCCCTTTTTGCAGCAAACGCAGACAGGAGATTTCCCAGCACGGTGTCCCGGTGCCCTCACAAGGTCCTTGCCAGCCTGACTTTGCCCAGAGCAGACGTTTTTGGCTGCAGAGGATTGCTGAGACAGACCCTCAGCATGGGAGGTGTAAGAGTTTGATGCTTCCCAAGAAAACACTGCCTGCAACATATGATGCAGAGCATTCAGCAGCCTTCCACCCTCCCGCAGGTTGGGTGGTCTTTGCCCTCTCATCTTTTTCTGAAGGTCTGTTTTCATTGTGTCCAATGGGGTCCAATCCCAGTTTCCTTGAGGGCAGCAGCTCCAAGCAGCCCCTGACCCATAAGTGTGTAAACACTGCTGCCACCCGACCTCGGCCGTGCCTCACGCTCCCTATCAGCGTCACTCCTCTCCTGCTCTGCTCACAATAATCTTATCAACGCTGACCACTCCTTGCTTGTGTTTGGGCACTGAACCACCTCGCCCCTCATAAAATTACCTTGTATCATGTCTCCTAGACCTTGATCCCACTAAACTTTCCAACTCGTTTTACCATCGGGCTCTCTCCCATCTTTTTCCTTATCCCACTGCTGGTGTTGCTGGAGAAGGCCAGGAGATTCTTCGCTTTTGAACCTGAGCCCACTAAAACCAGACATAACACAGTGTGGGATCCATCCAAACCCATCTTGTGCTGTCTGATGCTGGAAGCCCAGTCACCATAGGTCCTTTTCCCCATCCCATCCCAGCTGTCCTAAGGACCTTCCTTGTTTCTTTGCTACAAACACCTCCAATCCAATATCTCTCTCTGAACAGTGCCCAGTGTTGGAATATGCTTTGATTTTCTTGCTGAAATCAACATCCCTAATCAACAGCGACTCTGACCTCTTGGTGTTTCCCTCTCCAAACCTACAGCCTCCAGACCCATGACTTGATGAATCTCCTGTTCTTGCTAGACAAAACAACTCATAATCTTTTCCAGCAGGATATGAGAGCACAACTGGTCCACTCCAGGCTTCTGAAATACACTCTTCAGCAAATTCCTTTAGTCACTTCAAAGGAAGGGACAAAAAACTTGCCCTGCTGCTGTTGGGACCTCAGACCCCAAGGCAGGGCTCCTGTTTTCTCTGCAGAAGGGATCCAGCCTCACCAGGGACAGGAGCCCTCCCCACCCCTGTCCACTGCTCCCTGCATGCTCCCAGTGCCTTCACCCTGGGATGTAAAGTCTTATCACATTCTGGGAGCCCACAGTCTCCTCCTGAACTAGCCATCCCCTCTCCTACCCTCTTCCATTCCATTCATCTCCCTGCCATGATATAACACTTAATTTAAACCCCTCCTAGGGTTTTTAAACTCTACTGGACTGTCTCCAGCTCACATAAGTGAGAATAATTCTCTATTATCCTCCTGTTTCCTTTTCCATGCCAGGCAGCTCAGAGGCATGGAAAAAAACCCTGCACTCCTAACACTTTCAGGCTGCTCCCCTGCACTCTCCAGCTCACTAGCTTCCAGTTGAAACCAGTCCAGCTCCTCTAAATCACGAGACATTTATAAAGCTCTCCTCCTTGTCATGTTTCTGGGGATCCCAGAATCAGTTAAAATAGCTCAAAACCATGAAACAGACAGCAAAGGCGAAGAAGCCAAAATATATGAGGCTTTGTAAACAGAGAACTCCTGTGAAATAATCCTTTTCAAGTGCATGTCTGGAAAGTGCAGTGCATGGAAGGGCAAGACGGACACAGAATCATATAAACACTAAGGTTGAAAAGACCTCCAGGATCATCAGAGCAAACATGGGCTTAAATCACACAGTTGAGACTCTGGACTGGGGGACACTGATGGGGTCCATAAACATGTGTGGGTATCAAGAAGACCAACCATCCACCTCTCCACCTTTCAAACCTGCTTTGTTCCTCTGGGCTGTGAGGTCCTCAATGTCCCCAGTGACACTGGGCACAGGCATCCACTTGAAGGTTAGATTCATCCTGCATCTGCTGAGCAGCACAACTGAGAGCCAGTTAGCATAACTCTGGGAGCTCTGGCTATCCTTCCTCCTCATAGAAATCATGGAATGGTTGGGGTGGGAAGGGATCTTAAAGATCATCCAGTTCCAACCCCTGCCATGGGCAGAGACACCTTCCACCAGCCCAGGTTGCTCCAAGCCCTGTCCAACTTGCCCTGGAACACCTCCAAGGATAGGGCAGCCACAGCTTCTCTGGGCAACCTGTGCCCACCCTCACAGGGAAGAATTTCTCCCCAATATCCAATCTAAGTGTTTCATCATCACACATCACCACCACTGGGGCGTTACCAGGATGCTCCAGGTTTCTCACCAGGGACAGCACTCGGCAACCGCCTTCTAACCCTAAAAACTGAAGGCCTTTTCCCTTCTGTTGTCTCTCAGAGGTGAATCAAGGCAAACAGCTTCTTGAGGGGTTGAAGCAGTCCTGCCCCCTTGGACTAGGCACTCAAACTGAAAGCAGAATGCCTGGGTTCATTCCAGGTGTGATACAGCACCAATGCGCTGCCAGCTGAGCCGGGCAGGGCCCGGGAATATCAGCACTGACTGAGCCCAAGTGGTGTCACTGCCACAGTCATTAAATACCACCTGTGACCAGGAGTAACTTCCAGCAGCAACACGGAACTACCAGCCAGGTTCCCGCAGGGAACAGAGATCAGCTCTAACCACATGGATCTAAGCCAGGGCCACATCCAAAGGGAATTTATTACCTCCTGAAGTGCTGCTGCATCACTCCTGCATGCCAAGCAGCGACTCCATGACTGCCATCCCCATCCCACTCTTCAACCCCCACAACTCCTCAAACCACCCCTTTCCACCAGGACCTTTCTCTCCCTGATGCCCATCCCTGGCACCACTGTGCTCCCAACACCTCCAAGCATCAGTGGCAATGGGTCCAGTGCTGGAAAACACCCCAAGAAAGATGGGAACCAATGCAGGGGGCTGCCTCACAGGGAACATGAAGGGGCAAGATGGTTTGCACAGACCACAATTGGTTATTTTGGCCCAAGGACTGCAATAGGTACCCTGAAAGTGATCCCGGTACGTGGTGAGCTTCGTGATTAAGGTTTCCAAGTCTAAACCATAGCCTTCCAAGCCTTCCTTTCCCTCCAAAAGTTCCCAAACCTGGAAATTCCATTAGGATACTTTGTTTTCCTACTCCTTTTTGGGGGCTGGGAGGACTGGCACTGCACATAGGCTATGCTTTCCCACCTAGAAGCAGTTCTTTTCTTAAGGTATATATATTTTTAAGATAAATGTCTCAGCACAGGAAGAGTGGACAGGTAAGGAGAGATTGGGGGATGTTGTTGCCTGTCAATCTATATACATTTGCTCTTAAAAGCATGAATTTTTCTCCAAGGGATGGGTGTTCTGACTCCCCACCATCCCAGATGGTGCACATCATCCACCTGATGCCAACAAACATGTTTGGATAGAGCTCAAACTGTTCCTTCATGCGCTTGCTGGGTGCCCGTTTTGGACTTTTGACTCTTGAAGCCAGAAGCACTTTATAACAAAGAAATTTTAAAAAGAAAAGGGGGGGGGAGAAGGGGGAAAGAAGTTACAAGAGTTTAAAAAGCGTTTTTAAAGCTTTTTTCCAGATGCTGGTTTTCCCTCGGTGCAGCTGGACTTGCAGCCACCAGGGCAGGTGGGAGTGGGGGGTTCCTGCCAGCGTCTCCAGCTCGTGGGGTCACTCTGCACATGTTCCCCACATGGGTCACCACCTCTCCCTCTGAAATCACCTCTGAGGACCCTCAGACTGTCTCAGTGATGGGTGATCCAGGCTCCTGGCCTAATTTTGGAAGGAAGACTTGAGTCCTCCAGCCGCAAGAGTTGGTGGGCACAGGCAACTCGGCACTTCCTGGCACTGTCAGAGCTTCTGCACCAGCAAAGTGACACCCCTAAGTCATCTGCCCTTGCCCAAATTGCCCTGGTAGACACAGCCCTGACCAAGTGCCCTGGAGTGTGTGGGGTGCTGAGCACCCAGCCCTACTCCTGCAGCTGCCCATGGGATGCACAAATGGGTTAACAAGTATTTGTTGGGGCTTTTTATTTTTAATCCTGAAGTGTGACATCCTGAAAAAGAGCTTGGCAATGTTTTCTCAGCTCTAGGCTATTTTTTGCTTGCTGCCAGTTGAGGGGAGCTGTACCTATTTGCAGGAAAGAGCATGAACTGCAAGAAGGGCTCTGTTTTTGGGTGGCTTTACTCACCCCGAGTCATGGTTGTTACTGCAGCAGCTCGGAGTGGGTTAGGGCAACCTTTTGAACCTCTAGCAGAGGAGGGAGCAGGTTACCAGTTCCCACCAGAGGCACATCAGTGTAGCACAGAGGCAGCTCTAAATCATCCAGGGTAACCTCCAACTCTTCCTCCTGGAGCCCTCAGCCAAAAAGTGCCAGCAAGTCACCTGCTGGAATACCCCAGCCTGGGCAGTGGGGACCTTCAGAGATGTAGGAGTGGAAGACGTCAGCTGGGATGACGCCTCCAGTTCTGGCAGCTCCCAGAAGGAGCCAGTTGGGAACATCCCTATGGTACCCTACAACATCCCCACAGAACTTCTGGGGCTCCAGCATAGCCCCAGGAGGAGCAGGCAACACCATCCTCCATGGAAGGTGAGGGAAGATGGATGGCAAACAAACCCCAGACCTATCCCAGCTGCAATGCCCTGCCCATGACCACACATCCTGATAACATACTTTGCTGGGAAACCCTGACAAGCCCTTCCCTGGATCACACACAGGCTCGGATCCAGTAACACTGGTGGGAAATCACACCCCAGCCCTGGGCACCACCGGTACCACTGGCACAAGGGGGTCCTGCCCTCTGGGCTGCTTCTCACATGTTCCCAAAGCTGCTCTGCCTACTAGCAGCTGCCACTCCCCAAAACTGCACCCGGCTGCTCTGGATGCTGAGGTGTGGAGGTGCTGCCAAGCAAGGCATGAAAATTCCCCCCACCAAGGGAATCCTGGCCAGCGCAGGCAAATGCTCCGGGGACAGGGACCAGCACGTGCAGCAGCCTCTGTGTGCATCCAGAAACAGGCCAAAAAGTGGAGGGGGGAAAAGACAGGGTGATGAGTGGTGTAAAATCAGGATGGTTGGCAGGGTGTAAAACGTGACAAGTGGCGGGGGTGACCCGTGTTATCTCACGCAGGCAGTGAGCTCAAGAGCCTTTAGCTCAGACAGGGACCCGCTCCACGATGACAGCAGGTGAGTAACTGGGCAGCCAATGCCAGAAAACCCATTTCAACCCACCAAGCCTTTGCTTCTGTCACTCAAAAAGCTCTGCTCTCCCAAGTTTTTAGAGCAAGCCCATGTTATTCTAAGGCAGTGTTTTCTTTTCACACCAGGATATGGTTAATGATTCCCTAAGCAGTGTATCAAACGCTGTGGGGAAGCTCACGGAGAGCTGCTCCGTGGGGTACAACACCTATGTGCAATGCCGGGTACCACTGTGAACCCCAGCGAGCCCCTCAGCCCTCCTCATGTACCGAGCAGGACAGGGTTACCCCGGACCGCCGCAGGAGCTGACATTCAAATTCTGCATCATCAAACCGGCGATGCGAACGGGGGACGCGGGGACGCGTGGGATGTGCTGGGGTCACTACCCGCACAAGCATCTCCTCCCTCCCCGCGGCGCATCCCTGCCAGGCTCCCATCCTTACTTTGATGTTGCAGAAGACACTCCGGGAGCAGGTGCTGGAGCTTTGGGGGATGTCAACCGCGGATTTGCCAGCTTCGGGGTGGACTCCCATCCTTAGGGCTTCCCGGGGAGCCCCCAATAGTTGGGCTGAGCTTGGGCTGCCGTCCTCGTCCGGCCTGTCCCGCCGCCCGCACGGTCTGTGCCGAAAGCCCTCCGAGGCTGTGAGTGAGCCAGGCAGCGTGAGTGCCAAGTTTTTATAAGTCGGCTCCGGGGAGCGATGATGAAACGCTTTCTTTCTCCTCCCTCTTTCGCTTTGTGCACCGAGGGAACTTTAAAGCCGCAGGAAGCGAAGGGCAGCGCGCAGGGAGTAGGTGGGAGCGAGGGCTTGGCCACCACAGCGCGGCTGGGGACTGTGGGACGGTGTTTGCCCACCCATGGGGACACCCAGAGCCCTAACCCACCGCTGTGCTCACGGCCCGGGCTGCAGGACTGGGTTGGACAAAGAAACGGCACTACCAATGGAACCTTCCCGCAGGGAAAGCCACTGGGATTTTAATTAGAAGTCCCCCTGAAGGGGCCAGAGGAAGGGGAGACACCTTTCAGCAGCTGAGATTTGGCGCCCAGGTGGTGGGAGGAGGAAACTGGATGTCCAGACGGAGAAATCCCTTCCTGGGTTAAGGGGGCTGTGAAGGAAAAAATAAACTTTTCCCGTTTTTTTCTTTCATGGAAAAAGCTGCATTTGTGAAGCTCCTGAGCACCGGTTTTTTTGTTTGTTTGGGGTTTTTTTGTTGTGTTTTTTTTTGTTCGTTTGTTTTGGTTTTTTTTTTTTTTTTTTTTTTTTTTTTTTTTTTTTTTTTTTTTTTTTGTTTTTTTTTTTTTTTTTTTTTTTTTTTTTTTTTTTTTTTTTTTTTTTTTTTTTTTTTTTGTTTTGTTTTGTTTTTGGTGTGTTTTTTTTTTGGTGTTTTTGTTTGTTTGTTTGTTTGTTTGTTTGTTTTTGGTGGTTTTTTTTTGCCAACACCTCTCCAGAGCTTTGTTAATGCAAAGTTCTGATTTATTTTGCAGGCTCCTCTCAGGGGGGAAATGCGTCAGAGGCAGAAGGGCAGGTTGATTCTGCCCGAGGGGAGGTAGCTACAAGTGCTTAGTCAAAATTATCACCGTCCCCCCTGTAAAAGCAGGTGAGGAGAGCAAGGGGACCTCGTGAGAAGCCTTGGAGCCCATCTGGAGGTGTCCTGAGCCTGGAGAAATCCATCCCAACGCCCTGAATGGTTTCCCCATGAGAGGGCTTGCGGGCCCGTGTGATGCCAAGGGGTCAAGCTCCTCTCAGTGGGCATCCCCCGACCCTGGGCCCACCCGAGCTCCGTCGTGGGCGCCCACCACGAGAGGGTGCCTTGTACCCGTCAAGAGGCTCCCCAGGCACCGCCGTCCTCCTGCCTCGCCCAAACCCTCTTGAGACAGGACCCCCTGTGGGGGACTCCTGGGGTCTGATCAGGTCCAGGGCCATGGGAAAATCAATGTTGCTCAGGTAAAAAGAGTTAATTTTTTCTGTCAGCTTCCTGATTTCCTAAGCCTGTCCTGGAACAGGTAGGTGCCATCGGCCTTGGGGAAGCAATAGAAGCATCCTGGTTTTCCGTCTCTAGTTTTCCACTCCCATCCCCAAATTTGCCACATCTGGGGGGAGGACACGATGTGAAGAGACCTTCTCCCCCTATCAGAGTTAGCCAAGGCCTTTCATGCACCATCCTATGGCAAGAGATGGAGATTTTCAGCCTCACCAAAGAGAAGCTCAAACAAACCAACATCTCTGCTCCTCTCCCACCCTCCCCGTGAGTCCAGCATTCCACTGACCTATTTTTTCAGGCAGCGCCTGACCCACTTACTGCTGTTCCTGTGCTCAGTTTATTCTGCAGCAGCCCGTGACGCTCACTTTGTTATAACAAACACCTCCATGCTGCAGATGTTTCAGCCACTGACTTCAGCTTTTCCCTACAAATATGTCTCCACCCAGCAAAACGCAGCAGGGAAGACACCTGACCAGCCTGTGGGAAGGAACATCCCTGCCCTGTTGCCCCTTAACCACGGAGTTGGATACCTGGTTGTGGTGGGGTCAGTGACCCCTATAAGGCAAAACAAAAGGCTGTGGTGAGTAAAAAGGAAAACAGCTTCTGGTGAACCCTACCCTTCTGGTGGGCTGGATGCCACTTCCCCACTGGGATCATTTAGCTTGGGAAAGCCCCCTAAGATAGTCTAGTCCAACAGGCCCTCAGCACTGGCAACCCACCACTAACCCATGTCCCCACATCCACACAGCTTCTAAATCCCTCCAGGGATGGAGACTCCACCGCTGCCCTGGGTAGACTGCTCCAATGCCTGACCACTCTTTCAGGGAAGAAATTTCCCAAATATCCAATCTAAACCTCCCCTGGCACAGCTTGAGGCCGTTTCCTCTCATCCTGTCTCTTGTTCCCTGGGAGCAGAGCCCAACCCCTCCCCCTCCACCGGTTCCTCCCTCCTGTTTGAGAGCTGGGGAGAATAAGAAGGTCCCCTTGAACCTCCTTTTCTCCAGGCTGAGCCCCCCCAGCTGCTCCTCATCAGACTTCTGCTCTAAGAATTCCTTGGGCAGTGATTTTTAACATACAAGGAGCAGGATTGTGTCTTATAAGCTCAGTTAGAACAAGGAGCAGAACAACAGTGTGCAGTATGCAGGTCCATGAACCACACAGGGGGGCCACTGGCACAACTGGAAAGAGGAGAAATCATTCCCAAGCAGGGAGCACTGCCCAAACCTCAAATAGCTGTAGTAAGTAACACAATAAAAGCTGACAAAGCTGAATTTAAAAGTCCAGTCATCTCTGACCTTCAGAGTGCCCTACTAGCATCTCCCAAGGTTTTATCCTGCTGGAAGAGAAACTCCGGCCCTTGGACACAAGCTCGTCTCCAGCTTTCTTACACTGGCATTGCATTTAAATTGTGGGCTCCAGACTGTGCAACAAAAATGAGCTGCAGGTGAGAAAATGGGGGACTCCTGACTCTTTCTGAGGATTCTCTGCCATGTTTTCCTTCCTGCAGGGTTCCAGCCTTGGCAAGGAACTGCTTATCCTGCAGAGGAGTACACAGGAGGAAGGGATATACAGTGGTGTTGACAAGGGGAGGAGAGGTGGGTTTCAGACTGAACTCATCATGCTCTATCAGGGCCATATAATTCACACTGAGGGCCTGGCAGGGAACATTCCATATTAGCGGGTATGGTTCATTTTACAGGGCTCCTAGGGCTGTACTTCTTCCTCAGCTTTTGAAATGAGTTCCTCCTACAGTAGTCATGCTGCCCCGGTCAAGGAATTGGCTGGCCTTGTGCTGCTGATGGAGGGGCAACAGCTACTTCAGCCAAGCTCTCCATGCACCCACCAGCTCATCCTCTAATCCAACCCTTTCCCTCACCCAAAACAAGCCACCAGTTGAACCTGCCCACCAGGCATGTTTTCAGTGAGCTGACCAAATTTTTCACCAGTGCAGCTGTGCAGGATCCAAGGCAGATCCCTCTTTGGGACGCTCACCTTGTTCACAGAACATCAGAACCCTCTAAAGCCACTTCCCTTCTGCTGGGGATGAGATTGGGTCAAACTCCTTCAATGTGACAGTGAGGAAAGAGAAGGCTCTTCCACCACATCATCGTCCTCACTTCTTTCTATCAAGCAGTGATGTTTTCCTGGGTTGAGGAGAAGACTCACTCTGCTTCACCACCTGGATTCAATCTGGCAGGGACTGAAACACCTTGGATTTTCTCTCAGTATCCCTGATCTGTTCTTCTCAATAATTAGTTGCCCACTGGGCTTTAAAATTGTAGAAATTATGGAATGGTTTGGGATGGAACTTAAAGCTCATCTCATTCCACCTCCGGCCACAGGTAGGGACACCTTCTATTCTCCCAGGTTGCTCCAAGCCCCTTCCAAGGTGCATCTTTCCCAGTAGCCTCCCTGTCAGTGTCTGAGGGCTGACACTGAACTGCTGCTTCAGTAATTCACTTCACACAGACCTGCTTGAAGCATCATCCATGGTGTGGAGCCAGACACCCAGACCCTTGGAACAAGGAACTAATTTTCCTGTCTTGGAGCTGGAAAAATGTGAACTCTGTGGTCAAACAGCTGGAAGAACCTGGATCCTGGAACCTGGTCAGAAGTTATTTCCCTAAATCCATAGGTGTGGATTCTCAGCTGCCTTCCAAACTATTCGGTGGCTTTGTGTGATCCAGGAATAGCAGGGAAACCTGCATGCATCTCCCAGCTGGGAAATTCTCTTGCTTTGGATAAATCTAGAAGCTGGAGAAGGAACTGGACCTCAGGAGCCCCTGGCTCAGCAGAAGAAGGGTGTGATGTGTGATCCAAGCAACTTATGGATTCAGACATAGCAGCAAAGAAGATCCTATGACCATGGAAGGAGATGTGAGGGTGGACAGACACATCATATGGGAAGACCCAGGGAGACTCTGCAAAGGAGGAAGGAACAAGAACAGGATCAGAGCCCCACACAGAGAGTTCATAAAATCAAGAGCTCTGGAGGTTATCGCCCACAATGAGCTGGGTCTCCTGTTTTGTGGGTGCTGCTGTCAAAAGCAGGATCAAGCAGGGTGAAAAAAGTGATCCCTGTATTTACTCAGGAACCTCACACAGCTCAAAAACAAGCTTCCAGGAGCCACATGACCCTCCATTTCCTTGCTGCACACCAGACCCAGGACAGCACAAGCCTCTGTGGAAGCAAGCACGAAGTCCCCAGGCTCCTGGAAGGTTTTGGAGTTGCAAGTACAAACATTGCTCAGGGAATGCAGATTAAAAACACCAGAGCCACGTTACCAGAGCCAGTCCCTGGGGGTTCAGACCAGCGTGTCAAACCTCTGGAACCCCCCTTTATTCTCCAGGGCTGGTGGGGTGGCACAGAGAGGAGTGAGGACAGGAGGGGCATCAACAGTTCCTGCCAGAACCTGTCATTGAAAATTACAGAGAGTGACAGGCTGGGTTTAATTTGCCAGCAATGTGTGTTTGATCTGGAGCAGAAATACTTCTCAGAGGGCAGTACAAAGCCATACCTGAAGAACAGGCTTGGCTGGCTCAGAGCCCAACCTGCTCCTGGGGATGGAGAGTGAGGGGAATGTAGTTTACCAGCACCACAGGGGTAGAGAGGTCCATAAGGGATTTCCTTTAGGGACAAACAACAACCGAGTCCCAGAGTGGGAGGTGACACTGCCTGTCCTCCATCTGAGGCACCACCACCCCTGCAGCAAAGCCAGGGATTAGGAGTGAGGCCAGGGTAGGCTGAGAGAGCAGGGACTCATCCTGGAGGTGCTAGCAGAGGTGGATGTCAGAGTTAAACCATCCCTGCCATGGGTGGTCATGCTGGCAGAGGAGAGGTTGACTAATAAATACATCAAGCAACTCCATCCCACATCCAAACCCAGGCAACCAAACCTCTTGCAGGACAGTGGCAGGAGCAAGGTGCATTCTGGAGGAATAAATGGGAAGATAGGCTTTGCAGGGTACCTGCAGAGCTTGGGAACTGGGAGGCTAGGATTTTGACAGGGTGAGGGTTTAAGAGGACCAGAGAGGAGAGCAGAAGCTCCTCCACTTCTAAGAGCACTGTAAGTGAACAGGGGAGTGGAGGAAATGCTTTTAAATGAGCTATGGTAGTGTCTCATGTCTCTTAAAAAGCCACTTTCTTTTCCTCTGAATTTTCTGTTTCAAGTAAATCTTGTTTATTCTTAGAACACTTGAGTTCATCAGTTAAATCCCTGCCATAACACACTGAAGTTAAACCGAAGGTGACCTGGTTCGTGGATTATTTTCATGGCAGAACCAACTCTCCATCCTCTCCATCCTTCTCCACCTCTCCTTTCTTCCAACAGCTCTTGGAGATGCCAACCCCAAGGTGTCATGTTTTAGGTCTTCAGCTCAGCACATTCCAGAGAAGAAACTCTGATGGTTGGTTAAAGACTGGAATGAAGATTGTTCATTCCACACCCTCCCCATACAGTCACTTGCATGGCATTTGTATGCACAATAAACACCACCATGCCACAAACAACAACAACTGGGAGGGTGGGAGATGCCGTGAGTCCCACCGCGATGTGAGATCAGGGATCAGACCCTAGCAGGGCTGTGCTGGCCAGGACCCCACAGCCCTCCTGGCACTCTCTGAGCACAGTATTTAAAACAACCAGAAGTTTGTAGCCGGGCCAGGAGCCCCTGCCTTCCCTGCAGGATGTGTTCTGCACCCTAGAACAAAGAGGCAGTCTTTGCCTCGAAGGATTTGCAACCTAAAACATCAGTATACTGTAAGAAAAGCAATTAAAGGAAGCAGACAAGGATCTGACAGAGCCATTTCAAAGCAGGATTGCATTTCCTTGAAATTGCTTCAAGTGATCACGATGAGACAATCTAAATTATCTCTGCCCACTGCCAATAAACTTTACAGTCAGTAAATATTTCAGAAACAGTGCCCCTAAGCAAGGTTTCTGCTGCCTGGAAAGGTAGGGTCAAATAATTATGTAAAATTCCCTAACCTCCCTATCTCCTTGGACCTACACACTCCAGAGAGACATACTTTTCCAGGCTCTCCTGTGGCTTGAAATGGATTTCAGGGTAAATCTGTTGTTTCACACCTGAAAAGTTGCATCCAGCAGTACCAAAACCAGTTGCTGCTCACAGGTGTGTCCTAAATCCCTGGAAGCAGAGCTATTGAGCTGTGAGGAGGAGAGGGGAGACTGGATCCAACCCTGAGCAGCTCAAGGAAGGTCCTATCCAGAAGGACACCCTGTGCCCTGGCTGGTGGCTGGTGGCACATCCCAGCCCAGGGAAGAAGGTGGTGACATCTCAGCCTCACGTGCCTCAGCAGCTGCTCCCAGTTGGGTATGATCCAGCTGCACTGGCTCCCCAGGAAAAGAGTTAATGGAGAGCTCATGTTTCAGCCTCCTCCTTCTGTTGGGAAGGTCTGGCAGGTGACGGGTGAGGTGTGACACACCCTGGGTGATGAGTCCCTGCTCTCTGACAGATGAGGGAGGGACATGACCAGAGTCCCCAGAGACAGCCCGGGAAGGGGCATAAGGCTGGGAGGGTCTGTGTGGGTCTGGAGATGGGCAGACTCATGTGCCCACTTTGGTCATACCCCAGTGGAAATCTTCACCTTCCCCAAGAGCTGATTCTTGTTGGATAGATCATGGAACCATGGAATGGTTTGCATTGGAAGGGATCTTAAAGCCCATCCAGTCCCACCCCCTGCCATGAGCAGGGACACCTCCCACTAGCCCAGGTTGCTCCAAGCCCCTTCCAACCTGGCCTTGGACATCTCCAGGGATGGGGCAGCCACAGCTTCTATGACCTTTAAACTTAAAAATATTTTTTTAGCTGTTTTATCACCTCTAAAAGACCTCAGAGTGCTCTAGCAGCCACCACTGAATGGAAATCAAACTAAAAAAATTAAATACCCCAAAGCTTTAATGATTCTTGCCCCATTACATGACAGGAGCTGGTCCAAGCACTGCGCAGCGATCACAGCTCTGATCTGATCCCTCCTGAAGCCTTGCTAAGGACAGTTAAACCACATACTTTGGGTGCTTGTCTACTCCTCTTTGGAAGAAAAAGTTTAAATTCAATAAAAAGAGGGTAAAGGAGAGTGAATTTATCACATCTCATTCTCAATATATCTGGTTGCAGACCCTACTCATATTGATGCAAGTCCTGCAGCTCTGGGCATTGTTAAATATGGAATGAGAGTTATGTGTTTGCAAGCAAATGCTTCAGCCAACACTAATAGGCAGTGAAATATTTTTATTTTACTGTATATTGACTTATTTAATGATGATGGCAATGGAGTGCCAACAAAGTTGCATAAGCATCTCATTTTTTTTCTGTTTTCTTTTTCAGCTACTCAGGAGTTTCATAAAAAATCCTTGTTTGGCTCGAAATCCTCCAGATTCCCCTGCTGCTGTGAGAGGGCTTTGGCTGTCCCCACAGAAGGGTTGACCTGCTCTGTAAACCAGTCTGAATTTCAATCAGCAGCAAACTCAAAACAAGCCCATAAAACCTGATCTCCCTGGGTTGGTTGTGAGGCAGAGGCAGCTCTTAGTAAGACACCGAGATTTGGCAGCCACCAAGCCCTGCTGACACACGTGGTTTGTAGAGCTCCACTGGAAATTGGGTTTGACAGCCCCATTTCTGCATGCCCAAAGCACCTGGATCTATTCATTCCTCCTCCTCCACAAGGTCTTTCCCAGGAGGAGTTGCTGCCATGTGTTCCTAACATCCCCACACAAAGTGCCTTTGGAGGTGTCTCTTCCCATGGAGTTCCATCCAGCATTGATATTTAGGAGCTGGAAGACCAAAATTAAGGTGAAGCCTTGGCCATACCTTGCTACTGGCAACTATGGCTCTATCCCAGGCTTCATTCCCAGGGAGGGATGTGGGCGTCACCCTGGGCAGGATGGAGAGCCGTGAAGTCCATTCGTTGTACAAAAAGTCCTGGAAACTTTCTGTTTGGAGAAGCTGGAATCAAAACAGCAAGGTTTTGGATCACAAGAGCCTCTCCAAACTCTGAATGTGCGACAGGGAAGGGCTGATTTCGAGCTGCTATCAGCATTGGCCATTGCAAGTGAGAATTGTTTTCCTTGGAACAGGCAGGTCCAACTGGAACAATGGCTGGAACTGACATTTTTCAAGGAAAGATTTTGTTTCATCTTGAAATGCTGAAACACCTTGAAATATTTTCCAATGGAAATGACATTTTGTTTCTGCTGATGCACATGGGAACCATCCCATCACAGTTTCCATTCTCCTCTGGCCCTTCCCACTTCAGCAGGAGGGGTCCATGGAGCCACATGCAAGAGCAATGGAGAGCCATCCAACCATCACATCCGGGGGGTGGAGAGCCATCCAAGGAGTCATCATGGGCACAGCTCATGAAAACACCTGTTTTAATGGGGAAAATAGAGGGGCAAAGCATCCAGTGAGATTTGTTTTGGACTGAGGAACCTTGGGGGAAGGCAAACAAATCAGGATAAGAAAGGTGCTAAAATGTGAGAAGACCTCTGAAATTGTAAAATAGGTTAACAGCAGGGGATAGTCTTTAAAACTCTGAGTTTCTACCTGACAGGAGGAGGAGAACTCTTTGCATCTCTTCCATGGGCTGTGGGAGGAGACAAAGGTGGGAGCAAGTCCCTGTGGACCTGTGTCCAGGGGACCAGAGGAGCACGGGAGAGCAGAGAAGTAAAAAATCCTGTCAATTTTCCATGAAGAAGTGGAAGGAGAGCAGTAAAAGGTAATAGTTGAGGAATCGGAGCCCTGCTTTGTTGTTGTCTCAGATTTCTCATATCTGGAGAGCTCAAAAAACCCTTAAGCTTCATTAAGAGAGGAAAGTTGCAATCTCAGGTTGGCTGTAATGTTACCTCTTCACAATTTCAAAACATTTCCTTTAGATCATGACTTTTTGAGCACTATGGGATTAGCTCACATTCCTAAATAATCATTTCAGGTCAAAGTAATCTGCTGTTGTTTCCTTTCAAAAATGGGTTGAGGACTCTGAAAAGTTTTTTTCCTCTCTCGTTCTAAATGAATGTGAAAAGTTTTGGGTTTCAAACAAAATGTGCCCTTTTTCCTTCCTCTTTTTTTTCTTTTTAACAAAAAAGGAAAAAAAAACTTTCACAGATGTTGGAAGAGGATCCTTTCATTCTTCTTCTCCTTTAGGAGATAGGACAAGGGGAGATGGCTTCAAACTGATAGAGTGCAGGGTTAGATGGGATGCTGGGAAGAAATTCCTGGCGGGGGGGGGGGGGGGGGGGGGGGGGGGGGGGGGGGGGGGGGGGGGGGGGGGGGGGGGGGGGGGGGGGGGGGGAGGCTGTGGCACAGGTTGATCAGAGAAGCTGTGGTTGCCCCATCCCTGGAAGTGTCCAGGTTGGATGGGGCTTGGAGCAACCTGGGCTAGTGGAAGGTGTCCCTGCCCATGGCAAGGGGTGGCACTGGACGGACTTTAAGGTGCCTTCCAACCCAAACCATTCAGTGATTCCATGATCCTTCAAGAACACCCTGATGGAGATGGTGCTTCTGCTCCCAGCATTCCTCGTGTTCTGCCATCTCCACTAGAGCAGGGCTGGCAGAGGTGACTCACCGCCATGTCCTTGGACCAAGCCCAGCCAACACAGTCCTTGGAGGTGTCAGCACTGCCAGGCCACCTTAGGCACAATGTCAGCAGAGAAACCTGCCTGTCCACAGCTGCTCAAGGGCCATGGACTGACACACAGACAAGGGAGCAGAGCATCAGGCACTGAACAGGTCTGGTGAGGAGCTGCCAGCTCTGATGACACTCACAATGTGTCTTGAAGCTCCACCAGTGCTGGTTTCAGAACCATCCACCAGCTGAGTGGCTGACTGACCCCTCAGCCAGGTGTGACTCCGCCATGGCTGTTTAACCTTGCCCTGGAAAAGAAGGCAAATATTTATTTTTACAGGGGAGTCAGTAAATTGTTCTGACAGCCACGAGGGAGCACTCCCACCTGACAGAACTCCTTTGATCAGTCGTCTTCTTCTTGTTGGGGCTGACTCTTCTTGCCTTAGGAATTCATTGTTTTGAGTCAGGAACATTGTGTTCCTTGTCTGTGTCTGACAGCTGAAAGCTAGGTGGAGGCACTGTCCTTGGGTTTGGATCCCGGAGCAAATGGATGAGATCCCATAAATTGGGTCCATATTAGCTGGATGCATGAAGACCCCACTCCAGCTCTCTGAAAATCCGAACACAGAGCTTGAGTAGCTGTAAGGGGAGCTGAACTCCAAAACAAAAAGGATGTGGTCAGTGGTGGTCCACTGGAGATCACCCCAAATCAATCATTTCAAGAGCAAGCTGACAGCTCAGAAAGCAAGCTGCCTGCTTTCCCTTGGAGGTGGCATTTTAAAAGTTTTCCTGCACTCTGAGCAAAAGGAGAGGGAGAGGAGGTGATGTTCTTTAGAGAAGAAACTCCCCTGAGCTACTCACTTGATGGGAGGACCAGGCACCACTGCCATACGGGTGGGATGGCAGAGGCCAACCTTTGCACTGTGGGAGTTGGTCAGCATTTGGAATTGCACAGTTCTCTTGCAGTTCCCTCCCTTCTTCAGATCTCCTCATGAGCTGGAATTGAGGAGGATTGCCTTCATCTAGCCAGGGTGGTCAGTGGACTACAGCAAGGACAAGGGAAAGCTGTGTGGACACCAACAGCCTTTTTGGGGCCAGTTGTTGAGCCCTTTGCAAACAGCCCTTGGGATAATGTCAGTGGGAGCTGCCCAGCCATCCCTTCCCAAGTGCTGTCCTTCTTCCAATGAGGAACTATTGAAGTCCTCATCCCATTGAGCCCAGATTCGTGCATCCACGACACCAAAGAAACCCCAGGAACTCCACACCCTGGTGCTCCCCTCATTACCACGAAGGGAAAAGCTCTGGTTCACACCCAATGTGTGTTATCCTTGCTAGTCCCTTAACTTCAACAAGGGATCATTTTTTCCATGCCTGTTCCTGTTGTTTGACCCCTGGCTTTGTTCTTCTTTCTTTTGCAAGGTCACCTATCAGGCCAGGTCACACTAGTGAGAAATGTCAAGCCAGTTCTGGGAACTGCTTCCTGGAACGCATCCACCTGTGTTATCTTTGTGTCTACAGGCTGCTGAAAGAGCCTCTTGACTGGAAACACTCAACTGAGAAGAGAAGTGGGACATCTCATCCCGCTCCTGCCTCCTCTCTGCTCCTTCAGGGAACCACGGCAGGAAACAAATCCCTGGCCCTGGCAGGGCAGATGATGGGTCTGTCCTGGCCCAAGTCTCATCACCATGGTACTAAACATCAGACAACAACTTTCCTCATGTGACCTCTTATTCCAAATTTAAAATACAATGAGTCTGCAAAGACAAAAATAGTGGTTTAAATTTAGGTAGAGCAGACCGAGAGGCACCGTCAGCACTTCCCCTTCCAGTGCCGGCGCTCTGTGGCCGGGAGGAAGCAAACAGGAAGAGAGGCCGCCAGGCCAGTTGTAGGATGCAGTTGTTGAGGAGATAGCCAAGAAAAGATGATAGTGTGATGTTTGTCCCTTGGAGACTATCTTGACAATGCCTGACTCATCCCTGTCCCCTGCTAGACCCAGTGAGGCAAAGGATGGAACATAACTGGAATAGGTGGAGCCCAATGACAGTTCCTCTCCCACATGACTCAGGCTGCACCTCCTCCCACCCCCAGAGGCCCTTGCATTTGGGATCTTCCAGGGGCCCGAACTGCCTGCCTTCTTTGACAGCCCCTGAAGCTAAGAGAAAGCCAAAGGCACCTGGAGACCCATCTCCTTTCCTGGTCCCACCAGATTTGCTCTCCTAATTAACGACACAGACTCAAATCCAGTCTGGACTCAAACAGATCAGCAGTGGTAGGATGGGAAGATGCTACAAGGAATTAAGACTAAGTCAGTTCCTAACTGCTTCCACAAACAGCCATGCAGATGTCACTTGGTCCATCCACGCAACCCGAAGCAGATTCCTAACTCACCTAAATTAAGGAAAATTTACTCCTGCAGAGATTACTGGCACTGGTAGCAGCTGCCCCTCCAGGAGATGGGGGAAGACCCAAGGACAGGCACACCAACCTATCCTATCAGCCAGGAAAACTCTTCAGAGACATCAAGGACAGATGCAAAGCTGGGGATAAGTAGAAACTAGAGAGGCTTTAACAATTCATCAGAACTGGAAGGAAGAGGGGGAAGGTCATGGACCAGTTGAATAAACAGCGGTGGTGGGTACAGGCAGCAGGTTCTCTGGCACTTGGATGCAGTTGGTACCATCCAGATGGACAAAGTTTCTGGGTTTTCGCAGAGCAGTGTTGTGCTATGGCCCAGAGATGGATCTTTGGGAAAATAACTGTTGATATAAGACACTGGGCATCCTCCTCACAGGTCATCAGCACCAGAGGGGTTGAAAGGGCAGGGGTTGGGGCTGTCTTCCCCTTCCCCTTGCAAAGAGGACTTTGTTGCCCAGACCAGCAGCCCCCAGGCTTGCCCTGCCTCTTCCAGTTTGCACGCCCAAGGCCAACCCCCCTCCTGTCAGCCAGGATGTTTCACAAGAGCCCAGCAGCACCAAAACGGGAGGATGCACTATGTAAACAGCCTGCTGCTTGCATCCCCAGCTGGAATCCTGCCCGGGACTCCTTGTTCTACAGCTCTCCATTGCCAGAGATAAGAGGCAGAGCCACTCACAGAGCGCTGAGTGACAGCTCAGCCAGCATCTCTCCTGGGGGGACCAGCCATGGGAGCCTCGCCTTCAGCACCCAAATCCACGATGAAGGGCAGCAGGTTGTGCCCCTCGTTGTGAGGAGAGCACCTTCTGGGCACCAGCATGAGAGGGGGGCTGCGCTTTTTCCATCAGCACCCATGTGGGAGGTTCTCCTCCAGGAACCCGTGGCCACATCCCAGAGTGCTCCAGGGCTCTCCCGCAGGAAGGGACATTTTCCCTTGTTGGGAAAACAGTCCTGGGCTGGGGTCACACTGGGGCATGGGGTGTTCCAACCACCTTAGGGACACTCTGAAGATGCTCCATATGGAGAGTTTGGTGCAGCTGCACTGCCTGGGGTTGCTGCAGGCAGATCGTAGAATCACTGAATCCCAGAATGGTTTGGGCTGGAAGGGACCTTAAAGATCATCTCATTCCAAACCCTTGCTCTGGAAGGGGACTCCTCCCACTGGGCCAGGTTGCTCAGGGCCCCATCCAGATGACAGAGAGAGCAGGATGCTGGGCTTTGGCTGCCAGTTCAGTCTTGGAAGTGCTGCTGGGAATTCCACAGGGACAGTGTCAACCTAAGACCTGGAGTCTGATGTGGGGTTTGATTTCACATGCTCAGTATTTACACGATGAGGTCTTTTTACCAATTTCTCGTTCTTTGCACAACAACAGCCTGGGAAATCCAGCTCCTCTCCTGCTCCTGCCACGCTGTCCAGGAGCACAGGGTATCTCTCATGGGTTCCCATGCCAACACTTACCTCAGCAGCACTGAGTCCCTTCCCACTTACTAGACACCACAGAAGCAGAATGTGATGGCCCAGAGCAAACCCAACACACACAGGGTGCAAAGGGGCAAAGGAGAGCCGCAGCAGAGCTAGCCCCACCACACAGTGCCAAGCCTCAGATGCTTCTTACCCTCTTTCACAATCCCTGTCCCAGGAAGCCTTACCTGGGCTTCTGGCACCTTCCCACCTCAGCAAAGTGCCAGGACAAGGACTTATTCAAGCCTTCAAGGGTAATTCCCTGTTTCTTGGACCAGGTGATACTGCGACATCTCCCACTTTCTCCTGCTGCATCCAAGAAAAAAAGTAAACAGGACACTCGATGGTCTTAACCAAAGGGTGTGTGCTTTTCCTCAAAAAATATTTTGGAAAGGCTGACTTGAATGCTGCTACAGCTTCTTCTGGGCTGGGGAGCTTTTCCTGCTGTTGATAGGCTTGGATTGGGACCAGGAGAAGAGGTGGCTGTGCTCTGCCAAGTTGGTAAAACAGTTGGAGGTGTGGAGGCACCTTTATCTTGGGTTTCCTTTTCTCCCACCATTGCATGTGCATGATAGATTCTTGTGGGAAGGGTTCTCTCTGCGAAGGATTCAGCATGTGGGATGAAACTCAGTGATCGCAGCAGAGAAATACTGAAACCAAGTGTGCACCTAGCAGGTGCAGGTCCGAAGAGGTTTTGCTCCCAGATTTAATTCCTCAGTTAAATGGGAATGGGTTGTGCTCCAGCTCAATGGAAAACAGCAGAAATGAGAGCAAAAAAAGGCAGAACTTGAGGAAACCAGTGCAAACACACATCAGTTTGGATCAAATACTATAGACTCAAGCATAGGGGTGGTTTTCTACAGAGGCTGTGGCTGCTCCATCCCCAGAAGTGTTGAAGGTCAGGTTGGATGGAGCTCTGAGTGACCTGAGATAGTGATAGGTGTCCCTGGCCATGGCAGGGGGGTTGAATGGGAAGGATGTTAGGGTCTCTTCTGACCCAAACCATTCCATGATTCTATTCTGTGATTGTATGAGAGAGAAACCAGTAACCCGGTCATAGAGCAAGCGAGGACTGAGGACCCACCACCACAGCTGGGGTCGTGTCAGACTGACTCTGCAGACAACGTAACACAGATAGAGAGAGGAAATCCCTCTGTCACCCAGCAGGACATACAAAGGTTTCCCTTGGCCAGGGAGGGCACCTTCCTCACCTAGATGCTGTGGAGATTCAGTGCCTTCTGGTTCTGCTTCCCCATATCGGCCAGTGGTGGCCCCATCCAGGAACACGATCCTGGATCCTGCTCAGCCTGATCCTGCCTTATCCCACCTGGCTGGTCCGACCCTGGAGTGTACAGAGGACGCAGAAGGGCATGTGCTGCTGATGTAGAGATGGAGAGAGAGGGCTGTGAACCTGTTTGGGATCGGGCCTTGAACATGAGGTAGTCACACCCCTTGCTGGAGATGCTCAGCTCACCTGTGGCTGCCAGAGCAGCAATTGCAGCAGCAAGCAGTTCCAGGCTCTTATCCTTGCTGGACCATGGAAAAAGCACCTCCCCATCCTCCCTTCTCTTCCTGAGCAGGTCAGGGCTGGGAGGGAACACAGGGATGTGACAAGAAACTCCTGCATGACCTTAACAGGGGAGGAGATGCAGATCCACTGCTGCTGCTTCAGGCTTGCCTTCAATCACTGGTGGTGACCCCAACAGCCATCAGCCACCATGGGAATCCAGCCTGGGAGAAGATAGCCCTGAAGGACCAGGGGACTAGGAGCAATCCTGCAAGATTTTTGTGCTTTAAGAACAAAAATGTAGATGTATCATGGAGACAAAATATTTTAAACTCACTCCAGGCTCCTGACAGTGCTGGAAAGTCACTGCAAGCCCCAGGGAGGCCAGTAATCCCTTTCTCCAGGAATTTCAGGAGACTGGTGGTCCCTTTCTTTTCCATGACAGATGGAGATCAGTGAGGTCCAAGTAGAATATTTTCCCTGCTTCACTGTTTTCAAGCCATTTCAGAAGCTAAGCTAGTTTCCAAAGAGAAGGGTGGATTGGCACCACCCTAACAAAAACTAATTAAACATAATTATTTAGCCAGTTGAAAATATTTGGGCTCCACAAGGAACATCCTGCAGTTGGTTGTTAAAAGGCAGGAAGAAAGTATTTTTTCCAGAAGAAGGTTTCATGTCTGTTGTTATGGTGAGTAGAGCTTCCCACTGAGGCTTTTCATGCACCATCAGCTCACAGAAACCAGGTTGGCCAAGAATCTACACATTTCATGGGCTTAGGAAATCCATAGGGAGGTGGGTAAAGCAAGGGAGAGCAGCTTCTCCCCCACTTTCTGCTTTTTCTCTGAAAGCTGCCGTGTTTGAGGGTAAAGAGGAGAGATTTTTAGAGTAAGTCAGTTCCTCCAAAACACATTCTCTGCTAGAAAAAAATTCAAAACCACACAACAAGCCACAAATGGCATAATTTTGACTTAATCAGTATGTTCTGACTGCTGACTTCAGTGTCCTGAAAGGTTGTTCTCAGAAGTGAATGGCCAAAGAACTGTCAGCCCCTGATTTGGAGAAATGGGTGAGCACCAAGCTAAGCTTTAGCTACTAGAAGGACTAAGAAGCCTGGTTTTCAGTGAATCTGTGTTTATATATATTACTTTGCTCCTCTGCCATCTCACTGCCCTGCCTCTGTGTCCCTGTCTGGGCACGAGGAAAAGGAAATTGGGTGTTGCAAAACCACTGGAATGCACAAGCAGAACATGGCAGAGGAACCCAGCCTGGGACTGGCTTTGCCCACAATGAGCTGAAACCCGTGAATTCTCAGATGTCAGTTTTCACAATCTTCCTTCCATGGAAACATCCGGTTTCTCACTGAAAGGACCCCAAAGGAATCTGCTCTTGGCCAGACGATCCCTGGCTCCTGAGGGCAGGGAAGCAATGGGAGTTCCTCAGTGAGCAAAGCCCAGGGCATGCTTTTGGGCAGCCAGCATTTCAAGGAGGAGTTTGGGACTACCAGCCCTTGGCCACGAGGGAGATGGCATCTGCCACTGTGGCTTGGAGAGAAAAGCAGTTCCTGAGGAAATGCTGCTGTTCAGTGGTGGAAGTGATTACGTGACTCTCCCTCCTGTGTGATGATCAAGCCAAGGCTAGCAGCCCTCCTGGGGAAGGTGTAGGCTTAGCCCAAACACAGACTGGGAGTGTTTTGGAGAGGGAACAGTCTAGGATCCCCTCAGCCTCTGCAAACATGTCTGCACCAGCAGCAACTTACCCCCTGTACTGTTCACGGGGGGTTCAAAAGATGAGCCAGAAAGAAAACCTGAAGCTCAGATCTCACTTCTGAGTGGACCAGGGGACTGAGGGATTCAAGAGAAGACTCCATTGTGACCCCTCACTCCTGTGCCTTCAAGCTGGCTGCATCTTTTCAACAGGATTGCTCAGTTCCCCGGATCAGCTTCCCTGATGCTTCAGGTGAGCACAGATTTTGTAAGTCATGGATAAAATCACAGCCTGTATCAGCACTGGGGTCACTGAGACAGTGAGGCCAGGTCTGTCAAAGAGAAAGCAACACCTTTTATTAATATTTCTAACCACATCTCCTCTTCAGCCTCCTCTTGGTAAGGGTGTGCACAGAACTTCTCATAAGTCTTCACAGTTGATTTCTAGGGAAGATTCTGGAATGTTTCTGGTGACTTTCCCCCCAGTTTGTTAATTATTTTGAGACACTCAAACTGCTTCTGGATGGTCAGAACTGGCCATGGGTCTCCAAAGCCTGGGCTGGGCAGCTGGAGCATGTCCTACACCCCCAGCTACAGACACATGCACACATGAAGCCTCAGCTGGAATATTTGCTAAAAAGTGTTGTTGGAATATAGGCTAGAAAATACTGAGTTTTGCCACTGCCCCCTGAGGTGATGATGGACAGGAGTTGGGCAAGAAGACAAGGTGATACACAAGAGGATGCTGGTTTAAGAGAAGTGATTCAGAGGAGGTCTTTTTGGTTGATCAAGAGCAATTTTTATCTCTACAAAGGAAAACTTAAGTTATACAGCCCACATGTACTCTCTGGAGCAGAATTTCAAGGAAAAGAAACTCCCTGCATACTTCTGGATGCCTCATTTGCTGGAGGAGGGTTGAATCACAGTGTTTGACTAATCACACCAAGAAATCCAGCTTTCCCCAGAAAAACTCACCATGGCACAAATGCTGTTATTTCCCCTCGTCTGGACCAAGAAATAGTCAATATGTTTCCCTGGAGATCTGAAAGCTAAAACTCTTGCCTGGTGGATATTATCCAACTTTCAGTTTCCAAGGCCTCAAAAATATGTGCTCAGGAAGGAACATAGCCCCATGCCAGTGGTGCAAACATAACCAAAGGCAAATTAATCAAGACATAGAGTAATTTACTCCAAGTTTAATTATGTTCCTTCACACTGTGCAGGGAAAACAACTTATGTTTGAGAAGTGGAAGCAGTAGATCTACAGAGTCCTTTAACCCTCCTGGCTTTCAGCTCAGGACCTGGGGTGGCTTTTCAGGGTTCTCCACTTCCCAGGTGTGATCCAGGTTCAGCTTCAGCACACTTTCCAACAAGTTGCTTTTTATCCCAGGAAAAAAAATCCCTTCGAAGCTACTACTGACTTCCTCTTCTTTTGTCTCCTCACTCCCTGGCTTGCTGCTTTTTATTTTCTTTTTCTGAAAAATATTATGAAAAATATTTAAAGACATTAAAGCAGAGCAGCCCAGCCCAGGGGTGGCTGCCACCATGCCACAGGGTGAGAGTAATTTCCCTTTCAGGAAGGGTTGACTGCCTTGACTGAAGACCTCAAACTGCTTGGGTAGCATAAGTCCTGTGGCAGAGCGGGCAGGATTTCCAGCTCAGAGAACAATTGCCATCAGGATGTGTCATTAAGGTCATGAGTGGAAGCAGAAGCGCCAGAGGCTCAGCCTGGAAGCCGTGATCTCCATGCCAAGACTCCCCAGTGAGCAATATCCAGGCTTCAAAGATAAGTGAGGCTTTGCAAGACCTGAAAGGAGGAGCTGGGCCTGGACTAGTCCTGCAAGGAGCAATAATGGATGCTCAGCCTTGGCCAGAGCAGCGACTGCCACACAGGTCGCCCTTGGCACCTGTGGGTGTGTGGAGGAGGGATCAGTCCACAGGAGACACAGGGTGTTGTTCCCATAACGTTGTTCTCCATGAGGAAGGCAGCAGAGCTGAGCATAAGTTGGCCAATTCCAAAAGTGACGTGGGCACAGCTCCCAGGGCACATCCTGAAATGGTTCCTTTAAGGCAGGACAGTGATGTCCAAAGCTGGCACATCAGGACAGGGACGAGCAACTTCTTTAATGACACATAATAAAGGGAGGGACAGAACCACATCTCTTCCCTAGGCCCTGAGACAGGGATGAGAGCAGAGCAGCAGTCACCCAGCTGTACAGACAACAGCCAGCTGTCCTTGTCAGTGGAAAAATCCGATCCCCTGGGATCAGGAGAGGGATCAGCAAGGCAGATGAGATGCTTACAGGGCACATACGGACCTTTGGCATGGGCAGGGGAAGGGAATCCAGCAGTGATACCCAGCCAGCTGGACACATAAAGTGGCATTTCTCCTGACCAGGCCATGAGCCACTGGCAGTTCCTGAGGTCAGGTCATGCCCCAAAGGAGCAGTATCTTTCCTCAGCGCTGCACCCCTTCATCCTTCCTTCTCCTCCTTCTCCAGCTGTGGTTTCAGTGGGATGTTTTCCTGCTAAGCCCACAAGCCCACATGTGCAAAGACTTGCCATTGCTCCCCAAAAGCCCCCTGAGCCATGGCATTGACGTCAGCAGCGTGCCAGCTGTCAAACAATGGAGATTAAGGCTTGGCAGGTGGTGCCAAGCTGCGCGAGCGCCTGCGCCTCCCCAGGCAGGTGAGCAACGTTCCCTGCCGAGCAGGAACAGGCACATTGCGGCACCCCAGCTGCTGCACCTGGACACGAGGCACAGCGCAATTCCCGGTGGGGCCTGAGTCATGCCCAGGCAGCCGCTGGGGCTCGGCCCAGCAGGACCTGCCATGGCAAGGGCACCCTGTCCCTGCACATGGCTGGGAGGGGGCAGAGCCCTGGTGCTGCCTGCCCACGGATCCAGCCCACGGGGAGGGTTATCCTGCGTGCCAAGAGATGTGCAGTGCCAGGAACAAGCCCAGGGCACATCTCTCCCTGTTCTGCTCAGTGAAGGGACAGAGGCCGTGACATGCTGTCTCTTGTACAGCTGCCGTGCAGCCCAAGCCAAGGCCTCGCAGATCTTGGGAGGTTTAGCCCTGGGGTTTCTCCTGGAGCCGACAAACATCTGCAGGACACTCAGTCTCAACCTGGGCATCAGGGACAGCCTGGGATGTGGCCGGGCTGGCACCAGCTTGGGGGAGCAGCTGGAAAGACTCCTGGAAAACAGGAAGGGAGCTGCTTCAAGTCATCATGTTTGACCCTCCTGTGGTCCTGGCTTTGCACACTAACATTCCCATTCCCACTACAAGCACAAGCTGTCCCTCTGCCAGCAGGACTGCCAGGGCCTGCCTTCTGCCAAAATAAAGGTGGGAGAACTGCAAACACCAAGTTCACCCAGCACTACCAATGGTAACTCCTTTCCTCACCACTCAGCTCCCAGGCTGGATTTGACATGGACCTGGGAGCCCTCAGGGACAGAGGAGAGGCAGAAACATCCTCATGAGCAGAGCTGGGCCAAAGCCATGAGCAGGGCACCATCAGGGCACCAGCCTTCCTCCCAGCCTTCACTCCTCACCAAACAACCAGAGCCAGGAGGGCATCTAAGGTTAAAGGAACATGATCTACAACACCCAGAGACATGAACACACAGGGATATGACAGTTCCAGCATGGGTTTGTGCCCTGTTTGCTGAGAAGTTCTCCCAGTTTGGTGTGCCTGCTGCTCCAGCAGCAGGATCCCACTGGCGAGGAAAGCACCTGGCTCACCCAGGTGAGATGTCGCTGCCTGGGGACAAGGGCACAGCGTCCTGCCCCACAGGTCCTTCCCCCTCCCTCCACACCAGGCTGGGAACACCAAGTCCTGGTGTCTCCTTGTGCTGGCCAGGGCTCCTGTAATTCACCCTGCCCATGGGAACACCCCTTGGTGAGGTCCTGCCACTAATGACGGTGACAGTGCAGAGTGACACAGGCTGGCCCACGCTTCCCTGAGCAGGAGGAGGATGGGAGGGCAGCAGGGCGGAGCCCACAGGAGTTCAGCTGGACCAAAACCAGAACATCCTGCCCTGAAGACCCCAAGCTCTTCAGAAGGAGGGTATGCCCTTCAGGACACAGCCCTGAACATCACAGTGCCCTCACACCTTGGGGTTTCACGAGGAGCTGTCAGTCTGGGGCTCCCTGTTCCTCACAACTTGACTCACCTGGTCTCTGGGTCTCAGGAGATGACTCCCAGGTGTCCCTTCCCCAGCTTCAGGCACCAGGTCAGGCCCAGTCCAAACCAGCAGTGTTTGCAGGAGTATCTGCCCTACAGCCCAGCCCAGGTGGACTTCAGTAAGTCCACCAAGAGCACAAAGCAGAGACGCCCAGGGCAGGAGCTGCTCCAGGGGCAGCAGGATGGGAGGGACAGCAGTTTCTCATGGGCTCTGTTGACTTCTCCTCTCCATGAGTGGTCCCCAATGTGATGGGATTCAAGAGGCCCCTGTGTGCTGCTCCTTCTCACGCTCTTCACGCCAAACGTCCTGGCACACCTCGTCCTTCACCCAACCTTGTCACAGGGCCTGGCCCAGCATGGCCGGATGGGAGGGGAGGCAATGGCTTGTCTGAGTCCTTCCCATTTGTTCTCCCTCAAGACACTCTCAAAGGAAAACCCTTGAAGTCATTGTTCTATTTTGATCCAACCAGTGCATCCAGCACGGCCCGCATTAGGAGGGGCTGTGCCAAAGGAAACTGCTCCAGGAGGAGGGTCTGACCAGAGCGGCCCAGGTGGAACATCCAACCCAAAGCCCAGACAACCATCACCACATCACACTGCTGGCCACCAATGCCTGGCATGGGGGGAGGACAAGAGCAGAGGATGAGAGTGCTGGGAAGAGCAGCAGCTGCCAATAACAGGCTGCGAGAGCAGGGGGTTTTCAGCCCGGAGAGGGAAAGGCTCCAGGGAGACCTTATTGCAGCATTTCAGAACTTACATGGGGCATATAAAAAAGAGAGAGAGCGAATTTTTACACAAGCAAATAGTGATAGGATAGAGGGGAACAATTTTAAATGAAAAGAGGTGAGAGTTATGTTAGATATTAGGAGAAAATCCCTTCCTCAAAGTGTAGTGAGGTCCTGGCACAGGTTGCCCAGAGAAGCTGTGGCTGCCCCATCCCTGGAAGTGTCCAAGGCCAGGTTGGACAGGGCTTGGAGCAACCTGGGATAATGGAAAGTGTGCCTGTGGCAGGAGGTGGAACAAGATGATCTTTAAGGTTCCTTCTAACCCAAACTATTCCATGATTCTGTGAAAAACCCAGGGTGAAATTTTTCAAGAAAAGACCCACTAGGCCCACAGAGCCACCATGCAAAGCCCAGCTCTGCTCTTCTCACTGGGCTTTGGGTCACCACAAGGTCCTCGTGCCCCAGGAGACAAGCTTTTACCTTCACTCTGGTGAGGGACTTCTCATGCCCCTGGATGCAGGACCCTCTCTGTGAAGACACAGTGCAGGGAGGGCCAAGCTGCCCCATCCTGACACAGCAGCTCAGCAAACATCACACTGTGGCGCAGGGTGCAGTGTGGGCAGGTGGCAGCCACCCCAACCCTGGCGCTGTGTCACAGCTCCGACATTTGCTGCTCCCCAGCTCTCCCTGCACACACTCAGTGGCATCTGAGTTTCTCCCAGGTCCAATTCACTGGTCACTGCAGGACAACTGACCCTTAAAGGTCCTTCACAACCCAAAGCATTCCCCTCTGGGTTTGCCATCTTCAAAAAACAAAAGGGCTTTTTGCTCATCTAAGTTTTCCTCCTGGCCCCGGGAGATGGATCTATTTCAGCCCTTGTCAGTGCATCCCACTGCTGCCTCCTCTGAAGCACCTGCACAGAGCCTAAGTTGTTTCCAGGCACTCCTCTTCTTCCAAAGGCACAGCTTTCCAGAACAAAGTTTCACCAAAAGTCTGCGTCAACACGGACTTTGGCCAGAAAGAAACTGAGAAACAAACACAAAATTACCACAGACCCATCAGCATTTCCACTAAATGGTGCAGACAGGGATGAAGAAAAGAGGAAGGGATAGTTTGTTTTCATTCACACAGGGTTGCACAACAGCAGCTGGAGCCCCACGTGCAGGGCCGTGCTTGCCTGGCTGAGCTTACTCCACACTTATCTTGGTCAGCAAACAAACCAACCCATCACCAAACAACTTAATGGGGAGGATGTTTGGCAGCTCTGCCTTATCCTTGAGCAAGTGAAACCATCCTGCTGACGTGTGCCCATCCCTCAGGGATGCCAGGAGGGCATGGCATCCTGGCCCCCTGCAGTGTCAGGGATGTCCCCAGGGACAGACTGGCTGTGCAGGTGACACCTGTCTGCTCTTCCCAGCCCACGTGTGACTGTCCCAAATGCTGCTGGGCTGGAACATCCTGCTGCCATCCTCACTGTCCTGCTCCTGGTGGTCACAGAATTGCTAAGGTTGCAAAAGTTCTCCAGATCATCAAGTCCAACTGTTAACCCAGCGCCATGTTCACCCTAAACTGTGTCCCCAAGCACCACATCCACATGTTTTTTAAACACTTCCAGGGATGGGGACTCCATCATTGCTCTGGGCAGCCTGTTCCAACACCTGACCACACTTTTCATGGAGAAATTGTTCCTAGTATCTAGTGGAACAGCCCCAGACACAGCAGCAGGGACAGGCAACCCAACACTGGTGCTGAAAGGATATTGAGGAAGCTGAGGGATATTGAGGAAGCAAAGCCAGGTCACCTCTGGGGACTCCCACACCTCAGCTGGGGGCAGCAGGTAATGTTCCAGGTTCTGACATTCCTGGAAGCTTAGAAATCAAGTGCCTTCAGCCTGCCTTCCCACTTGATCCCACGGTGCTCTGCTGTCCCCACACTGCCCTCCTGCCAGTGTTACCTCAGGTGCTGCCACACAGAAGCTGCTTTGTTTGGCCAGGGCACGTGGCACTGTCCTGGGGTGTGGAGGAACTGTCCTGGGGTCACTGGAGCTGTGCTAGGGGCTCCAACCTCTCTCCAGGCCCTGCCCAGGTCTCAGCCTGGAAAACAAGCTGCTTTGTTTCTGGAGGGCCTCACCACAAAGGGCTCAGCTCCCATCCATGGATTTCCTTCAGTCTGAGCTCCGACACCACTTGTGTTTCCCTCGCCAACCATCAGCCACTTGTCTTTGCTTGAGCAAGCAAATCAAGGAGGCTCTAAGGGTGGAGCTGCCATCCAAAGGGACAAACTGCAGCGGGGAAGCACAATTTGAAGACATCAAGCAAATTCGTGTGTCTTTGGTGGCACCAAACCCTCTGCAGCAGGACCAGGGTGCAGCCCAGCAGGGCAAAAGTCCCCTGTGTGGCCTCAGGGCAGCACAAGGTACACGAGGATTCCCTCCCCAAAGTGCAGCTGAACGGCTTTTTTGATCTCTTTAGGGCAGGGGGAACTAAGGGCCCACACAAGCAAAATGCATTTACAACTTATTTGACAGCCTTGCATGGCTCAATTGCAGAGTAATTTACTCCAAAGATCCCTGATGAAGCAAATCCCAGGGTGGATGGGATGCCCAAAGCCAAACCTTGCAGAGGATTCACAGGGACAGGGAGAAGAGATGCTGCTTCGCACCACATCCCACCAGGATTCACATGTCGGGGCTCAGCATCTCATTGTGCCCTCTGCTGGGCCTTTCACCATGGCCTGGGAGAAAGTAGAACTCCATCCAGCCTTTTTCCCCTGATGTCCGTTTAGGGACCACCCGGAGCATTCCCTGTCAGCAGTCCCAGGCATGGCCAGGGAACCTGGGCTTTGCTCTGCAAGAGCATCCCCATGGCATGTGCTCATCTCACTGCTGGTAGAGGCACAACAAGCCTGGAGCATCCTAAGGGTGGAATTCCCAAAAGAGGAACTCATAATAGCCCCAAATACAGACAGCAGATATCCCCAGAGGGGAGAGCCCCAAGGACAGGCCAGACCCTCTCTTTACACACAACCTACACGAGTACCATCTGCTGCAGGCAAGGAGACACACAGGGGCTTCTCCTGGGATTCCTGAGTTGCCCTTTGTAGCTCCTAGAAAGGTTGTGGGGTTCTGCAGCAACAAACAGACATATCAGCTTAGCAAAGGGAGTGACCTGAGCAAGGGCCTTCATAGAATTATGGAATGATTTGGGTTCGAAAGGATCTTAAAGCCATGGGCAGGGACACCTTCCACTAGCCCAGGTTGCTCCAAGCCCCATCCAAGCTGGCCTGGACACTTCCAGGGATGGGGCAGCCACAACTTGTCTGGGTAACCTGTGCCAGGGCCTCACCACCCTCACAGGGAACAATTTCTTTCCAACATCCCATCTATCCCTGCCCTCTGGCAGTGGGAAACCATTCTCCCTTGTCCTGTCACTCCAGGTCCTTGGAAATAGTCTCCCCTCATCTTCCTTGTAGCTCCTTCAGTTCCTGGAACCTGCAATCACATCACCCCAAAGCTTCTCCTCTCCAGCTAAACAATCCCAACTCTCCAGCCTTTCCTCCCAGCAGAGCTGCTCCATCCCTCTGATCTTCTTGGGGCCTCCTCTGCACTCTCTCCAGCAGCTCCATGTCCTTGCTGTGCCGTTCCCCAGGGCTGGAGGCAGCTCTGCAGGGGGATCTCCCCTGAGGGGGCAGAGGGCCCCCTGCCCTGCTGCCCACGGTGGGGGATCAGCCCATGGCACGGGGGGCTCTGGGCTGTCTGGGGAAAGAATGAAAGCTTGAGACTGGGAAATCAAAAACAAACAATTAATCGCCACTTAAAGCTGCTTCTTCCACCAAATGGTATCCTAGATTACAGTATTTTTTCAGTCAAACACAAACAATTTCCTGATTTCCTGTGCCAGGGCTGTCCAAGCACCGGGCGACACTCAAGGACTGACGTGTTCCCGGTATCTGCGCCATGCGTGAAGGAAAACAATTCCCCTCCAACATGGAAAAAAAATCCCCAAACTAATTAAAGCCTGTTAATGAAATTACATTCATTGAGATATTTTCCCTATTAGAGCCCACTTGTTTTCCAGTTTTTAGTTCTTCAGGGCTGGAATTTGCTGTAGCACCTCAGTGAGGTGTTCACGTAAGGACTGGACTCCAGACCTTGGGATTTTTAAGGTAGATTTAAAGTAATGCTAAAAAAGCCCCATTTGGCAGTTTTGTGCTGTTTTCTGCAGATCTTGCATTCATTCTGTGGTGGGACGGCACAGACAGCAAAACCAGCTCACCAAACCTGGGCTCTGAAGTGACCTGACCCCACAGAGACGGGAAAACCAGGAAACCCTCAGGTTTTGGAGCCACAGAGACCTGCCAGACACCAATGCTAGGTGAAAGAAGCCCAACTTAACTTTTAAAGTGGTACAAGATGTTGCTCCTGGGTGAGGAATTGGGTTGCTGCCGAGCCAGGATGAAAGTGGAGGAGGTGTCCACATACCACCAAATCCCAGCTTTGGGCACAGTCCAGCCATGGACTTTGGGTTGGGACAGGCAGGGAGCTCTGTGTCTGCCCCAGGAACAGGACAAGCTGGACATGGAGGGATCTGCCCCAGGCACAGGACAGGCTGGACACGAGGGTCCAACAAGCTCCACATGTGGGTCCAGCCACTGAGGCCCCTGGAGCCATGACTTCACCACCACCGGCAGAGGAGGGGAGGGAGAGTTTCTGCTCCAGGGAGCTGGAGGATAACACAAACCTATCGCCAATTAATGTCAGATGAACTCTGGCAGGACACAGGAAGAACATAAAAAAGAAGTGGCAGCACTCAAGCTTCCTGCAACTGCAGAGCATCTCATCAACAACTCCCGGAGAGGAAACATTCGTGGGAGTGGTGGCTGCTCCCACCCACCTCTCCTTCCTATGGGTCCCGATTTCCCCACTGGGATTTGTGTCTATTGAGCAGACACGTTAAGAAATAGGATATTCATTCCCTAAACACCAGAGTTTCAAACTGCTCTGGTTCAAATTAAGCAGAGATTTAGGGAGGGGATAATGGCCAAAGATTCCTGTTCTTTCAGAGATCACTGCTCCAGTCCCACACTCGGGGGGAGAATACATGTAAAAACTGTTTCAATTAACTTAATTTTTTTCCTTAAAGCTCACAGATTTCAAGATTAGAGAAACACACCCAGCATGGCTCAGGCTATCCAGAGGAACAAAGAAGCTTGGAGAGAATTATGTGTTTCTATAGACTCAGAGACAATATCTACAAGTCCCTTCTTGCAGCAAAACTCAGGGCTCTGCGTGTGCAACCAAAGGCATTAAGCTTTTTATTATTAAATTTTTTTTTTTCTTACTTGTTTGGGAATTATACTGAGGCTTTCCAGTATGGATAATTGTCCATGATGTGGAGCACTCCTCATTGCACCAGCATTACACAAGGGAAAAGGACAATCCTCACACCTGTGGAACTGCACCAGAAACAACATTTAATTTATCCCCAAGGACTTACTGTACTTCCAATGCTCCAGGACCACATCATTCCCTCCCCAGCAGGAAACCAACTGTGAAGTGGTGTGTGGAAAGGATCAGAGGGGAAAAAAAAAAAGGACAGATTTCATTGCACTGATAGGTAAATCCAGTGTCTACTCACGCCAGGATTTGTTCGTGTTTATGGCCCCCTGGTCCGTGTAAAATGGGACTTACAGGGGACATCCAGAGCTTTTCACACTCCAGAGGGGACTGTGTCCACAGGCTCCTCCAACACAGATGTCCCAGGGTGTCAAAGGAGATGAGAAGGCAGGTTTGGAGCAAAAAAAGAACAAAATCCCAAAACAATAAATAAAAGAGCTGGATCCTCACTCAACAGCTCAGTACACTGGGGATGTTGAACACCCAGAGGGTTTCAAGGGAATATTGGACAAGAGAAATTCTTGTCTTGGTAAACAGAAGGACCATTTGGCTTGAATTTTCATTCAAGCTGGCAAGGGCTGGAAGCTGCAAGAGGACACCAAAGGATGTGCTGCACCAGCCTGCCCTGCTCTTCCTCTGCTCCATGAACCTGCTCTGGCCAGGGCTGGGGAGGAGACCAGGACCAGGACCCTGGATCTGCCCCAGAATGGATGTTCCAAAACTTTTCATAGAATCCTTTGGGTTGGAAAATCTTCCTGAGACCACCAAGTCCAACCGTTACCCCAGCACTGCCAAGGCCATCCCTTAACCATGTCCCCAGGTGCCACATCCACATTTTCTGAACACCTCCAGGGATGTGGACTCCACCACTGCCCTGGGCAGCCCCTGCCAATGCCTGACTACCCTTTCAGGGAAGAAATTTTCCCTAATATCCAACCTGAACTTCCCCTGGCACAGCTGGACGCCATTCCCTCTCCTCCTATCCCTTGTTCCCTGGGAGCAGAGCCTGACCCTCCTCGGCTTCCCCCTCCTATCAGGGAGTTGCAGAGCCAGAAGTTCCCCCCTGAGCCTCCTTTTCTCAAGGCTGAGCCCCCCTAGCTGCCCCTCATCAGACTTGTGCTCTAAGAATTCCTTGGGGAGTGATTTTTAATGTACAAGGAACAGGATCATATCTGATAAGCTCAGTTAGAACAAGGAGCAGAACAACAGTGTCCAGTCTGTGGGGCCGTGAATCTCACAGGGGGGCCACTGGCACAACTGGAAAGAGGAGGAGTCATCCCCAGAGACCACAGAACCACAGAAGATGCTGAGATGGAAGGGACCCACAAGGACCATCAAGTCCAACACTTAACTCTGCACAAGACCATCCCCAAGAGTCACACCCCGTGCCTGAGAGATGGTCCCAACCCAAGTGACCACATGTCTTACGATGTGTGGCATCAGCACGAGGGCAGTTTGTTCCGTCCCAGAAGTCCTGCTGTTTCTTGGAAGCAGCATTCCTGCTGCTGTCAGGTACAGCTTTCTGGCTGAGAGCCTTTGGAAGCTGCAGCCCAAAAGCCAGGGCTCCAGTCTCGTGCACAGTCCAACGTTGGCACCACAGGGAGACTGGGGAGCAGCCAACATATCCCAAGCATCGAGGAGTCAGGCACGCACCCTCCAGATCCCCCAGGGCACAACAGCTCCCTCAGACACCCAAACCTGGCTCTGACGTACAAGAGAAGTGTTTTCCCCAAGTGCTGAGCAGGGCTGGAACTCACAGCCATTCTCAGAACCCACAGCCTTTGTTACATTCCAGCTGTGCCAAAACAAAGCTGGGAACAGTCTCTGCAAACAGGGTCAAGATCCCCTGAGGTAAAATAACATCAGAGAAGGAAAGGGGACTGACCTGAAGTTGCCTGAAGCTTCACTTGTCCTCCAAGATGAACAGCTATGAGCAGCTGGGATTTCTGCTGGATACACTGGCACTGAAAGCGCTTTTCATGGAGATAGCCCTGATTCCCACACAGGCTACTACCATCACTCAGGTGGCATTTTCTAGATCAGCTGGACCCCTAACTCAGCTGCCAGCACCATCCTGCCTGGAGAAAGCATGAACTTGGATGAAAATCGTTTCACTAGAGAATTTGTCAATAGGTTTTCATCATCGCAGTGTGGCAGCATAACAAATCAAGGCTAATTGTCTCCTCAGTCCTGTAATAGCCTTTGTTTAGGAAGTAATGTCTGGTATTTAATCTACATATGGAAGGGTCCCTTGGGGATGCAGCACAGGTTTCCAACTCCCACGAGTCCCAAAGAAGGTGTCAGCAACTCCCTCTCATGTTTCCCTGTGCTGCCACTGATTAGGTTGGAAAAGCCCTCCAAGACCATCGAGTCCAACCATGTACTGCCACCACAAGTCCCCAGGTGCCACATCCACATGGCTTTAGATCCCTCCAGCCTTGAGGATTCCACCACTTTTCCTGCGCAGCCTGTTCCGATCCCTGACCACCCTTTTGGTGAATTAACTTTTCCTAGTATCAAACCTAAACCTGCCCTGGCCTTGCTCTTATAAATCCTTTAGCAAGGCAACCTCAGCCATTTCTTTCTCTTTCGGTGTAAAATTTAAAACACACACAGAGTTTTTACACAACCTTGCCCCTAGTGACTGCTGCTTCTGAAGAGCTTAAAATATTGCAACCCCAGGAACAGCTTGTCCTCCATCACCTGCCGGCCCTTTGCTTTTTATCCTTAAACTGCTCTTGTTTCCACACAGTTCCTCTTTCACGATTAAATACTTAAGAAGTCGTGGGATTTTTTGTTTGCTTTGGGTTTCAGTTGTTTTATTTTTCCTGGTTTCTCCCCCTCTTTGCTCTTTTTCTTTTCCTGCCCAGCAGGACTGCAGATCCAAACCCAGTTTGGTCACTGGCACAGAGCAGCTCTCCACTAAGCCCACACATGGTCCTGTGCATCGGCCAGGACCAAGCCTGGGTTCCTTCTGAGGGATGTCCTGTCTAGCTGCTCCCTGAAACAGCTGATTATACATCAAAAAGAGAAGCTCCAAACATAACATTTATCCACAACAAACCTGAGGCCTCCTGTCAGGCCAACCTACCTGCTCTCACCTGATATCTGACTATCTCCCTGCTCAATACCACCTTCTCCTCATGCCCATGGTATCAATATTGTGGATTGGGGGCCAGCTGGATTCTCCGAGGGCAAGGGGCTTGAAGAACCAAGAATTGCTCTCAGCATCACTGGCCCAAAGCTGCCTGGCTAGAGGTGGGACACAGAGGGCCTGGGCAGGAGGCCAAGCACTCCCAGGGCCAGGTGAGCTTGAAAACAGCTTTTACATGTTGGCTGCAGCACTGGATTTGCATCTCAGGCACATCCAGAGGTGATTCCTGCTTGCTTTCACCCAAACTTTGCAGCAGAAACACAATCAACTTCCAGCCTTCTCCAAGTCTATTCCAGATGCTGAAGCATCACAGACATATTGGAGCCACCTCCCCCAACCTCCACCTTTAGAGCAGTTGGCTTTTGTAGGGTGAGCAAGCCTGGGACCTGCATGGAACTGGGTCTTAAATACCATTCAAATGGTGAAAATGCTTGTTTTGAGGGTGTTGGATAGCTCCAAGAGCTGAGGCCTCTGCTCCAAGTTTCTCCCACATCAGGACAGAGATTCCAGGCATCTTCATTGTCATCTCCAGAGTGACATGAGCAGAACCATACAGATCCTTCCCTTACCAACTAGTCTCAGCAAGGTGACTTCATCTCCCCAGCCCAAGTTCTCAGCTGGGGGATCACTTGCTTGCTTCATGGTTTGGCTCTACAGGGATATAAGGAAAGGAAAGAGTTCTTGGATCCTGGTGGATTTCTCCCAGAGCTGACCCTGACCATCAGGTCCAAAGCTATAGGACTGGAACACAACAGAAGGAGCTAAAACTTCCTAAGCTAAAAAAAAAACCCTAGAATAAAGTAAACTAAAGTCATCTTTAATCACAGTGGGGTTGGATCAAGGGTTGAACTTGATGATCTCGGAGGTCTCTTCCAACCCAGTTAATTCTATGGTTCTATGATGTTGTTTGAGAAATCAAGGTGGAAGCTGAGACAATGGATGAGCCTGAGCTGCAGAAGGGGCTGGGGGACAGGAGGGATGGAGAGGAGGAGATGGGGTTGGTGCATCCAGCCTCTCCCACTCTAGGAATGCACAGAAACCAGCTGATGAATCAGAAACACAATTGGAGGAGTTGTTTTGTTTAACTCTGCCTAATTCTTGGGTTTCTTAGTGGAAAAATGTTCTCGTTGGAAGCTTTTGCAAAGCCACCACTTCTGGCTGCAGGACACCAAGATAAACCATTGTGAGAATATGTCACAGTCTGCCAAGTCCTGAGTCAACACTCAGCCCCAACCAGGTCAATAAATGACCCAAACCCCCCACCAAATCTTACAGTCAAACCTTGCTTCCTGCTACAGAGCTGCTGCACAGCAGCACAGCCTCTTCTCAGCAGCACTTAGATATTGCTCCAAGGCTCGAGGTCAGGACAGGCCCAGAAATTCCCTACAGGAATGAGATGAGCCACCAGAACAAAGCATGTTCCCTTCTACCCCAAAATCCTCCCTCCCTGCAATGCGATTGCCATCTGATGTCTGCAAGGTGCACCCCAGAGCAATGACAGGTTCTCTTCAACTGGGAGGGAGCAGCAATTACTAGGAGTATCCCTGGGTGGGACACATGAATGGCTGCAGGAATGTCCTTTCCTGCTTGGAAGGACCTGGATGTGCCAGGGTGTGAGCTCCTGACTCCCTCCAGCAGAGAAGCTCTGCAGATTCCAGATGCCAGGCTGGCTCCTTACTGGGCACTCCATGGTCCTGGTGGAGCTATTTGGATCCCCCACACCAGTTCTGAGAGCCATTTTTATTTTAAACAGGTTTCTTTAATTTCTTCCAGTGGCTTTTCACTAAAATTCCCGTGCTCAGATCAAAGGCAATGGCTGGATTCACCTGGCATCCTGGGATAATTATCTGCCAGCATCAACAGGAGTTCACCTGACAGACAAGGATTTCTTGAACAATCAAAATTTGTGGCTCAGAGATCATCTGGACTACAGGCCACATATTGTGCTGAAAAAACACATCTGGTGTGAGGTACAAACACACCAAGGGCTGTTTCCCAAGGGCTCTGTGAACACCCTTCACATGTCAGGTGAGGGCTTTAACTGTGGCACTTGGACTGATGTGTGGAGTGTGTATCTGATGTTTTCCAAGAGAAATACTTGGGAGCTGGCACCATGAAGCTTTGGGACTGACCTGCAGAAGGTAGACAGATCCCCCTGGCTCCAAGTGCACAGATCTACCTGCAAGGAATGTACTCACCCAGCATGAGTTTGGCACACTCCTACCACTCCTGTCACAGAGGAGTACTGCTCCTCATTCTTTTTAATCTTTCATTTCTTCAAAATTATTCATATCCATCAGCTACCACAAAAATGCCCTCACAGGAATTCCACTGTTTTGGCAGTACTTCCAACTCGCTTCCGAAAAGCACACGCTGACTTTCCAGGCAAAATAGCTGAAGGCCTTCTCAGATCCCAGCACAAAGGTGGTTGAACCCTCTGGGGTGGGCTGATAATTCCGAGTGCCAACTCCAGGGGAAAAACATAACTCAATAAAACAAGATCACCTGCAGAGGAAACGAACGGAAACCATCTTCATTCACCTTCCTTTTCCATGTCATCCTTCGCTGAAAACCTGGTGACAGTTACAGTGGGAAGCAAAGGACAACCTGAACCTGAGGCTGGCCACGACAAGCACTTTGATCCTCCAAGGTGTCCCTTGAGTTCCACAAAAATACCCTGGGGCAGCCGTTCTTGGAGCACTGCTTTTCATCTGCCCTTCATATCCCTGATTTAGCACCTCCACAGCTCTCAACCCATCACTGATGAACCACTGCTGGCTCTGCATGATTTGATCCTCCTCTTTACTTCAGAGCCCTTCTCCATCTGAAATCTTCCCAACAACTCTGACCTCTACCCTCATCCCACCTTGCCCTTCAGGGGTCTTCCCAGATAAGCCACACAACTGAATGCTCTACACCTCTTGCCTTTTACCTTTTTTTTGCCTAGTTTTTACCTCTGGCATCACCCTCCAGAGGAAAAAATCCTGGAAACCGCAATCTTCCCCGTTTCTTCTTTCCTATTACCACAGCTTTCTGTTCTTTCATATCTCTGACTCACCTACCAGCCACGCTCCATCCAGTTCTCCCTAGGATCACACTGAGACTTTTGTGTGTACTTTAAGACTAGAAGTCACTGATGATGTTCTCCTTCCAGGAAGTCTGCCTTTCCAATCTTCTACACCCAAGCGACCTGCTCCTCAAGAGCTTCCCTAGAAGGCCATGGAGCTAAGATACAGCACATGCAGCACTGCAGACAAACACCAGCAGGAAAGCTATTTGCAATCTCAGGTACAATAAATTCCTGCAAGGAATCTACTTGGGGTAGCTCTGCTATCAGCAGAATGCCTACCACAGAATCACAGAATTATTAAAGGTTGGAAAAGACCTCCAAGATCATCAAATCCAACCTTTGAACAAACGCCACTAAAACAGAGCACTAAAGGCCAGGTCTACTTTTTTATTCAACACTTCTGGGGGTGGTGACTCCACCACTGCCCTAGGCAGCCTAATACCTGCAGGTAAAGCCTGTTTGAAGGAAAGTAAAATTTCCAAAATGAATAGTTGTATCTGTACCTCAACGCACACTAAAGCACTTCCCGGTCTCTGCTGGTGGGAGTAGATGAGGAGCAGACTAGGGAAGGGAAAGCTGATGCAGTTTCCCATTCCCACAGCTCGGGCTGACCAAGCAGAGCAGGTTAAGGTGTAGCATATACCTAAATCTCCTCCAGACCACAGAGGTCAGGTGTCACTTCTGACACCTGTGGGATGTGAGTAGATCTTGCCAGATACACACCTTGGATGCACGTGACTCCAACCTGCAGAGCACATACAATGGATGTATCGTTTTCACCCTGGGCTAACCCCACTAACTCTCAGAGTAGCACATCCCATCCGGATGTCAGTAACTCTCCCACTGCCAGTTTCAACAACCACATCACTGTCAACAACGTCCTGCCACTGGGCAGTTCCGTGGCTCAGAAAGGGAAGAGACCATAGACACCAACTCAGCCAAAGCCATGCTGCTTCCCCACAACTCTAAACCAAACAAAACCAGTTTTAGATCAGTCAGGCAAGCACAGCCCATCACAACATGCCCAAACATGATCCAGCAGGAAGATTTCCTTTCAGGATAAAGCAAGGTTTGGCTGACTGGCCACAGGCAACTGACACTGAAGTGCAGATGGGAAAGCTGCAGTGTCTTGAGGGACAAAAAGCACCCAAAGCTCTGCCCCCTGTGACACTGATTAGGGAGGATTAATTGTCTTCTTACGAGGTTCAGAACTCTGGAAAGAAGAAAAGCTGCACATCTGTGTGACACAGGCAAATCTAGCTGCTCCCACTGGCACAACAGCCTCCTGGAACGCTCCAATGGCTCCGGAGCCTGTCAGGGCAATGCTCCCATGGTTGCAGTTGCACAGACACTCGAGGCTGTCAGGTGCTCAACTCTGCAGAGGGGGAGAGACAAAAGGCAATTCTCTATGTCCCATGTTGTGTTGAAGCCTTGTGGTGCCACCACGTAGAGGATGGAACCTACAGCTGACCAGGAGAGATGGGAGCTGTTCTGCAAATAACTCTGTTATATGTAGGATATGAAAGCTCCTGAGGTTGAACATAGCACACATTTTCCTGAAAAACCACGTTCAGTCCTCTTCAGCAGTGTTCAACTCCAAACAAGCTGGGGTGGAACCCTTCCTTGGGTTAAGGAAGGCAGCAGGACAATACCTGAGGTCCCAGTTCCACAGGGAGGGAGGCAGGTAATCCACCTTCCCTTCCTGCCAACTCCAGCCCAACTGCCACCACGTTCCACATGCAGGGCAAGGTGAGGGACCAAGCTTTCACGTTAGGTGTAATAGAAAAACATTCTTTACTCTGCAAGTTGTCCTTACAAATATATATTTATATATTTAAGCCCATTTCAGGCTATAAAAGCCCATAAAAAAACAACCAGTACCTTTTTGAACGAGAGAAACTGCGAGGCAGAAGTCTGAGGGGACAGACTCCCACCCAAGGGCTGCTCTGGCACTTCGCTGAAGGCCTTTAGTTAGCGCATAAAACCATGTCCAAAATCTTGTGATCTGAAAGGAGGGGGCACCATTCTTACCCCACCTTCACCACTCTCTGTATGAGGTAAACTGGAATCACTTTTACATCATCACTTTAAAAAGGAAATGTATCCTGAAGACCAGCTTTTCCAAGGAACATTTGTGAATGGGTTAAACAGGTTTAAGATGCCGCGTGTGGATCCAACCACAAATGTGCTGTTGTCTCAAAATAGAAGTTGATACTAAAAAGCTATTCCAGATACATATAAGTACAAACACTAGAGCTGGTCAGAAAGATTCAGTTTCAACTTTTTTTTTTTTTAAAAAGCAGGGAAAATTTTCTGCAGTGTGGCTTTTCATTTCCCCTCTCCTCATTTTTCTACCAGTCCCATAAACCCTTCTGAAAAAAATCACAGTCTGCTGTCAAGAGTGCAAAGTCCATCCAAATCTCATGTTTCACTTCACCAGCACTACACTTTACAAATCCTGATGGCAAACCAAAAGGTCTCAATTTAACTTAGCAAAAGTGATACCTAGAAAATATTCCAACACCAAGAGGTCTTTTAAAAAAAAAACAAACTTGAGACTACTAAGGCAATCTAAGGCACAGTGTTTTGGAAGAAGTGCTTTCTCCCTTTGGTGTTGCTTTATACACATCACGTGTGTGAGTCCGAGGGATGCACGGAGCTGCAGATGGATGGATGCCATGCCTTCTCCCAAGCAGGGAATTCCATCTTCTGCTGCAGTTTCAGACATAGGCTCCCAATGCTGCATGAAATTCAGTTAGACATTGCACCAGTTGCTGAAACTTGGGTCTTTCTTCGGGATCTAGGGCCCAACAGCAGGCCATCACTGCAAATCTGCAAGACAGAGGCACATGGAGACAGGAGGAGAACGTCAGCCAGGTGACCACAGCCCCAGCCAGAAGGGAAAAACCAGCCACTGGGACACCTGCTGATCAACCAGAGAGAGACTAGGATCTTATAGTACATGATGCTGAAAAGCTCCTTCAGAGGACAGACACCTGGGACGATCAACACATGGGCTGGGACTGGAGGTGCTGGCTTGATTTAGGATATGAGCTTGAGGCAATTCAGGAGGGAGCAATACATGGTCATTAGAAATTGCTCAACTGCTTAGAAGCATGGAATTACGGAATGCTTTGGGTTGGAAGGGACACTAAAGACCATCCAATCCCACCCCCTGCCATGGGCAGGGACACCTTCCACTAGCCCAGGTTGCTCCAAGCCCCATCCAGCCTAGTCTTGGACACTTCCAGGGATGGGGCACCCACAGTTTCTCTGGGCAACCTGTGCCAGGACCTCCTCACCCTCACAGGGAAGGATTTGTTCCCAATATCCCACCAAACCCTGCCCCTGTCAGTTTGAAGCCACTCCCCCTTGTCTTGTTCCTGCAGGCCCTTGTCCCAAGTCCTCTCCAGCTCTCCTGGAGCTTCTTTAGGCACTGGAAGGGGGTCTCAGATTTCCTAGAGCCTTCTCTCATCCAGGTGAATACCCCCAGCTCTCTCACCCTGTCTCCAGAGTAGCAATTGGAGCACCTCTGTGGCCTCCTCTGTACTCACGGCAGCAGCTCCATGGTCACCTTCTGTTGGAGACCCCAGAGCTGGAAGAAGCAGTGCACACAAGGAGCACCTACCCCAGGGTTTGTCTGACAGGCAGAACAAAAGGGCAGGGGAAGAAGGCAAACCTGGCTCCTTCTCTGACAAGCCTGGCTTAACACGCAGGTTAGAAAGCAGGCGTTTCCCACTCTCCCCACAAACATGCACTTACAGCTCATCAGGGCAGTTGATGGGCTGAGCTATTCGATAGCCGTCCTTGAGATATGCGCCCATCTCGAAGGGGTCGATGTCCACGTATGGGGTCTGGCCCAGGGTCATCAGCTCCCACAGCGTCACTCCAAAGGCCCACTGCAAAGGAATAGTGGAGGGGTCAACAAACCAGGCTGAACCTTGGCAGCTCCTCCAGGCACTGCACAGAATCAGTCATAAGAGCAGGCACAGTAAGAAAGCCTTATGTAAATTTCTTATATAACCACATGGCAACACGTTGTCTTGAACTGGGCTAATTAGGAATCCCAGAACTGGTGTTAAGTTGCCCAGAGAAGCTGTGGATTCTCCATCCCTGGAAGACTTCTAGGACAGGTTGAACAAGGCTTAGAGCAACTTGGGATAGTGAAAAGTGTCCCTCCCATGGGTAGTGGAAGTGAATGAGCTTTAAGGTCCCTTCCAGCCCAAACCATTCCGTGATTCTATGACATCAAACTAATGTCAAAATCTTAGTGCACTAAGATATCAGTGCTAAAAATCACGTGTTTACTGCATTTTTTAACATGACTTTTCAGAACATTTAAATCTGAAAACTACTGAGCACTGAACCACCGTTTAATATAAAACTGGTAATTTTTTTCTACATTTTACTTCTTCAAAATGCCTCAATAAATCATCAGAAAATTGAAATTCCAGGGGGTCAGAAAGGCAGACTGAATGAGACCATCACTCTTTTGAATCCAAGTTATCTGTATATTTGGGGGGTATGCTCAAAATTAGAACTCAGGAGAATAAAATAAGGATTTCATCCCAGTAAACCTGACAGCTGCATCAGCATTCAACATATCCAGCCGACAGTCCTTGCCAGGAGGAGCGTAAAAGGATGAAAAAATCCATCTATCAATCCACAAACAGGCAGAGTACAAGGAACATGATGTATGAGCTGATATCCAGAGACCCAGGAGACCAGAGACGGAGTTGATACTGCTCACTGGTGACTCACTGCTCAAGTTACACGTGCTGTAAGCATCATGATTTATTTAAAAAGGGCAGAATTCTGCAAGGCTCACAAGATTCTTGTTTTAATCAAGAGAAATCCCACCACTCCGCTTGATCAAAGCCTTAAGAAAGGGATGTTTTCGGCTGAGGTCAGGGAATGGCAGTGGCACAGACACAGCTCTGAATAGCCAGCAAAGGAAGCAAAACCCCTTTTAAAAGTTAAGAAATGAGGGACAAGTGGTGGTCATGGACGTGGGATGAAGGGTGAGTCAAGCAAAACGACTCTGAGAATACCCCTATTGTAATTCCGTAAGGAACTGCCTAAAAATGGCACGAAGAGACGCAGAGCTTCATGTCCAACAGTGGGAAAGCCATGGAATCACAGTTCAGCAGGAATGGTAGTTTGTTTTCCTACGTCCTGGCTGCCTGATAGAGCTGCTGGCTGGGAAGGAACGCATTACTGGGAAGGTTTCAAGCCAGCAAAACCATTTTGGCAGAAAGTCATCCAAAAAGCAAGGTTGGAACATCTCGGCAGACACCACCCACACTGTTTGTACCACATTTCATCACCGATTACCACTTACATGCAGCAGGATCATTGGATTTGTTCCTTGCAAGCAGACAAAAACATATGACATCAGACTGCTGTGAAGAGCATCCAGGTAGATGCAAAGCTGATATTTAGGGCAGATGGTATTTTCTAAACACACAGAAAAACTGCCTGTTTTTGAACTCTCAGATGGCCATGTCTTTGCAGTTAAAACTACGTATTAGAAGGGGAGTGGCATTTATCCCTATGTAAGGGAAAAAGGAGTTGTGTTAAAATGGGAGGAACAGATGCTGAACTGCACTGTTTATGATACTGAGGTTCCTTCATCCTAATAAATTCCATGTCTCACTGCCACCTTTACATAAGCTTTTATTTCCAAGTCCAGTCTTCAAAAACAAGGCTTTTGTGCTCCAGAGTTATAATAATAATAAAAAATAAATCAATGTTTACTCAAGTCCATTTAGCACTCTAAAAACATGCTCTTACAGGGAACTCTGATTTCCTCTTCTCTCTCCAAGTTTGGTACAACATAAGCCCCGTACACATTTTCCAATGAATACAGAAGTACTTGTGGAGAAGAGCTGGCACTGAACAGGCTCCCCAGGGCAGTGGTCATGGCCTCAAGGCTGCCAGAGTTCAAGGATTGTTTGGACAACATTCTGAGGGACAGGGTGGGATTGTTGGGGTGTCCTGTGCAAGGCCAGCAGTTGGACTGGATGATTCTTGTGAATTTAACTGTCTTTCCAGCCAACACTCCCAAGGAAACAGGGTGCAATGGGCAATTTTTCTGTGCACAAGGGCCTGACTACTCTCAGAACCATCTGCCACAAGCAGCAGATGCAGGGAGCAGGAGCGCACGCTGCTCTAAACAAGACGCTGTTATCTATCCAGTGCCACGATCCACTGTATCCAGCTCTGGAGTCCCCCATGTAAGAAGGATGTGGAGCTGCTGGAGCAAGTCCACAGGAGGCCCCGGAGATGCTCCAAGGGCTGGAGCCCCTCTGCTCTGGAGCCAGGCTGGGAGAGCTGGGGGAAGCTCGCCTGGAGGAGAGAAGGCTCCAAGGAGACCTGAGAGCCCCTTGTAGAGCCTAAAGAAGCTCCAGGAGAGCTGGAGAGGGACGCTGGACATGGGCCTGGGGGAAGAGGACACAGGGAATGGCTTCCCACTGCCAGAGGGCAGGGTTAGGTGGGATATTGGGAACAAATCCTTCCCTGTGAGGGTGAGGAGGCCCTGGCACAGGATGCCCAGAGAAGCTGTGGCTGCCCCATCCCTGCAAATGTCCAAGATCAGGTTGGATGGAGCAACCTGGGCTAGCGGAAGGTGTCCCTGCCCATGGCAGGGGGTGGAACTGGATGGTATTTAATGTCCCCTCCAACCCAAACCATCCTGTGATTCTCTGATTCTCCAACGGCTGAAAAAAGGGGAAAATGTCAATAAACCACATTTACAAAATGTTAAGAGGTGGGGAAAAACTCACCACATCACTAGCACTGGAAAATTCATTGTTCACCAGGCTTTCCAGAGCCATCCACCGAACTGGCCTGTTCTCGTTATCCCCCAGGCAATGGTAATCCATGGGAAACAGGTCTCGGGACAGCGCATTGTCCGTGATCTTCACCTGAAGTGCATCGTCAATGCTAATTCAGAGAGAACAGGAGCACTCAGCAAACCTGGAGTCACAGCTTTACAGCACATATTTCTGCTCAGCCTTAAGTTTCAGACTCAGGATTTGAACTGGGGAATGCTAATCCATGTTTCAAGACATTCTCCTGCACCAGGACACGCTTATTCCGTGATCAGCAAATCCTCTCACAGAACCCATTTGTTCTGTGCCAACAGATAAGCGCCAGAGAAACCAGCAGGCTTGATTAAATAAAAATAAAACATTTACAAGTGGAAAAAAATACACTTAAAGCAAACAAATAACTCCCTTAAACTATTCCTGTTCTCTTGGAGATCCCCTACCAGAGCAATTAAACACCTTTCAGCTGTAGCACCTCTGTGGCAAGAATAAGGCAAAGATTAAAGCAAAAAAATATCCAGTAATATCTTTTAGCAACCAATTATTTTTTGTAGCCTAAAAGTGTGTCTCCAATCAAGCAATTTGGTAAGACATTATTTATTCTCCTCAACAAGAGATACTGATGCTTGTCAGAGGTAGGACACTAAGGGAAACTTACTTTTAATCAAGAAAAGGTGACTCAAAAAACCACAGAGAAACTGCCCCCTCTGGGATGTAATTCAGACTGTCTGAATTTGCAAAAGTGTGTAATACAATTCAGTGTTCTCATAAACAGGTGACCTCAGAATATGGGAAAGATGTTGGCTTCAACATGTCATGACAAAAACACAGAAGTAACATTTGGTTGGGGGAGATTGTAACAAACTGGTGTTTGTGGTCTTCTCATAATTTATTTATTTTAATGAGAAAAATAACTAGAAATGCTCAATTTGTGTGTTTCCCCCTTCACTGTCTCTGATACGTTCTTATTTATCCCATTTCTATGCACTTCCAGGCCAGTTCATTATCCTCAAAATCTACAGCCGAGGGAATTGCCATATCTAATTATTGTTAAGAGTTCAGAGAAATTCCTAGAAGACTTGTCCATAAACAAATTCAATCCAGAGGGCAATTTCCCAGTGATTAGAGAGCTCTGACTTGTGCAGTCCTCCTGTCCACTGGGCACCTGACTGTGCCATGGACACATGAGACCAAGAGTACTTCCTCCCTTAAGCTTGCCAACACCACTCCAATTCTGGCTCCCTTCCCAAAATGAGGACATGGATCTGACCACACTTGGTACCAACTTTTCCCAGCCTTTCACCACACAGGAGCAGACCTGGGGAACGAAGGGGGACAGGTGGAACAAAGCCCTTCCAGGGATCCCAGCCACTGGTATCTCCTTCTCTTTCCAAACAAAGTTCCAGAGGATTCCCTGATGTTTGTGATCTTTGCTCTCTGTGGCACCACTTCTTCCTCAAGGTGTTCACCAGTAAGGAAAAGCAATAGAAATTAGGAAGAGAATCTCCCAGGAACTCCATCCCACTGAGCATCCTCAGGGAGCACAAGAGCAAGGTAGAGGGTGAGCAGAGATCATGTGAGGGATTTGGCTTATAGAAAGCCACCACACACCTCTATCTCTATACTTTCAGGATGTGTTCCAGCCAGAAGATGTTCTCAAACCCTGTTCTGCCATTCCTACCATTCCAAAGCTCATTCGTATTCATCCATCACTTGGCAACTAAAAAAATCTGCCAATGACCAAAGCCATGAAGCCACTTTTTAAGAGGAAAAAACCAAGAAAAACGACTTCATACAAAAATCCATCCATTGATAAATTGCCGGAGATATTCAGAGTTCTTATTAAAGCTGAAGGGAAGTTTGAATTCTTTTCAAGCCTTTAAAAAAAAGAGTTAGACAAATCCAGCAGAAGTATTTACAGTGAGGACATTCTGCTTCCTTTAAAACCTGGTTCACCCTGGGTTTGGAGGAAAACAGCTCCACTGACAAAACCAGTGCACCTAAAAGCTGGGGAATAGCCCAGTGATTTAACTGGAAGTAGAGATCTGGGTGACAGGAAGAGCTCCAGTCCCAGAGCTGACAGTACTTACACACAGTTTCTAGCAGCCAGGTCTTTGTGGATGACCTCTCGTCTGGCCAAGTAGCTCATTCCACAGGCAATCTGGATGGCCATATGGACAAGATCCTGCTGGGAAATGGCCTGCAAGAGCCCACAACAGCCATCACTGTGACGCTGTGAGCCCAGTGCCTGCAGAGTTACTGGGTTTGTTGGATCCCAGTGCCCCCTCCCCTTCAGTGCCTGATGCTTTCTAGTCCCTCCAGACCTGATGGACACTCATGAAAACCCCTTATTCTATATTTTTGTTCTTTTTCTTGACATTCCAAGGGCAAATATTTCCAAGTTGCACCTGTTTTTCCTTTGATTAGAGATGAACATAGGCAAAAATGGTCGATTTTACCCTTCTTACCAAACATTTTTTCCCTTTATTTCACTGAAAACCAGCTCATTTCCAGGCAGGAGCACAAACAGTCCCAGTCCTTATTGCTCTCTACTGCTGAAAACCAGTATCCAGTGCTGTTGCTCCAGCTCCCTTTGCAACTTCACAGTCCTACTTAAATTAAAATCTTACATATATTTATAGCTTGGCTTCCCCCTTCCATTTCTATAGTGTTACAGGAACCTGAAGATGTGGGGGACACACTGAAGTTGCAAGACCAGGGTTAAAATAAACCAAGTATTATGTTAAAATGATAATAGAAGTGGCTAGGTTGAAACTTGGTACATAACAGGGAGAAATTCTCACCATGGGATTTCATTTTGTGCCTGATTTAGTCTAAAGAATCCAAACCAAGATGAAGTTGAAAATAAGGTAATTCTAACAAGAGGCATAGTTTTACTGTATATACACATCCAGCACCAAAAGATAATTCAGATTACTAAAAGCAAGCAAAATATGTTCTCATTTAGGGTATTTTCTTTCAGGAAATATATGCCACAGGTTCCACGGAAACACAGCAAAGCTATGAATGCTAAAGAGTACCCACAGCAATTAAAAAGTCAGCAATTGCTTCCTTTATCTACAGTTCAATAAATCAAGTGATTTGACTAACAAAGAACTAACAGTAATTAAAGGGACTGTTAATTAGACCAAAACTAAAATCAGGAAATCTGAAATTCCTCCAGACAGGATTTCCCCTAATTTAAATCCCCAATCAAACACTATTTTCTCTATTTTTTACTATAATTTTAAGACACTATTGATATACTCTGCCACAGTCAGGGGTCCCTCAGCCTGATAAACACAGTCAGGAATGTTTTCCTGGTACGGATCAAGGCCAACACTTGCTGGGGAACCTCCTCTGCAGGTCACACCCATGCCACAACTTTCTGGTCTGTCACAAAGGTGACAGATCAAATCCAGGCTTAATAGGCACGAATTCCCAGATTCCTGAGTGCACCTGAGGGTTGTTGGCCTCCACCAACTTGCACTGTCGCAGGAAGAGTTTAAGGTTCCCCCAGTTCATGTACGGTAGCAGCACCATTGGCTTCTCTCCCTCTTCTATACAGACATGGGTGATAGGCAGCAGATTCCTGCAAGACAGAGAAATTACTCATTTTATGGACCTGACATTGGGTAAAAAATATTTCTGATCCCTAAACGCAGTAACTGAAATTAATTCAGTGTTGAAGAACAGCATTTAGTCTTGTATTATGAACTCTTGAGCACAACATGTCCAAATAAGTGAAGCCCTAGACATTACTTTTTTTAGTAAATGCAATATTTGGCTACTTTCCCATTAGGAAGAAGCCTCCAGGTATTTTCCACTTGGTCCAAAAGGGCTGAAATAAATTGCTGTGAGTACCGGTTATCATCTGGACTCCAAAGTGATATACCCTCAGCTGGGAAGTGTATCATTCTAAAGGCAACTATAGGTACAATGTATATAGGTCCACCACAGTAGTTTAACAAAAAAAAAAGTCAAAACATCACGTTTGATCCACTGCAAAGTGACAGAACAGAAAAGCATAGTTTTTGAATCAAATTGTATTCCAACTACACAAGCAGTTTTAGAAGCAGGGAATCATTTAAGTTGGAAACGACCTTTAACCCAGTTCTGCCAAGGCCACCACTAAAGCACTTTAAATGTCCCTTCCAACCCTCTTATGGCCCAGGTAACCCCCATGCAGAGGTGTTTCTAAACATCTTCCTGAAGTATCAACATATAAATATCAATATATAAATATATGTAAATAATATATAAAAATCTAATAATAGATATAAATTATTTTTATGTAATAATATATAAGGATCAACACATAAATTCATAGGAACTTGAGTCAAACGACATAGTTTCAAATTTCCATTAACAACTTTTTAAAATACCTGTATTTCCTATTTAAAACTTGTTAGTAAAAGTCTCTAAAGAGATAGAATGATTTTGAAAAGGGAATTCTGAAGTTTCTTGCTCTTACCTAAAGGTGTCTGACAGTCAGGTGTCACACCCATGAGCTCTACAGACCCGTGAAGGTCCCAGCTTTATGGGCAGTGTAGAGAAGAAAAGCTTAAAGCTTTTTGCACTTTTTAAAAATAGTTTGACTTACAAAAGAGAGGACAACAGTTCACTCTGAATGATGAGAGAGGGGGTCTGGTTCATTTTGTTTCAATGTTAAGTATGATTTCCCAAGAACCTGTTCCTGCTCTTAATACAATCCTGTACTTTAGGCAAGGCTGGGAGAGCTGGGGATGTTCAGCCTGGAGAGAAGAAGGGTCTACAGAGACCTGAGAGCCCTTTCCAGAGCCTAAAGGGGCTGGGGGACTTGGGACAGGAGACGGAGGGACAGGACAAGTGCGAATGGTTTCCCACTGCCAGAGGGCAGGGATAGATGGGATGCTGGGACGAAATTGTTCCCCGTGAGGGTGGGCAGGCCCTGGCACAGGCTGCCCAGAGAAACTGTGGCTGCCCCACCCCTGGAAGTGTCTAAGGCCAGGTGGGACGGGGCTTGGAGCAACCTGGGCTAGTGGAAGGTGTCCCTGCCATGGCAGGGGGTGGCACTGGATGAGCTTTAAGGTCCCTTCCAACCCAAACCATTCTGGGATTCCACAATCCTATAAAAGTCTTGCTGATTCTAAACAAACAGTTGCCTCTCCCCTCTCAGGAAGCTTTAGCTTTAGCACAGGGATTTCCAGCTCCCAGGGACAGTTCAGTCACACCCCCTGCCTGCCTTACCTGTGGTGAAGTCCTCGGAGTTTGCAGCTCTCAGTCAGCATCATTGTCACCTGCACCTCTGAGGCCTGATCTACAGGGAAAAAAGGAACCACAGACATAACCTTGGAATAGAACCAACACATCCATTACAATTTAGTCCACATTCTCAAGTCACTTGAGGTCACTGGAGAACAAACAGAACTTGTTTGTCTCCGTTTTTTAAAATGGAATTTAAAAAGCCCCACATGAGTAAGCCAAGTTCTGAGGGTTATTTCTGCTTGAACGAGCAGGGTGAAGCCCAGAAAGGAAACAAGCCACACTCCAGGCACTGACAGGCTGCATTTTTGCCACTTCCTGACAGCTTCTGGGCAGGCACAGCTGCCTGCACTGGGCACTGTGGATCACATCCTGCCCAAGGGGCTGGGGGAAGCAGGGCCCATGCCATGTGTTTCCCAAATGCAACTGTGCTCAGAGGACACTGTTCTGCTGTGTACAGGTGTCTGCAGTTCACAGCCACATTGCTGGAGACCATTTATTTCTGGGTTTACTTATTTCCTTGCTCTCTGCTCAGCCCACTTGACTCTGGGTAACCTTAGAGCCGTTTGGTGTTTCCTTCTCCACCTTTACAAATAAATAAATGAATAAAATCCCTGCTGCCAGCTAAAATTCAGGCCTCTGTGGTAACTCCAGGGCCCCACAGCCATGTGCAGAACACCCCCATCCAGTGGGTGGAAGCACAAGTGGTGCCTGTAACTCCTACCCTGCCAATATTTGTGTATTTGGGGTTTTCCCCCCTCTCAAGTGGCAAGAATCTACAGGGAAGCTTAAGGTGACATAAATAAGAGCTCTCCCAGTCCCACCCTCCTCATTCCTGGGTGCATTTTCCATTCCTCCCTCATGCTGGGACTAGTCCTGGTGTGCCTTGGCAGGAAGCTGGCACAGGAGAACCCAGCTCAGCCCGATCACCTTCCCCTGCTGCTTCAAGAGGGGGGATTTACATACTGCACATGAGCCAAGCCAAGATTTTACTGCCCTGGGAGGAAGAACAGGCAAGAACTCATCTGCTCTTTTCCCTTCTCCATGGTCTGAGCCTGCTCCCTGTGCAGCCCCAATGCCCCTTCCTAAATGAGCCTGAACCTGCAAGGGAAAACGTGACTTGGGCTGAGTTTTGAATGACATGGGAGCTCTAGAAAAGCCCAGACAGAAGTGCCATCAAATTAGTGACAATTATGGCTGCAGTATATTATGGCATGCATCAACCAGCGCATTTGGACCCCTCACAACAAGAAACACACTGAGGGGTTGGAGCGTGTGCAGGGAAGGAAATGGAGCTGGGGAAGGGGCTGGAGCAGCAGGAGCGGCTGAGGGAGCTGGGGGGGCTCAGCCTGAAGAAAAGGAGTCTCAGGGGGGACCTTCTGGCTCTGCAACTCCCTGACAGGAGGAGGGAGCCGGAGTGGGTGAGTCAGGCTCTGCTCCCAGGGAACAAGAGACAGGAGGAGAGGGAACAGCCTCCACTGTGCCAGGGAAGGGTCAGGTTGGATACTGGGGAACATTTCTTGACGGAAAGGGCTGTCCAACCCTGGCACACACACCCAGGGCAGCAGTGGAATACCCATCCCTGGAGGGATTTAAAAGCCACGTGGATGTGGCACTTGGGGACATGGGTGAGTGGTAGCCTTGGCAGTGCTGGGGGAGCAGTTGCACTTGATGGTCTTATAGGGCTTTTCCAAACTAAACCACTCCATGATTCCCTTGTATTTGATAATAAGCCCATAGGGGGGCATGGTATGTACAGGTTCTTGCAGCGCAGGAGACATTTAAGCCACAGCCAGCTGAAGCCTCTGGTTTGCACTCTAATACAGAGGCATGACAGGTTTGCTGTATCATTAATTTGAGATGCAGGAGAAAGACTGCAAGGGGCTTGGAAACAAGTAAGAAAGAACAAGATAGTCATTAAATGATGAATGCTAAATCAGCCAACTGTTCTAAAGGGCAAGCAGCAATAAAAATGGAGAGGTAAAAGCAAATTGTGAGAGATCAGAGGAGCAGGTTACCAGTACAGAGCTCCAGGTGTAAATGCATTAATTACAGGACTCAAAGACCTCAACCTCTTCAACCCAGCACAAGACAAGGGAGGAAAGCGATTCCTGGGTGTGAGTTTAAGTTGATTAACTCACCCACGCACTCTCTGGCCCTGTGCTTGCTGAACTGGTTTGCTTTTAATTATAAGAGCCACCAAGCAATAATTTGAAGTTTTAAATCAGAGATTATTTAAGAGTGGATTTAACATCTACAGAACCGGTCGAGCTGGTTTGGACAATGCACCTATTCATCTCTTCACGGTAACTCTGCAAGGGATGACACTCTCCTGCCACTGCCTTTCCCTTCCCGGTACTCAGGGAGGTTTCCCGCAGGTCACTGTGACATTCTGGTGTTTTCTTTCCACCTTTTAGTGGTTCAGCACCCAAAGGAACAACTGACTCCCAGTCAGGTATATACGGAAATCGAAATCTTATCTCATGAAACAGTCCCAGCATCCGTATTGTGTTTGCTTATCAATATTATTTCCTTGTTTTCTGCATGGAAAAAAGACTTACCCAAAACCAACAAATTCAACAGACTCAGAACAAACAACAGCAGTACAAGGCTGAGACCAGTGCCAATTACGTACCACCACACAATACAACTGTTGTTGGTCTGTACTCAATATAACTCAAAACAGAATGTAAATCACCTCTTTGAGTGATTCTAGTCAAAAGGGGGAAAGATACCACCAAAATACTGCTACTGCTACAGTCCCCATTGCAGTCAGACTTCCTTTTAAGGCCATTTTCATCAGTTACACAAGAAAAAGTTCATTTAACTTTTCATTTAACTCTGTCCCATAGACTATAACCACAGTCGAGCATCCAACAGGTCTTCATAGATCAGGATGAAGGTGATTTTGGAAGTTTTGTTGTGAGGACCTGGTGAATCTGACCATTATGTATTGAAAATCCTTCAAATCAATCCAGGAAACCCATAGCATTTCTGGCTGATATGAGAAATAGGAGTTCCAGAGCAATCCCAGCTCAGTGAGATGTCTTTACGAGGCCATTCTGAGATGAATCCTCCAGATTTCATCCTCCTGCCTGGGCCAAAATATCACCCTGTATAAAACCAGGCACCAGATCCCTGAGCAATCCATGTAAGCACACACACCCATGCGGGCATTCTCTTCTCAGAACTGTCTGTGCAGCCCTCCCAAGCAAGAGCTGGGGAAGGATCCCGTCAAACATACGGAATGCCCATGGGTTCCGGCTGCTCCCTTTGTCCGCACTAGATCCATGAAGTCATTTGATATGAGCACAGCCACACATGCAGCTGGAGAGGGGGAAACAGGGGGAAGGCCTCCCACAGAGCAGGGACCTCTGAAATTACGACAGCTACTTGAAGACACAGCTGAGGTCAGAGGCTCCCATGCATTAAATCTGGAAATAGCCCTGAATTTAAGCTGAACACTCCAGGGCAAGGCATCAAGGGCTTGATGCACAACTTCCTCAGAGCCCTGAAAAGAGCTGAAGTCTGACATATTACCATTATTTGTGAGTAAGAATATGTCAGAGCTCAGCAATTCATGCAGCTGCAGTTGGATGATGACGAGGTGCAGCCAGGTTTTCACAAGGTGATCACACACCAACAGCTGAGTAAATGAAGAGCAGAGACTTCAGGTGAGATGATTTAACATCCAGTGGCAATCTGGATGTTCAATTAGGACCAAAAAGGTCCAACTTTCAGAAGATGCTTAAAACCAAGACCACTTGAAATAGATATAAATGCATTCCAGAGAGAAAGATGTTCTCAAAGCCCTGGTTTCACCCTTTCTGGGCCCCGTTTTACCCTTTGCCAAGGCCCAGAGCAAGAACAAGGCAGGATTCCAAGCAGCTTTGATAAAGCTGCAGGTTTATCTCATGATATCATTGTATTTGCATGCAGCCAGGCACAATGGGACTCTGGGCACTGCTATTTTTGGAGAAGAGGCTAATTCCTCTGTGCTAGGATGTGCTGGGGCCCTGCCTGGCTCACATGAAGAAAGAACCTACTTGATTTTTACCAACTTCTTGACATCCAGCAAAACTGCATTTTTAAATCTCTGTTCATCACCACTCATAAATTACATGAATCACAAGGTGAAAAGATCTCAGAGAAGTTTTGTGATGACACTAAGATTGCAGGAATTTGCTCGCTCAAAGTGATATCACAGAATCATTCAGGCTGCAAAAGCCCTCTAAGACCATTGAGTCCAATCAAGCATTGCCAAGGCTACCACCTTGTCCCCAACTGCCACATCCACACAGCTTTAAACGCCTCCAGGGATGAGGACTCCACCTGGGCAGCTGTGCCAGGGCTGGACAAGCCTTCCTGTGAAGAAATCTTCCCTGATATCCAACCCAAACCTGCCCTGGTGCAATTTGAGGATGTTTCCTCCTGTCCTGTCACCTGTTACATGGGAGAATAGACACCACCTCCCTGCAACCCCCTTTCAGGTAGCATCACAAAGACTTCAGTCAGTCACTGAAATCTGTTTCTTCAGACAGAAGACAAAGCAGAATCTTAAAATCCACTGAACTAAGCCAACCCAGAGCCCTTTCACAGTAGATTCCCTCAGCACTCCCATCACCAGCAGCTCTGCAAATACTGCAGCCAGGAACTCCAAGGCTTCTGACAAACACATTTCCCGACAGCAAGGTTTAAAAAGATGTTTTACCTGCAGCTTTTCCCATCTCTGGACCACTTGTAACAGCTTGTTCCCTTGGGAACCTCCTTCTGTCTCATACTGAAAGCTTATACTCTCCTCCATCACAGCACTTGTACAGCCCATTTTCCACACAATTGCCTGTTCTCACAAGCTTCTATTACCCTTATTCTCCTCCAGCCTTGTGGGCTTTGCCCAATATCCTGTGAGAAAGCCCTGGAGCTCTGGTTCTTGAAGGGCGACAGGCACAGAGGTCATAGAGTGTGTCCAGAGTGCAGGACTATAACAGCTCCAGGTGATGAATGCTCCCAGTATCAACACATCCTTCTTAATTACTGCTGCTTCTGCACAGCAACTAATTAGGTAAAACTGATCCCAAAGCAGAATTCAGCCCCAGTTCAACGGGAGCACGTGCCTGGGTACTGCTTTAACACTTCTACAGGAGTCTTTGGAAGAAGTTCAACCCTCCAAGACTATCCTGTGCTCACATCTGTTGCACAGGACATTTTTGGTGCTGCTACCAGGTATTTTCACAGCTTCCCTTCACTACAAGGATGCACTGCTAAAGAAGTGCAAGCAGTCAGGGTCCAACCTGCTTTTGCACAGGCAGAAGGGAAAACAACAGATAGAAAAATATTTCTGCTTTAAAGTTTCCAAAGGCCCCAAGAGTCAGACAGGGACAAGGGACCAGCAGCACATCCCTGGCTTCCTGCCTGCCTCTGGAGTGAAGGAAAAAAATTCCCTGCTAAAATAGGGAATGTTGTGCTGTTTTCCCTCCATTACAAATGCTCACAGTTCTAAAAGGGAAAAGCAGGATTTGGGGATGGTCTTATTTCCCTGCACAACAGTAATACCAGAATCCAAGGAGCAGCAGCAAAGAGAAACAAGGAAAAGGGTCTTTGCTCAATAATCCATTAAATGAACCCATTAGACAATCCATCTGAATGAAGCTGAAAGTGTAAGTAAATGCAAAGTGAAACTGGGGAAGAGAGATATGATGGATGTCATGGTCCAAAGGGCAGTAGCAAATAAAACTAAAATTCAAGCAGTGATTTTAACTACATGTAAATCAAAGTGTACTGCTTGTGATTATCTTTTAGCATATGGAAAACAAATCTTTTAATTAATCAGTACAATACTTCAGACATCAACCCTAAGAGCTGCTACTCAGTATCTTTTTTTTTTTAGTTTATATTGTATTATTTTAAGTGTCAGGATATTTTCTTAAAGAACTGGAATTGAATGACACGTGTAGTGTATTTTCAGGCTGATATTCAGAAATTTGCTGCTTATTCCAAATTCTTTAAATTCAGGTGTCTTTCCTTATGAAGACACTGAAGAATTTAGCTCAGATGAGCACTAGCTCTTTTCTTGATATTTTTTTTTGTTTGTTTTACATACACTGTATTCTTCAGAAACAGGATCCTGCGCTCTGATTTTGGGAGGTTGAGCACTTTCAACAATTATTTTAATTGCTGTGATTGAAGCCAGGAACCTAAAACTTAGAAATATTTTCACAAAGCTGAGCTTTAAGAATGAACTGCCCAGAAGAGCAAATTCAATCAATTTAAAAATGATGCCTTGGGAACAACTGTGGATGCTCCAGATTGTGGTATTTCTTTAGTATGAGCAAGAAACCCTCCAACTGGGTTAACACAAAGGTGTTTGAACACATTATAGTCCCCTAAATGGTCCTGTTGCTTTCCCTGCTCTGCACAGCCTGAATTCTCAGGATCTCTATCCCTACACCTCCTCATTGCACGAAGATGTTCTAAAGAGTCACCAGAATCGCAGAATGGTTTGGGTTGGAAGGGACCTTAAAGCTCATCTCATTCCAACCCCTGCCATAGGCAGGGACACGTTCCACTGGACCAGGTTGCTCCAACCTTGGACACTCCCAGGGATGGGGCATCTCCTCTTAACTAAATAAGCAATGGATAAAAAAATCTCAAGTATAATGTCAGAGGTAGCCAAGAACGCTGAAAGAGTCCTAAAGCACTTTTCATGACCTCAGATGGCAAAACCCAGAGCTTTGTTCAAGTTGGTAAAACGAAGTTTTAAGAGCTGACCTTTGTCACACACTGACTTTGTTTCCAGTGCTTTCCATGGGTTGTTTGTTTTGAAACACTCCTTCCTTGTACAGCAGAAAAATGCTAAGTGGTTAGAACACGAAATGGAAGCAGCCAGGTTATCTTGAACAGCACGATGGGTTGTTTTTACCAAAAGTGTACCTTGGCCAGAAGGTCCTGAGCGAGTCAGGGCTGTGCAGAGCTCACTCTCACTGTGTATGTTTCTGGAACAATGCTCCCATTTGTTCTGCACAGAATTTTCTCCTTCACAGGAAAAGCACCATTAAACAATGTGTTCTTTAAATCCAAGGTGTGGTTTTTTCCCCTCTGAATTTAAGAGACTCCCAAGAAAGGCAGAGGAGATCTGTTAATCACTGGCAAGAGATGCAATACCAGCTTGGAGGAACATGCCAACTGAGAAACTTCCCAAAGCTAAGAGGGATTGGAAACCTCCTACTGGAAAGGGAAGCATTCCAGGCTCATAACACAATTCTTCTGTAGAACACAACAAGGGAAGCAAATGCCAGTTAAGTCTCTCATCTTCTAACAAAGAACTTATTCAGGTTGTGTTGATCCATGGACTCCAAACCCCCAAAAATAGTAGATAATGTATCCATGTTCTTACTGGCAATGAGACTCACATCCTTAATCTTCGTGGATGTCTATTCAAAGAAAGGAAGAAGGCAAATTTTCCACAGAGAAGTCTAAAGACGAAAGTAATTAATACTTTTACAATGAGGACTAGGAAATGAACACAGTGAAGCTGTAAACTGCCAGGAGAACAGAACAACTGGGTGGCCAACACGAAGGATCTGAGGAACAAGTGACACCCAGATCTTCGGATCTCTGTATTCCCAAAGTTATTAGAGCTTCCAGAAAGCCACCTCTAATTCTGCCAAATGATATACATCTTCCTTTTAAGCTCTCCTTGGCACAGAGCCCTGCCCCTAATGGAAGGCTCAGGCATCCAGACACACTCAGAAGTGTTAAGATGATACAGCATTAAAAAAAACATTATAACCTAATGTATTTCATGAACGTGCAGGTAGAAACTTTGTCACTACCAGGACATGTTATAACTTTCTCCCTGGAGTGAACCAGAGTTAGAGGTAGAAGAAAAATCTCTCCTAAGGGATCTGGAGTGAAACTCAGGGATGAATCCTCCTTCAGCTTGTGTCTTTATAAAAAGGCATGTCTTTATAAAAGACGTGGTGTTGAAGCTGCAAGAGAAGTGTCTTCAACTTCTCAGTCCTATCAACTTATGAGCTATAGAACAAGTAATCACTGAATTGGTTGAAAACAACTCCAGTATCTTAAGGAATGGTTCAAATGAAAGTCCCAAATTCTGCGGTGGAGGAGAAACCAATCATGCCAAATGAGCAAACTCCAATTTGTTCTCCTCCTGAACTGATGGTGCCTCATGAGCCTCAAAATTGCTCTCTGAGAGTCTGACCTAATAGGTCAATCCCAGCTTGGGAAATAGGAAATACAGTATATTCCTGGAAACCCTCTGGATGGGCTCTTCAAGAGCCTCTCAGGACACTTGGCAGGTCCAGGCTCCCTCAGTTTTTATGTATAACTGGTTCCTTTAAAAGGTCACTTCAAGAAGGGGAACAAGCACTAAGTTCAGAGAAATCAAGGTTTCACTGAGCATTATTTCAGTTTATAGCAATGCTCAACATCTTCCTGGAGGGCTGGAAAACATCAGAGAAGGAGAGTGGGAAGGGCTGCTGCAGCTACTGCCATAACCTGCCAACTCTATGTGCTTTTTGATCCCTTGGGGAAAAGAGTCAACCCCAGGGAGAGATAAAAGATAGGGAAGAGGCAAACTGACAAGGCTGCAAACCCTCCCCTCAGAGCAGGAAATACTCACAAATGTAACTACAGCCTGATGAACACAAGGGCCACAACAGTCACCTTCCCTGGGATAGGAAATGAGAAAAACTGAGAGTACATTCCCCTCTGTCCACGTTATTGGAAATAAACCCTCTTGAAAGTTATGGATGCTGTAATACACCTGCAGCTGAAGGAGGGACACATGAAGAGTTTCCAGAATTCATTCACAGGTTTTCCTAACAAGCAGCAATCACAAACCATTCCTGGAACAGCACAACAACCCTTCCCTGGCACCTTTCCTAGAGAGCAGAGCTCTTCTTCCAAAAGCCAACAGACCTAAGCTCATGGCCCAGGGAAGCCTCCCAGTCCCATCTATAATGCTTCTTGGGTTGAGGTGGTTTAGCCTGGAGAAGAAAATGCTCCAGGGAGACCTTTCTGCGGCCTTTCAATACTAAAAGGTGGGTTATAAAACAGACAGAGACTTTTGATCATGGCCTGTAGTGACAGGACAAGGACAATAGCTTTAGGCTGGAAAAGGGTAGATTTACACTGGACATAGGGAAGAAAGTTTTGTTTATTCTTTACTGTGAGGTCAGACCCTGGCTCAGGTTGCCCAGAGAAGCTGTGGCTGCCCTATCCCTGGAAGTCTCCAAGGCCAGGTTGGACAGGGTTTGGAGCAACCTGGAATAGGGGACGGTGCCCCTGCCCATGGCAAGGTGTGGAATGGGATGATCTTTGGGTCCCTTCCAACCCAAACTGATCTGATTCTACAATTTCACTGGCAATTCCAGGTTTAAAGCCATAAAAACTCTCTTAATGTCAGAACAGCCAAAACAATGGCTTCAGTTTCTCAAGCTCTGATCCTGGTTCTGAGAAGAAAGACATTTTTCCTCTCTAGAAGGTTATTTTTTCTCACAGAACCTTCTGAAAGAACCTCAGCTCACAGTTCAGACTTTCCAAAGATCTGAAATACCCCACAGCCCCCCTCCATTGCTTTCTGACATTTGGGGCACCAAATGGGCTTCATTTGATCCCTTTTAGAGTGCAACAAGACAGTTCTGGAGCAGCTCGTACTTTTGGGAAGGGATAATTTAACTCCACAGACAAAGCTTTCTTCCTTGTCTCTTTTCCATGACCCTCAGGCTCCTTTCTTGCCTTCAGCAAAGAGGTACTTAAGTCAGTTTAATAGTTCTCATATCCCATCACACTTTTATGGTCCTCCCCTGCTCTGCCTGTGCCAGAACAGCAGTGTGTGTGTGGCCATAGGACAAATGAGATCAAGGAAAAACTCCTGTTACAAGAGAGTAGGGCTTTTTTTCCCAAACAGATCAGATTCCTAACTTGTTACATGTCCCAGCTGCACACACATACATCACAGCCAGGGTAGGAAAACAAAGCTGCCCAATATTAGCACTGCAACTGAGCTGCTGAGAGGAGAGGAGATGGTTACAGTTATTTTCCCTGCTGCCCAAACCAGTCAAGTGTCACTAAAATCTGCTCTGAACTTTTTCCACATGGATCCTTTCCAAAGCTGGGAAATTCTCTGCAGACTGAACCTGTGAATGCCATCAGTCTCTCTTAAGACCATGCTCCAGTTCAACACAGCCAGCAAATCCTTCCCTGCACAGGGGAATCAGGATTAAATGTGCTACAGATCCAAGGGAGAAAGAAGTATGGATTTAGGAGTGGATTGGAAGCTCCATTTTGGGATAGCAATTCCACAAGTGGTGACAGGAGGCAGCTAAATTAAAATCTCTTCTGACAAATCTTGTCATGCCATTTAATCTAACGCTATAAAAAGCACCTCACATGCAATGGGCCAAGTATTTTGGAAATTATATTAAATAAGAGCAAAATGACAGTCAGAAGGGTTTGGCAGGAGGGGGAACAGAAGGCTGCAGATGAAAAGGCTCCAGGGAGGCCTTAGAGCCCCTTCCAGCCTCTTAAGGGGCTCCAAGAGAGCTGGAGAGGGACTTTGGACAAGGTAAGGAGGGACAGGGCAAGGGGGAACGGCTTCCACTGCCAGGGGGCAGGGTTCGATGGGATGTTGGGAAGAAATCTTTCCCTGTGAGGGTGGGGAGGCCCTGGCACAGGTTGCCCAGAGAAGCTGTGGCTGCCCCATCCCTGGAAGTCTCCAAGGTCAGGTTGGATGGGGCTTGGAGCAACCTGGGCTAGTGGTGTCCCTGCCCATGGCAGGGAGTGGAATGAGATGAGATTTAAGGCCCCTCCCAACCAAACCATTCTGAGATTCCCTGATTCATTCTGTGATTCTATGACACGCAAGAGAAAAGAGCATCACAAGACTGTGCAAGAAACAGACCAAGAAAGTTGCCTTCTTTAATCAACATATTAAAGATGGTAGAGAATAAATAGGTAACAGAAAGACTTAACAGCAACAAAATACAACATCTTCACTATTTCCCTCCTTCCTTAAAATCAGGATTTTAAAAATTAATGGCAAGGCAAAAAAACGTAAAAGGTTGTGATTCTTATAAAAGACTAATTTTTTTTTAAGAATCAAAGAAGCTGTAAAATGAGAAACCAAAAGACAATAATGCACCCAACTGATGTGATAAAAATAAGGGGTGAAACAACTACTGTACTGGAAATTTAGCTACCAGAAGACTCCTACAATGACAAGTGCAGAGGAAGGGATATATGTAGATACATGTAAAGTAGGGATATATATAGGATATATGTAATATATACACAGGTTGTGCATAATATGGTCTTCATCTCTACTTACCTTGTTTCTTAAGTCTACCTGTCACCATTTCAATCCCTCCAACAAGCTATTTCTTGGACACAGATGCTCTATTTGTATCAGTTCAGATCTAAATGCTAATTCTCACACTTCACTAGCAAAGCTAAAGGAAGGCAGAGCCCATGCCCTGCCTTGTGCACAGCCACACATTTATAAAAGATTTTTAAGATGTATTTCAGGTGGTTTTTAGCAATTTGCAGGGGACAAGGCTGTGGATGGAAAGAGCAGTAACACACTGGATGAAATTTTAAAAAAGCAATCTAACTTTTACTTAGAACAATAATAAATGAAAGTATTCCACAGAAAATAACTGAAGGCAGTGGTGGAAAACACACGCATTTTTCTTCCAAATAAGATTGCTGTTCTCTCTGGCTGAACACAGCATCCAAACTCCTTTTGCTTTTTGAGCAGTAATCATTTGCATATTTTGGGGAGGGAGGGTTGTTGTTAGAGCCAGGTTTGGCACCCTCAGCCTGCACTCAAACACCTCCACACAAACCCAGTCCTTTTGCAAGCATACCTTTAACAGTTTTGACAAAAACTTGTTTCTCTTTACTGGGATCTTTCTCTTCTATTAGAATTCCATGGAAAATGCGCCCAAAGGTGCCTGGGAAGAGAACATACAATTAATATTAAGTGGTTAAAACACACTGCTAACAATAAGAGAATATCTATTAAGAGAACACTACTTCAGGACGTATCAGCCACAGCAGAAAGTGAGGAGCAATGGCAGGTAAAGTGTCTATAAATCCCATAAAATCACCAACAAAGAACCCAGCCAGCTCTCCAGCATGAGGTGGATTCACAACTACAGGCAGTAAACGCTGAAGGTTTTAGATAACTAAAAATTTAGGGGGACAAGTATGAGAGTGAACTAATGACAGCAGCAGAATCCACTCAAATTAAGTATCAATACTGGTGATGGATGTATTTGCAGCTGTTCAGTCAACTCCCTGCATTGAGAACTCCAACTCCTTTTCTCATCCAGCCACTCTGGAATTCTCAGTCAAAGCATTTCTCGCAAAGAGGAAGTTTTCTCGGAAATGTTCACAAGGAAACAGTGGTTTCAGCCAGCACACACAGAGAACAGTTTGCAATAAACTGCACCATATTATTCAAATGTTTCACCTCAGCTGGAAGGTGTTGGGTTTGTTTGGGGGTTCTTCAGTCTCTCCAACGTTTTTCCATTCAAAAAACATTAATGATGCATGAAGAGGAGGCGCTCAGAACAACAGCAGGGTGGTAACACATGGATTCCATGAATCAATGTTTTATATGGCTCAGGTTGGCAGTGAGTTTTCTGTCACATTATTACTGTGGCACCAATGTATGCATCATCCTCATGCAGTCTAACTCTGTGTCACAGCCCTTTCCCAGGGATTCCTCCTGCTTGATCAGGTTCAAAGACCTTTGATAGCATGAAATATGAGTTTCTAGATACTTAAAACGGGGTAGTGCAACACTTATATCACCTACCCTGGGGCTGCAAGTAAACCCTGCAAGAGAGCTGCCTTCAAACTGTAATCTTATAAGGAGCAGCTTAACTAAGGAGGCTACAAGGCAACCACAAATACACAGCAGGAATTATTTAACAGCAGACTAAAACCCTCCTGGTCTTGAAGACGTCAAGAAAGTGCCTTCAATATGTATTTCCAAAATAATTATTAAAGTAGGTTAAGCTATTGGAAGTTACTTGGAGTTTATAATGAATCTCTGGCCAGGATCTGTAAAATGTATTTGATTGAGTTTCATGCAGAAATTTCTTTATTCCCTTCTTCCCCTCTGAAGCTCTTTTCTTCTTCAATGACAGAGGCTCAACATCGCTATGATCATGAACTAAAATTGACCAGGATCTGTCTTCTTCAAAGACTTCTGATGTGTGGATGTGGCACTTAGAGACATGGGTTAATGGTGGCCTTGGCAGTGCTGGAGGAACAATCGGACTTGATGACCTTAGAGAGCTTTTCCAACCTTAATAATCCTTTGAGTAACTTCTGAAGATTTTGACTCCAATTAACAGGTGGAGGCTAAGAAACAAGACCCCAGGATTAACTGGGTCCACACTGCATTCAACAGCCCTTTAAGGCTCATCTGGCAGAGCAGGGCAGCTTTGTCACCAAACATATGAAGTGGTGCTGGGGCACCGAGTCACTCCTAGTCATGGATGATTCCCAACATCCCAGCTACAGGCAGAGTAGAGGAGAAAACAAGGCACATCCCAAGGAAGGCACAAGCAAGGAAGCTTTTTGCAGGGCCCACACTGGAGCTGAGCACAGAGCTGTGCCCCCAAGGCTTCAGAGTCACATCCTGAATGGGAGCAAGGGCGTCCTCCCAGCACTGTTCAGACTAACACAGAGCATTCAGCAGTCCTGCCTCCAAAGGATGACTGTCTCAGATCTCCAGCTCTGGCAAGTTTGATTGCTCAGGGAACACAGACTCAGAGATTAATGGTAAAAAACCCTAAATATTTAAGCCTATTTATCAAATTCAGTATCAACAAGAATCAATCAACACTGTGCATGAACAGTTCCAAAGTGAACAATTCAGGAAGTGGACTCCAGGATCCCTGTGGGTCCCTTCCAACTCAGGACATTCCACGAAAAGAACCAGGTAATTTCTCAATTTTTGATATCAGGGCTGTAAATTTTGTACCTGCTGATTAGATTGTGAGATCAAAAGTTATCAAATTGAGACATCGAGTTTAGACAATTGAAGCTTTTCTGGGCTTTGGGTTGGTTTCACTTAGATTTTTTTTTTTAATTGTTAAAGTAGGAACTCTGAAAAATACCTGGCCACTTACAGCCCCAACTGATTCCCTCACTCCTCAGCCATCTGACCCCTTCCTTTTTTAAGGGACCAGATTGGTATGACAGACAAGCCCAATGATTTCCTTTTAGTTGCTCCCTCATTCTAATAAATTCCAGAAACTGCTTTCCCCACACCCAAGTGCAAACATCACTCATCCTCCCTCTCTTCCACAAAAGTTATAAAGATCAGAAATGTCACCCATGAATAATTTCAGAAAAATCCAGCAATAAAAATCTAAGGTTATTTGTATATCGATATCTGTATATTTATGTATCTACATCATGGTGCAGGAATAAAGTCTCTGAATGCTGTAAATACCTTCCTGGAGCACATCCTTGAGGGTTATCCTCTCCCTGGAGATGGCTATGTCCTTCACTTTAGCTTTGGCCTCCATGAGAGTGACACTTTTGAGATCATTCTTCTCTATCCGTAATGTAGGATAACCTGAGGAGCCAGCAGAGCCAAACAATCCAACATAAATACCCTTGGAATAAGAACATAAGCACACAGCTTCACCTGAGCACCACCTACAGGTACCAGCACAGCTTTAAAAACATTATGTATGCATCTTAAAAAGAGGACTGAGCAACAAAAAACACAAGATGCCGTGTGAAGAATCATCAGCAAGGAAAGAAATCACATAGGGACCCTCTGCAGTGTCACAAGATAATAATAATATGTAATGATAAAGTGCCTGTTTATTAACTCCAAGGAAAGGTGATTAACACCTCCTTGCACTGCCCTAATAAGGAGGAAATGAAAAGATGCCTAATCCCAGCAGGACATAACCAAACTATCAGTGCCCTCTGCTGTCACTTCTCACATCTGCAGACACCATCAGTGTCAGAAAGGATGGAGTACTTTTGCACAAGCTTATGAATCATCAGAGAAATCTTGAGAATTACTCTGATAATATTTTCTTAAAAATTTAAATGTTACTGAAAACCCAGTTAATGCAACTGTGCAACGATCGAGAATGTTCTTCTTGCATATTTTTTGCATCCACCCCTTTTCCTCTGTATTTTCATCCTCACTGTTCCCAGTGCTGCTGGGGATGTCCCAGAGCAGATCTGAGTTCTCTGAACCAACAAGGATTGACCAAAGCAAACAGGAGCCCTTTGGGCACAGTGGCCACCACTCTGGGTGGGGTGAGGAGGGTTGGACCATCACCCTGGGATTGGTCCTTGCTCTCGGCCAGAGGCCAGTTCGGAGCTTCCAGGGGTCATATTCAAATTAACTAATTGGTGGCACTTAGAAGGTCAATCAGGACATCAAAAGCTCAACACTGAGGGGCTGGAGCATGTCTTCTCCAGAGTGGGGAGGAAACAGGAGAGCACAGGAGGGCTGAGAGTAATAGTGACCTTTCTGCAATGCTCCCTCATGAACTGGGATGGTCAGTACGAGCACTAAGTACAACCAGAGGACAATGGGAGATACTTTGCGGTCTTATTAGTTGCTTTAAAAAACCCCACAAGTCATTAATCATTTCATTTATCTGGCTCTAAATAACATATCACAGAATCACAGGATGGTTTGGGTGGGAAGAGACCTTAAAGTCATCCAGTCCCACCTGCCATGGGCAGGGACACCACTAGCCCAGGTTGCTCCAAGCCCCATCCAACCTGGCTTTGGACACTTCCAGGGATAGGGTAGCCACAGTTTCTCTGGGCAACCTAAGCCAGGGCCTCCCCACTTAAATTGAAAAAACGTCTTCCTTCTATCTAATCTAAACTGACCCTCTTCTCATTTAAAATAATCACCCCTTGTCCCATCTACACTGTCATCTCCTCTCACCAGACTGCACAACAAAGTCTCCTCAGGCATTTCATACAAAACTATATGGTCTTAAAGGTCTGCTCTAAACTCTATTTGAGAAGATCACTGCTAGCAGTAAAGAAAACATTTAATTTACACTTTCTGACAAGGCCAGGGTACCTTTCCAGCTTGGTAGCTGCCACTCCATTAAGAAAAAGAGCAATTTGAGTTTAACAGAGAAAGTTTGTTCCTCTGTCCAGGCTCCCCCAGTTTTCTTTCTAATATAACCCTTCACCTCACTTTTGAATTTCTCCAGTAGCCCTCCCTACAGCCACTTGAACTGGGGGGGTGAGTCCTGCCTTCTCCCAGTGCCCAGCCATGGACACCTCTGCCCTCCAAGCCCCAGTCCTGCCCATACGAGCCTGTGCAGAGGCCAAGCAAACCAGAAACCCCTCCTCTACCAAAAAGGTCCATTTTCAGCTGGCTCGGTCCCCTGAACGGCCTGGCAGCCCTGCAGTGCATGTGCAGCACAAGGGAAAGACTCCTGGTCACTCCAGTATGGCTGAACAGCCAAGGAATTGCACTCCAGGAGTGTCCCTGCACCATCCAGCTTCCCTCCAGCTGGAACAGTCTCTTCCCAGGAGCAATGCTGCATGGGATAACCCTCCACTAGACAATAATTTGAGGAGCAAAATTCCACAGATAATAAATAGGTTCATTAATTACAGAATTAACACAGAACCCAGCTGAGGGCACTTGGCTTGTTCAGCCTGGAAGAGACCAAGATCAGAGCCCATCAGGGTCTGCAGCTTCCTCAGGAGGAGTAGCTCCAATCTCTGCCCTCTGTGAGCAGAGACAGGACCCAAGGGAATGGCTGGAGCTGTGTCAGGGCAGGCTCAGGTTGGATCTCAGCAAAAGGTTCTTCCCCCAGAGAGTGGTTGGCAGGGAACAGGCTCCCCAGGGCAGTGGGCACAGCACCAATGCTGCCAGAGCTCCAGGAGGGTTTGGACAATGCTCTGATGGACAGGGTGGGATTGTTGGGGTGTCCTGGACAGGGCCAGGAGATGGGTTGGATGATCCTTGTGGGTCCCTTCCAGCTCAGGAGATTCCATGATATCAGTTACCAGACCAGTCAACCACAGAGGGTACAAACCACTGCCACCCTTCCTTCTCATTCACTGCTCTTTTTAGCTGCTTCATATAATTTCAAGCAAAGCTGTAAGCAAAAGAGATGAAAAGAATAACACAAGCATCAGGAACACATGGAGACGGGATCACTCCTGGGCCCCAGAGCTCCCTCCTAATTGTGGCATGGCTGGGTAAGTCTGTCCTTAGATTAACACTTACTGGTTACTGGTGTGGCGTTGTTGGGGGTGTCCGCTCGCAGGTACTGGGTTGTCTGCGTGGAGGGCTGGGACAGACCTTGAGAGCTGCTGCTGTCACTGATGCTGGTTTAAAACAAAGATGGACAGTTAAAACATCACTGCTTGCCGCTGGAACATCCAAAGTTAACTTAGCAACATTAAACCAGGAGATTTTCCAGGCAAGGCTTGGAAAGAGCAGAGTTTTTGAAGTCACTCACACATTAAATTGCATTTCAGGGAACTCAAAAATCTCAGCACTTCTGTTCCTGAAGTGTGAACAGCTTCCTCTTGTTTCTTTTGCAGAATTTGCTATTTTCCAGTACTTTCCCCTCACTTTTGAATAATCAAGGTGACAAAACCTTATAGCAAGAACCACGCTGTCATACCAAAAACAACCATTATATTCCAGAGAAGACCCAGAGAAGACTTGCACACATTTCTTTCATGGTACCAATGTCCCCCTGAGACTCTCTTTTACAGCCCAAACTGCTCTACCCTACTTTGTCATTCCACTCACTAAGGGTTGTCCCTTCTAGGACCACCTCCAATGTGGTTTTCTGATGCTTTCTCTGGCAGAAGGCCCAGAGCTGCAAGAGTATTCACGAGACAGGTAAACCACAGCAGAACATCTTCTGTCTTATCCTTACAGTCAAAATCCTACTAGAGTTGTTGTAGCTGTAACGGCCGAAGAACAGGTGAAGAGGCAAAGGCAGGATCTGCTACCAGCTCAGATGGCAGGGCCAGAGAAAACCTTTTCTGATGTGCCCCCCAAACACACAGAAACATCCCCCCCTTTTAACCAACTTAAAAGCATCCTGCTGACTGTATTGAAAGAACAAAGAGGACATTGTTTTGGGATACAATCTCCGCCTTGCCAAATAATCAACATTTAATGTTTCTTGGGCTGCTGTTGAGGGCTGACCAAGCAGTGCCAGTCATCCTTGTAGGACTGTCAGGCTACCTTTGAAGCCAGACTTCCCTTAAAAACCAGAAATCCAAGTCAACTCTTCCCCATTATAACACAGTCATGGATACACGTGCTGAATTTTTTCTTTAGAACAGAACCTGCTGGTTCTCACAACACAAACATACTGATTTATAACCGACCTCAACTCTCTCTAGAAACGTTTTTTTAAGATTATTCCCAAATTCCCTGTCTTCCATGTCCAGGGTTTCAGCACAGCTTTTACCATGAGGTCAAAGCCACAGTTGCTGGTGTAGCTGCACCCCTTTAACTTCCTCTGGAGCTTCTGAATGAATATTCTCTGGTACTGACAACTCATTACTGCTTATTTTAACTGTTCCCACTATTTCACCCACAAGCTGCTTCAACATGACCCATTTCCCTGGAAACAAGTGTCTTGGCATGGTCCCTGCATTAAACATGGATGCACAACTTTTCCTGCTCTGGCTGGAAACTCCTTTTGTAACCCGATTATCCTATGGATTCCTTTGGCTGGAGGCAAGTTTGAGAAAGGAATTATTCTTTTAATGCCTGTTGCAAGTCTGAAAGACTCCCTTTGAATCATAGAATCATAGAATAGATTGGGTTGGAAAAGACCTCCAAGATCATCAAGTCCAACCCCTGATCCAACTCCAATTACTATAGCACGGCACTAAGGGCCACATCCAATCTCTGCTTAAAAACCTCCAGGGATGGTGGTGCTCCTGCTGGCCACACTGTTCTTGATGCAGGCCAGGATGCCATTGGCCTTCTTGGCCACCTGGGCACACTGCTGGCTCATGTTCAGCCTCCTGTCGATCAGCACCCCCAGGTCCCTTTCTGCCTGGCTGCTCTCCAGCCACTCTGTGCCCAGCCTGTAGCGCTGCAGGGGGTTGTTGTGGCCAAAGTGCAGGAACCGGCACTTGGCCTTGTTGAACTTCATCCCATTGGAGTCAGCCCATCTCTCCAGTCTATCCAGATCCCTCTGCAGAGCCCTCCTGCCTTCCGGCAGGTCGACACTCTCTCCCAACTTGGTGTCATCTGCAAATTTGCTGATGATGGACTCAATCCCTCATCTAAATCATCAATAAAGATGTTAAACAGGACTGGGCCCAGCACTGATCCCTGGGGGACACCACTGGTGACTGGCTGCCAGCTGGATGCAGCCCCGTTCACCAGCACTCTCTGGGCCCGGCCCTCCAGCCAGTTCCTGACCCAGCACAGAGTGCCCCTGTCCAAGCCATGGGCTGCCAGCTTTTCCAGGAGTATATTATGGGAGACAGTGTCAAAGGCTTTGCTGAAGTCCAGACAGACACACCCACAGCCTTTCCCTCATCCACCAGGTGGGTCACCTGATCGTAAAAGGAGATCAGGTTGGTCAAACAGGATCTGCCCCCCTTAAACCCACGTTGGCTAGGTCTGATCCCTTGTCCATCCTGTAGCTGCTGTGTGATTGCACACAGGATGATCTGCTCCATAACTCTGCCAGGCACTGAGGTCAGGCTGACAGGCCTGTAGTTACTAGGGTCAGCCTTGCATCCTTTTTGATGGATTGGAGTGATATTTGCCAACTTCCAATCATAGGGGACCTCCCCAGTGAGCCAAGACTGTTGGAAGATGATGGAGAGCGGCTTGGCAAGCTCTAGCTCCCTCATTACCCTAGGATGGATCCCATCTGGTCCCATAGACTTGTGAGGATCCAGATGATTCAGTAAGTCACCAACTACTTCCTCCCAGAATACAAGGGGGCTATTTGGTTTCCTATCTCTGTCTACCAGCTCCAGAGGCCAGTTGCCTTGAGGGCCACCTGTCTTACTGGTAAAAACTGAGGCAAAGTAGGTGTTAAGTACCTCAGCCTTCTCCTCATCTCTATTA
>NW_020955233.1:137302-175106 GCF_003031625.1 Empidonax traillii
TCTGGACTAGACTTCTGAATAGGTCAAAATCTGCCCTCCGGAAGTCCAGCATAGAGGTTTTATTGTTGGCTCGCCTTGAATCTCTGAGTATTGAAAAGTCTATTATTTCATGGTCACTATTTCCCAGGAGGCCTTCAACCACTACGTCTCTCACCAGCCCCTCTCTGTTTGTAAACAGCAGGTCTAGCGGGGCCTTACCCCTGGTAGGTTCATTTACCAGTTGATGAAGGAAATTGTCCTCTATACACTCCAGGAACCTCTTAGACTGCCTCTTCTCTGCAGTATTGAGCTCCCAGCAGATATCCGGCAGGTTAAAGTCACCCACAAGGACAAGGGCTGACGATTTCGAGACATCCGACAGCTGCTTGTAGGGCGGTCTGTAACAGGTCTGGTTTGGCTTCACTCTGGTCTTTAGGTTTTAATTCACCTTCTGAGCTTTCCCACTCTCATACTCTGTCAGCTTTTCAAATGATGCTTTTTTGCTTTAACAACTCCCATTATCCTGCTGTTAAGCCATGCCAGCTTTCCTTGGCACATTTACCAATGCCTTTTCTAGGAGGTTTTGCAGCATTTGCTCTGGACCCCCAATACCATGTTCTGAAATAATCTGTGTGCACCTGTAAACTCAGCTGCCTGCCTTGAGCTTCTAGTTAACAGCCCTCCTCGGTTTTATTTAGTTTTGGGGTTTGAAACTAAAAGCAATAGTGAGTTTTCCAGGCTCTGCTGCTCCTGAGAGGTTATTAACTCCAATTACATTATCGTCTTCCATTCAGAACCCCTTTACAGCAACAGTTTGAGATTGTATTTCAAAGCCAAATCAAAAGTCGTTTCTTCTCTCAGTGGGTTTGCTGAAAACAAAACTCCACAGATGCTGATTTTCAGGCATGTTGCCTCTGTTACCACCTTTGCTCTGGTACCAGCTGCCCACAGCTTTTACCCAGGAAGCCATCTAAGGTTTTGTCAGGTCAGGCACCTTTGGGCTCCAAAATCAAGCCCCCACATGGTGCTCTGAAGAGCTAAACCCCAAGAGCTGCACAAACTTCATAAGAACACAGCACAGTTTGGGTTGGAAGGGCCTTTCAAGATTATCTCATTCCAACTCTCTGTCACGGGCAGGGAAACCTCCCTGAAATTATCAGAATTTATCAGTAGGGTATAAACTGATTTACAGCAAATTATTAACCCTTGCAAACCACACAGGACCAACGTCAGATGGATTCTGAGCCTGTATCTCCACAGAAACCCAGTGCAACGGAGCAGACGGAAGGACAACTGGTCCTGCTGCTGGGCTGGACACCCTCAAATGATGACACTGCCCACATACTATAACTGCAATGTTTTCCCTTTCTGAATTAAAGCTGCACATCCTTTAGCACCTTCAGGTGATCCCTCAGCAGACAATCACGCACAAAGGAATTGAGGGAAGGTGACAAGTCAATCAAGCCTTGAGAATCCACAACTACTGAAGGCAGCGACTCCCCAAAACCCACGTGGGCTGGGGACAACAGGGAAGGGGATGGCAGAGAGAAAAACTGAGAGGAACAGATGAAAGGATGAAGAGGAAGATGGAAAGATAAAGCAACTCTCAGAGGTTAAAGGAGGCACAGCAGCAGTTCAAGATATCCTTTAGTTCAAGATACCCTTTCACCAGGGGTGACCACCCACAGGTCCGACTGTTTTCCAAAGGATCCAGTTTCAAACTGCCTGAACAGTTGTATCTGAATACAAACTGAACAGTTGTATCTGATGCAGCCTCAGTCTACCTGCTTTTCCAGCCTTTCTTCCACCTCAGTGTTTAATCCCTACTCCACTGCCCTTGGGTTCCCATTACAAGTCCCTTTCACGTGCATGTGCCATGGTTTTTCTGGATTGGAAATGCATTTAGGAGAGTGTAACATTTCCAGCTTTATAACCAAGCAGTCGTAATCCCCACTGTATCCTAAGGGCAAAGAGAATACTGGAAAATCCATCAAAATAGAGAAAACTGAAATTCAGTGTCCTATAGATGTCAGTAAAAAACAAATGTTTCCACAGACTCCTGGATCCCAGACTGGCTTGGGTTAGAAAGGACCTTAAAGCTCATCTCATTCCACTCCCTGCCATGGGAAGGGACACCTCCCACTAGCCCAGGTTGCTCTAAGCCCCGTCCAACCAAGTCTTGGACACTTCCAAGGATGGGACAGCCACAGCTTCTCTGGGCAACCTGTGCCAGGGCCTCACCACCCTCATGGGTAAGAATTTCTCCCCAGTATCCCATCTAACCCTGCCCTCTGGCAGTGGGAAGCCATTCTCTCTTCTCTTATACTTCCAGGTCCTTGTTCAAAGTCCCTCTCCAGCTCTCTTGGAGCCTCCTTAGGCACTGGAAGGGGCTAAAAGGCCTTTGCAGACCATTCTCTCCAGGCTGAACACCCTCAGCTCTCCCAGCCTGCCTTTTCAGTTTGCCCAATTTTTCCTTCAACTGACAACCCCTGTAAATCTGATTCTGTCCAAATTTCCCCACTCCATACAACTATTCTGACAAAAACTGAACAGCGACAACCCTCCCACCTCATAAACAGCAGAGCACTTGCAAAAGCTGCATTCCTGCAGCACAGCACTTACCACAACCCTACACAGGTAGTACCTGCTACAGCTTTCTATCGAGAGCAGAAATCCCAAGCTATCACGGGAAGCTCATTTTGAGACCAAACTCCCACAAATCTGAGCAAACACATCCCAGAAATGCACTAGGAAAACTGAAATACACACCTGTCATCCAACTCGATCCTTTTCATGCTGTGGAGGTGCAGAACAGCCAGGATTATTGCCACCAGGAATATCACAGCACAGCACACGCCCACACTGATGTAGAACACCCGGGTGGAAGTGGTGGGAGCTGCATTTACGGGATCAACTGAAACAGAGGAGTGGAAAGTCCTCAAACTCTTCTCGAACAGGAAAAAAAACCACATAAAACCCCCCAGAAATGACAATTTGTTAGTTAGTTACAGCAATGTGGGCAGAGGGGTTAGAAGCAGGGAGGGATCAGGTACCCTGGAGAACAACTGCCCTGGAAGAGACAGTGGGGGAGTAAAGAGAACACTGAGCAACACACTCCACTGCCTTTCAACAGCATTTGGGCCAAACATTGATGTTTTGGACACTGTGGAGGCTGAGTACAGTCAGCTGATGGTATTTCCAGGCAGGATCGAGTAAAAGAAACTACCTCATCCTATTCACTCAACAGTGACAGGTTAGAACAGCAAAGCAGACAGGTCCTGAAGTCCTAAAGAAAATAGATCAGTCATGGAGGGAAACCAGAGCCCCTAAGACGGGACACAGTAGTTGTAAGGAGACTTGGAAAAGGGGTTTTTTCCCCCTTCACTAGTTACTATAATTAATTAATAAAATAAATTACCAAAACCCCCCACTAAAATACTGGGTATAGTACAGACTACCTGGGGAGTGTTTTCATAGGGAAAGCTGAGGCACCAAAGAATATCCCAAGTTTTCCAGTTTTCACACCCAAAGCTGTACATTCAGCATTACTTACAGAGAGCCTTGCTGCTGTTTTTATCAGCTGTTGGAGATTTGACTTCTGGTTCAAGCTCTAAAGAGATGAGACAAAACCATTCAGTTTGGTGTACTTATATTACTGCAGCCCTTCACAGGAAGCCAATTCCCTCTTTTAAGGAAAACCAGAGTGAAGGATGATGAAAGACATGATGCCTACTTAAACACTCAGAAATATGTAGCTAAAGGCACAATACTCGGCTCATGTGTGTTGTAGTCCTTTACAAAGGGAACAAATCTTCATTAAGCTTATTGTGAGTCTGGTTACCCAGGGGAGCAGTGCAAAGCCAGGGAATGCAGGCTGTGGAGATGCCTTCAGGTGAACCTCTCTGAGGATTTGCATGGAGAGGATCCAATTTTTCTGTGGCTGCAAAGGCGCAATCTCACTTGCACATCCCCCTTTCTGCTTCCAGTTGTGTCCAACCCAGCCCAGCCTAGCCCCTTCCCATCCCAGTTCAGCCTGATCAACTTGTGAAAAAGTAATCCAGAGCAGGGAAAAATTTGAGACTTTCTATTCTTCTTCTTTTTTTTTATTCCTGTTTTAAACTTGAGGAGGAACTTTTAGGAATGCCCTGAGCAAATCCAATAGCAAGTTGCCGTGTATTTTTAACTTAGGCACTAAATTAAATCAGAAATCCCTGGGTGAACCACACCAGTCAACACACCAAGTCATTGATGGTTTGATGAACCTGCAGAAATGTGATCTCTTTAAGAATCATTTCTGCATGATTTAAAAAGTGGATTTGTCTCACACCCCCAGAAAACTGCGTGGTGCCTATGGAAACCTCTGCCACACATCCATAGCTGTGAACGCATCAGCAGGGCTGACTTCCCCTACCTAGAATATTTGAAAAAATACCCAGGAAAACATGAAATAAAGGTAAAAAATGTCAATATTATCAGCCAGACCTCCATTTGTACTATAAACAGAGATGCTCTTTATTAATTATTATATTTATTATTATATTTAATTATTATAATTAAGAATTATCTTTCTATAGTATCACTGCAAGGAACAGGAGTATCCCAACATTACGTGCTACAAAGCCACACCAGCTCTTCTACCCACACTTTCCCCAAGTTCATCCCTGGACATTTATACTCCAAAAAAGTGACAAACTTCCCTCTGGAAAGGCAACTGCTGTCCTGTCCCTCAAAGGTTCCAAGTAAAGTGAACAGAGTCAGGAGAAGAATGCAAAGAGAGAGGTGGCCACTCCCAACCGTTGCCTGGGAACGGGACACCGTGACCATTCCTAAGGAGGGTACAGCTCTGGGAATCCTCCTAAATAATTTTCTTCTGATGCCTACGAAAACACTAGGAAACACTTTGAAAATTCTAGGAAGTAGCAACAATCCAAGAATGAATTATGCTTGCAGATTCCCAAGTGGAAACACTAAAGTGTCGATCTGGGATTTCCAGAATCTGTATTACATCCCAAGATCATTTGGTACTCCATGTCTGACAGACTTAACACCTCCCTATATTCACTACATAGCTAATCTTTTCATAAGTTATAAACTAAGTGGATTTTCTTGGTAATTCTTAGAACATTTTGAATTCTCAGAGTGTTGTAGTTTTGAAGAAACACCTGAAGAAGCACAGAGAAAATGCTTTCTGAGATACATATATATATATAAAAATTAAAAAAAATTAAAAATAAAAAATAAAAAATAAAAAATAAAAATAAAGGTCAATCAATAGAGCAGAACTCTTGGGGAAAGTTACTCATTCACCAGCTTCTGCTTTTACCAAAAGTCCCCCATCGATCTCTGAAAGACAGAATTTTACCTGGTTTCTTCCAATCCTCTCCAACACTCACTCTGTTACTCCTGTTCTGGATCACACACCCTCCCACTCCCTTTTCCTATCACACTTTAGTAACAGTAAGAACTTTTAAGGATTTGCAACTTAATCTCTTACTTTTGTAGCATATTTTCCTTCTTTTGAAATTTAAAACTGTGATGTTTTTTGAGGAATTCATTGTTAAGTTGAGCTGCATCAGTATTGTGACATCAGAGTCAAGTCTGCCAGTGCAGGAGAGTTCCACACAAAACACTGTGAACACAACAAACAGGGATTGCAGGTAAGTTTGAGCATTTCCCAGACATTGTGATGGAACAACTTTTCCATGACAAAGGTCTTTATAGAAGATATTTTTAATGCACACTGATAAATAACTCAATATTAAGAAATGTTATTTTAGCCTTCACGTCTCATCACTTCAGACAACTATTATTAGAGTATTAAAGGACATAGATTTTAAATTCATTTATGTCAATTATATTAAATGTTCACAGGTTACTAAAATTGTATTTGGGGCTAAATGACCGTTATTCCCCCATTAGCTGGATGGGGGTGGGAATTTTACCTGAGAGGGTGCGAGGAACTTCTCCCTGTAGAGAAATGTTGGCCTGGGGCAGAGCCATGGCCACAGGATCATGCACCTGAAATCCCAGTTTATACTCAACCTGTAACGAGAGTTGGGAGAGAGAAAACACATCATAAATCACTGCGGTAGCAAAAAGAAATGCTACATACCTTTTCACAATTCTTCTTGAAAAAAAACTATATATATTATTTTCAAAGAATTCTGGTGATTTTAGGTGACCACATTCCAAGTTTCTTATGTGACATTTAAATATCAGACTTTTGGGACAGTTTAAAATAAGAAAACCAAAACAGAAATCATTCTTTAAAATTTGAGGCAGAATTTAGAGTGGTGTATTAAAAAAAAAATCCCCCACAAACCTCACCTGTCAGTACTTTTAAACTTACTTGTTCAAAACTCAGTTTGTTAAAGCCATAGGAATTCAAAAAATTCCCCCTCTTCCAACCAGTTTTACAAACAAAATTGCTTAGGAACAATTTATTCAACTATAGTCAAGATTTTGTTTCCACTTAAGAAGCTGATTCTGCAAACATTCATTCAAACAAAACTACAAGGCCTACTGTAAGTTCTAAGATCCCACTGGAAATTAATCCCAACCCTTCACAGCCAGTTGAATGGATCTGTTTGACTTTGTTTGGCCCAACAATTTATTTTTTTCCCTCCTTTCTAAAACAAAATATGTTTCATTTCTGTTATCGATTTATTTTCCCGTCAGGATGTCAAATGAGACACAACCTGGGTTCTGAGCTCCTACAAACTGCCCTGCATCCACCCCACCAAGTCAGGATGGAAGGTGTCGAGGGGTGGAATCACAGGACTGGCTACACAAGCTCAAAACTTCCTCCTCAGAATTCCCAGCCAAGCGCAAGGAAGCTCAGGGCAGGGACCGGGATGCAGGTGGCCCATGGCTGGAGCTGTAACAAGAAAACTCATGTTACTGCTCCTACTGTAGCATTTCCTACTTAAGGACAGAAGAACAACCAACACTCAATTTAAAAGCAAAAGAGAAAAACAACCCAGAATGTACATCTGGCAAGGACTAAACAGACCATTTAATAAATTGTTAAGGAACTGGAAATGCTTCAGACTGTAAGAGTATAGGCAATGTTTCTGACAGTTGCTGCTGCACGCACCAGCCACGGTGATTAAGTGAAACAAAACCCCTTTCCATTTAATCAGGGCTCAGTAGTAACATACTAGATGCTGGTTTTACAGGTTTTCCTTGTCTGCAGGCATACGTTTCTAGAACTCTCTCCAACAATTGCTGTACATATCATTTCCAGAGGCTTCAGTTCACGGCTGCCCCTTCTGCATGTCCAGTGCACCAAGAGAAGAGATTCCACAGCCTGCGTACATACATGGACTTTGCCAGGAGCAAAAAGCATAAAACACTTTAAAATACGTGCTTAACCTTTCTAAAGTGAGAAAGGAACATCGTGGACATATATCATCTTAATTTATTGCCTGCAGTCATATAAATAAGTATTTTGCACCAAGCAGATGCTAATTTTTGCAAAGGAAAGAGCCATTATGTGACACAAGAACTAATAACACTAATGATAACATTCACTAGGCAGCACAGCTCATGTCTCAAACACTTAAACACAGAAGTTACTGCTCACCTTGGATTTAGCATGCCAGGTAAAGTGGAGATTGTTGGTCTCACTGGGAATTAAGAGATTGAAGGACAAGGCGTAGTGATTAATCACATCATTCCTCACGTAGGACAGCTCTGCATCAAGACCTGCAAGGAGAAAGGGAAGAGTGAGACACAGGAAGAACAGGGCCAAACAACTCTCAGAATCACCAGCTCCACTTGTATCTGAATTTTCAGCAAATACTTCCTCAAGTCCCTAAATTCCATGGCAGGTTTGAAGGCCAATCTTGTGCACATTAGCACTGACAGAGCACTTCCAAGTCCCACAAAGCACCAGTTTCAGAGAGGTGCCACAACCTGAGAAACAGGTAGAAGCTGGAATGGGACGAAACAAGACTTTTCACACAATCCTCCAAGAGAGTCATTACAGGCTCTCCCTGTCTGCTCCTGGGAATCACAGCTCTGGTTCTGCTCTTATTTACTACTGTATTCACTCAAACCAAACTGCCTTGGATTGTCAGCTGGACAATCACAGGTAATTCCACCTGAAATAGCTCATTTCTTAAGACCAAAACACATAAGCACTATGGAATTAGTGTCAAGGTAGTTAGATCCACAGGATGGTTTGGGTTGGAAGGGACCCTAAAGTTCATCCAGTCCCACCCCTTGCCATGGGCAGGGACACCTCCCACTAGCCCAGGTTGCTCCAAGCCCCGTCTAACCTGGCCTTGGACACTTCCAGGGATGGAGCAGCCACAGCTTCTCTGGGCAATCTGTGCCAGAGCCTCCCCACCCTCACAGGGACATATTTATGTAAATCTCTCTTCTTTTATAGTTTGAAACCATTCCCCCTTGTCCTTTCACTGCCTGCTCATGTACAAAGTCACTCTCCTCATATGCAGTGAGAGAAGACATTTGTTCACCCAGCAATACTAACATTTTATAGCTACCCTACACTCTGAACATTTTAATATACCTGGAGAACTGAAAGACCCATAAAACTACTCATTACAGAGGACTAAGGTGCATTTGCCTAAATAAAACACATATTCTGATACTAAAACTCCTGCAGCTGCCCTTATTTTTTGGGCCACATGTTCCAAGGTCACCCTGAACACAGGGCAGGACCCTGCAGCTTGCCCTGGGTGTCAATAGCAACTAGAGGCAGAGATAAAATTAATCCCAGCTCCATATCCTCAGGAAAAACCACACTGGATTTGTAATCAGTACCATTTTGCCTTGTCTCACACTGCTCTTTCTGTGCTCCCAATCAAATGCTCTCCGGGCTCAGCGATGTATGGACATGCCAGGAGAACAACAGGGCAAATGAGACACAGAATATTCTACACAGAGGGAACAGAGCTCAAATCAAACAGCCACAGCACAAATGGGAATGGAAATGATAGATTCTTTCCTTTTAAGTTTATCAGCAATGAAAACATTTCCTCTCTAGCACATCTTTTCTCATCAGTGAACTTAAGATAAAATTCCACTTCCCATGCACAGCTAAGAACCAGAGTCCTCCCCCGACAACCAAGCTTCTATCTCCCTGCCTCCAATCTGCCACGGGATAGTTCTGCTTCCAGACCAGTTGTCATCCCCTTGCTGCCTCCCCACCTCAATCCTGAATTCCTGAAGCATTTTGTCTGTATAATTTATCTCAATCAGGCCAGCAAATCACACCAAAAAAATCGCAGCTGAACCTGCCAGTGACAAACAGCCCCTGCGCTCTGGGCAGGCACAGGCAGGTGTGTTGTGCCTGACAGAGGAGCCGTATCACATCCCAGCCATAAGGGAAAGCACTGGGAAGGTCCACACAGGTCAGGAATGACACAGGGCACTGCAGAGAACAGCAGTGGGAGCAGGAGCTCACTAATGGGCTGTGGGTTCTGAGTCTCACCCTGACAGGCTGAAGTCTAACTCAGAACTGCTTTAATTCCATATTTCACCTTTTCCCTTCGTACTTACACACTGACACCTGCCTGGCAATGTTCCTTAGTTCAGCCTTCAGCAGGCTAAATGCAGGGATCCCAGCTGGTACTATGCAGGGAAAGAAAACAAGTGGGGGAATACTCCTTGGGGAGTTTAACTCATATTTAGTGAGGATGCTCAGGAGCACACCACATGGAGGGTGAGACTACAGCAGCACTTAGATGGAGCTCACACTAAAACAGTCCTGTTAACTCATCCAGACAGTTTAAGGTTTTTTTCCAAAGCAGAGGTACCTTTGAAAGGTGGTATCAAATGAAGCAAGTCACTGTCAACACACAGCCTAAACCAGCAACCTCAATTTTCCACTTTTTTGGAAAATATTTACACTGAAGCACAGTAGAAGCATAAGAGGTGCCCAGTTGAGGCAGCAGGCTGCTGAGGAAAAGAGAAACGAGGGTTGTTTCCTCAGTTGTTTCAGATTTTAAGAATGCTCAGTAAAGTACTACACCAACACCTCCTGGCAGACAGGTGAGGGCAGGGAAGATGTCATTGCACAAGTTCCTCCAAAGGTGCTGAAGGGTTTCACCACCTTGCACTAAACAGGGCAAATCCAGCAGCTCCCTGGATCAAACCCAAGTGGGATGTCATGTTTTATGTCCTATATGGAATGAGAACAGGAGCAAACAGGCAGCTCTAGGAGGAAAACAAACCTGCACTGCAAACAGCTGGAGGAAAGGGGCAGCTCCTCAATCATCGTTTTCCAGGCAGAGCAGTAAAACACCAAGAAAGGGGTGGAGAACTTTACAGAGAAATACCAAAACCTGCAGAGGAGGAAAAGCAACTTTTCCAAAAATGCTCCTATTAGTTTCAGCGGGATATTGGTGATCCATGATGATCAGTCTGAAAACCTGGGCTGCAGGTTTTCAACTTCCCTAAACGAGTCCATGTGCTGACAACACACACACTGGAGGATCTGATTTCTCATCACTTTTTTTTTAATAATGGCCAGTCTCTTCGCGAACAAAGAACCGGGGAAGGTCTTTACACCTTCCAGCCTGCGCATTGGATTTTTTAGGTGAGACACAGTGTGCGCGGAACTGAGCCCACCCTTTAATCCTGAGGTTCATCTGCTGGGGCCAAGCACGCTTGGACGGTGGCAGCGAGGTCCTCAGGACGTAGATGGATTGCCTTCCAGGGCTAACGAGCTCCATCTGCCCGGGGAGTGTCCTAACCGGGATTCGAACCCAGATCTCAGCGTTGACAACGCTGTGGTTTAGCCACTGCACCACCAGGGACTCTCATCACTAGGACCTGACTAACCCACACCAAGCCACATGAAATCAGGGAGAGCAAAGCTCTGCCTGGATTTCCAGGCAAAGCCACCACCCTTTCACCCAGGCAACCCCTAAATCTAATTATTAACTTCCCCATCTTTGTACCTTGGGCGTAGCCTTGGAAGAATAAATTAAAGTTGAAGGGAAATAAAAAGGTAAATTTAAGCAGCAGCACAGAGAAAGCCTGTCATTCTTTGCACTGTTTAACATAACAAAACATCTGAAGAAGCTCAAAAAGGAAGGGGAGAGGCCAAGTTTCATTCCCAGATGCCAAAGATGCTGGGCAGCCCTTGTGTTCAGGACAAAATTGAATCATGTCAGTCCAGCAGCCTAACAAAACACTTCTTGTCAAATGTCCTTGTGCAAACACAGTCTGGCTTCGACTCTTTTTTTCCTTCTTTCTTTTTAAGCACATTATACAAAAGAAACTTGCCTCTATCAACATGGGAAAATTGGATTTTATTCTTATGAAGTAAATCTGTCCTGCAACATCCACTAGTAACAACACATTCTCCTTAAACACAGCAGTGTTTAGGAGTCTGTCACCTGGGGTTACACTTAATTACTTCATCATAACGTAATTCTGGCACATTTCAACTAAATTGGGAGATTACAAAAATGAGTGTGCAATGTAAGAGTTGGATGAGATTGCTGTTAGACTTAGGCTAAAATATTGCAAAAAGCAGCATTTCATTAAGAGCAGTCTGGTAACAAGAGCTGACATAATTATCTGTTCCAGCACAGAAAGGACTGAAACTAGGGCCTGTTTTCCTAATGCTCTGGTCCATAATTTGAACGAGTTTCTTCATCAGCAACTGAGAAATCTCTGCAGTGTGACATCAAACCACCTCAACACTCCCAGACCGAAGCCACTCCTGCTCCTGACTCACAGCCACTGGAACTAATTAATTGGGAAGAGTTACCCACTTCAAGGAGTTGTTATATTCACATAAATATTCTATTTGTTCTATTTTGTGCTCCAGAATGAGGTCTCTGCTCCTGAGCAGCTCCTCTGGGTTAGTCCTCTGGCCAGAGCAGAAGTTTCCACTCCAGCATGAACATCCACGTTGAAGGAGTAGGAACCCCAAGCTTCAACACCCCTCCACCACCACCCCACTTCCCAATTCCTGGCCCATAAACACACCGGATTCTCCCACCACTGGACAATTTACCTTCTTGAAGAAAGGTATCTTTATTTTACCTCCATTTTCCTTTCATTTAAAGGGCACCCTAAGTCTGAAACATTGACTTTAAAGTCTAAGCCTTCTTTTTTTTGCAGCCGGTTCTGCAAAATGTCCACTGAAAAATACACAAGGAAATGTGGCTGAAGAATTAAAAATCAGCTCTTGAGTACTGAAATTTCTTTTTTTTCGTGGTAGCGAGCACGCTTTCCCAGAGCAAACCTTCTTAGCTCGAATGTGCTGAATTAATTCACTTCAACAACCAGCTTATGCAGAGCTGAAACTACAACAGGGAGTTAAAAAAACAAAATGAGGAAAACAAATGCAAACTGATCCCCATGGATCAGTTTAGTTCAGAAAAGAGCAAACTATTGGGAATGCAGTACTAAGCATCTGCATATAGAGACACACCAAGAACTTTACACATCCCATTTGTGCGTAACAACAAAGTGTGCTTTGCTTTCATAAAATTAGCCACAGATCACAGCCTTCCACTTGCATTTTTACTTAGGTTTTCCACAAAGCTACAGGCTGCCAGCTATAGCTGTTGGTCAGGAACTTGGGCTGAAATACTTGTTTTTAAACACCTTACAGCTAGGAGCCTGTGGAAAAGATGACTGACGAAAAATATCACGGGGGGGTAGGGGGGCGGAAATAAAGTTAAACCTTCAGCAACATGAAGGTGATGAAGAAACAGCTTTTCACTCCCCTAACACAGGTGCCAGGGACAGTCAAAGGATGCCCAGGGTCGAGTTGAAAGACAAATAATCAGCACAAATCCAGCAACACTCACAGCTCTGCCAGCTCCACAACTCAAAGAGCAGCGGCAAGAGGGCATGTGGACTGTGGCTGTTACCTGCGAAGAGTTAACTTTCCCTGAGCTGGAGGTACAAAACAATGTGCAAGGCTTTCCTCTGGAGGAAATACTCATCAGAACTTCAAGGTAATTAATGCATCCTTGAAAAGTAACCAGGACTCCCCAGCAGGAAATCTTAGCAGGAAGCTTCCCAGCATCCAGCAAAGAGAGAAAAACTCGGAGCTGAAATCTCTCATTAAGTCCTTGTGAATCTTCACAGACAGATCTTCCCCAACACACTTTATTGATGCTGTTAAAATTTGCAAGTTCAACACCACAGGCAAATGGGTTTTTTCCCACTGAAATGCCTTTTGGAAAGTCAAAGAGGACTTCTTCCCTTCCACAGGAAGAAACTCCCTCAGGAGACATCACTTGCTGAAGTAAAAGCAATATTTAACTCAATCCATTCTAAAAAGATATTTATTGTTCCTAGGACCCATCTGCTTACCCTTTATTTGTCTCTGAGCAGCAGCAACAATAATATTTCAACCACCTGCCTGCTTGTTCTTCTCTCCTTTATCTACAGAAAAAAATCTTTGTTTTTCTGATCAGTGGGATATAAAGACCACCATGGAAAGTTAAAAGATGACACTCACCTTAGAGGGGAAAAAAAACCCCAAAGCAACACCACATATCTCACCTCAAAGCAGAACACAAGTGAACTCTGTCCTGAGAACATCTTCCTAAATGAAATTTGCCCACCTCAAGGAAAAAAAAAAAAAAAAAAAAACAAAACAAAACAGTAATAAGCTTCCACCAAAACCAGCAGCCACTTTGCTATTGAATAGCCAGGATGGTACACATGAGTTACCTGAAGGGCTAATTCCAAAGGAAAGATGCAGGAGAGATGCACAGAACAGGTACTTGAAGGCAGAAGAAAATTAGTGGCAGTGATCTACAGAGAGGACAAAGGGAAATGGGACAGGTGGGAATAGGAACAGCCCAGGTGCAGGGTTGAGGGAGATTGAAAGGGAACTTCAATATTAAAAAATAGAAAAAATAGAATAACTTTATTCTTAGCACACAGAATAGCCAGGTGTATTTAGGAAATAGAAATTTACCTCAGCAGTAATGGCAATTCTCATCCTTACTGGAACATTAAGTTTGATGCTCCTTTTGAGACAGAATGAAAGCAAACACTGAGAAGAGAAAACCAAAGGGCTCCATCCTCATGAACTGCAGCTGCCCAAGAGCACAAACCTCAAAATAGAAGAACTTCCCATCAAATGCTCAGTAGTGTCACAAAGCTTTAGAAGGGATCTGCTGTAACTTCCTAGCCAGAACTCCACCACCTAACACAGGTCTGTCAGTTTCAGTTGGGCTCAAGAGTAAGGTGTGTTTGAGGTATTTTAGTGTCACCTGCCCACAGAAGTCGTGCCAAATTATTTTTATTTCATTTAGTTACAGTAATGCTCCCACATGCTGATTCCCACATGATATCCCTGCAGGCAAGACCTTCAGAACAGTGTCCCTGCCAAGGGCCAGGGTTATTGCAGTAACCAGGACCCGACAGAGTACAAATAAATTAAAAATTTATTAGAAAAGATACACACACCTTAGGTGCTTCAGATCTCTCAGCCTTGGAACTCATGCTCCCAGTTCTGTGCCGAAGGGATAATGGACCTTTTACCTCTTCCTGAGATGTTTTGAACACTTCCATCCCAGTGACACGGAGTGTTTAACCCAAAACCAAGCTCCACACAAACTACATCATGTCTGTTTGCTCCTGTGGCCACCTCTACACCCACAGAGCTTAGTGTGCTTTTCTTTTAATAGAAATTACTCTGCAAGGCTTTCAACCAACTTCATAAAGGCCCAAACAGTTTGGAGAGGATCACCATCTTTAGTTTACCAGCCAGCTCAGCTCCACTGGTGTTGCTGACGTATCCTGCAGCTTTCCAAGCCCCTGGAGCAGCAGCTCCCATGCCTGTGTTCCTGCTCTGCTCTTTCCCAAGCGGTGTGCTAAAATCAATACACTGGTTAATTTAATTACAGCTATTCAACACCCAATAAGTGGCAGTGAAATTCTAAAGCATCACATTAGTTTCATGCTGCTGCTTCTGCTCCCAGATCTCCAGAGCAGCCAGTGCAAATATGTGAGTTATCCGCTTGGAAGAAGGACAAAGGCGGCGATGGAAGAGGAATAATGCGTTTGAAGCCTCTGCCACGGCGCCTTTGTGCCCCACGAGGCGTCAGCACAGAGTGTTAGCATTCATTCCCACATGGGAGCTGCTGGTGCTGCTGCCATTCCAGGGGGAAAAAGGCAGGAAAAAAAAAAAATCCATTCATCAGGCACAACTCATTAAATGCACTTCACCCTGTACTCGGCTCTCCCAGCTGAGAGCTCTGAGAGCTCGAGTGCCACTCAAACTCTGCACACCAAGGTACAGAGGAGTAACTCTAACCGAACACCCTCCCACTCTGAGGGAAGTGAGAGCCTCCGTGATATTCCAGTCTGGATAGTTTCAGGTAGGAATTAGTCATCAAGCCATTTTGCTGGAGTTCAGCAGAACTGTGAATGAACACATTTGGAATCTGTCTCATTAATTCAGCTCTTCCACTATCCAAACACAGCTCTGAATAGCACAAGGGAAGGAGAAAAACACAAGGCTTCCCCAAATGCTTCATCCTTTGAAGTACCCAGACGGTACAGCACAGTTGCCTCCACAGCTCCCACTCTCAGGAAAATGGGATTTTTCATGAACATAAACCCTATATCCTTTATTTCCCTCTACCCAGGTGGTGTTCAGGAGCAGTTGTGGTCCCCTGCCTTCTTCCCAGTATCCTGAGCCCTTCCTGCTGGCTTTTCTCATGTGTGCAGGGAGCTGTGCCTTCATTTCCTCTCCCTTTCTGTTCCCATTCTGTCCATGCACTGGAGGGAGAAACAGAGCAGTATTCCAAGAGGACAAACAATCAACCGTGAGAAATAGGATGCAGCCAAACCAAAAGCAGGTGTAAAGTCACAGCAGCGAGGAATGCAGGTTTGGGAATTTCCCCCTCCAATCAGTCCAGCCTTCAATCCCAGAGGTCGGGTTTCTTCCAAGTCCCTGACATGTAAATGTTCCAAGAGCCACAAACGTTTATCACTAGGCAGCCCTTGGCCTCTGGGGAGCTGAAATGGCTGTTCCCTCCCAGGGCTGAGTGCAGACAGAGCTGCCCCAGCAATCCCTCCCAAACACCAGTTTGCAGAAGGAAATAGCCTTCTCCAGGCAGGATTCAATGGAGCCCCCAGCAGGTTAAATCCCAACGCATCAGCTGGTGTGCTAAAGCAGGATCAATCCCCCATCTCAGCAATGATGGGAAGATCAACACGCGCAAGGACTGAAGTTTAATTCCTGAACTTCCCTCCTGATGGCATCACACAGAATATGATTTCAAAGCAATCCTGACCCAGGTCAGGGCCTGCCTCCACAGGAGTCACTCCCAATGGCCTTCCACAGGCTATTTCAAGCTTCCAGAAGTGTAATCCGCTGCAGGTCTGCAAGCATTAAAATACTGCAGGGAGTACAGATGACTGCACTTATCTCCAAAGTAACAGCTCTCCACAAGTTATTTGAACTTTGCAAACTAAAAGGAAGGTAAAAGAATGGAAAGGGGCAGAGGAACCCCAAATGCATCTTGTTCTCATAAGCCTCAATACGGACGCGAGCCGTGGTGCTCTGTAAATCAGACAGACAGGTAGCACGGAGAGGCTCCATAATGAGCACAGCCTGCTCGGCTCCACAGGGAACTTGTCCTGACCTGCTGCTGCTGCACCCCTGAGCATCTGCCTGCCCCAACCTCCCCTGCTCCAGAGCAGGCTGGATCACATCACCCAAAACACCAGCTACTGCACACTCATCACAGACTGTCATCAGGACAAAGGACTTTACTGGGAGAGGTAAAAAGAACAATTACACTAAAAACAGCACTTTCTGTCACTGGGATAGATCAGAATAGTTTCAGCAGTTCAATTTTGTTTCAGAGCATGGTATCTGTCAGGATTAGAAGTTTTATACCCTTCCCATCCAGGTGTGCACCTACATAAATCTCAATTTTAAGTCCCTCTTGAATGGTACCACGAAGCATTACCAGGTAGGCTTTTGTACTCCTGCAAAGACAGGCAAGTGGACCACAGTGACATCAAACTTATTTTTCCATATAGCATGCAAAAAGCTTCTGTTCTTCAGAGTCAAGCACTTACAAGCTAGAAAATGAAGACTTAAGAATACACACACAGCAGAAACACATTCTGAGCTCTAGGTCATGTATCACATAGGCACTTGGTTCCACACCTCGAGGGTAGTCAAATATCTGCTCCTTGAAGGACACCTCCTTCAACCTCCTGCAACCACAGAGGCTCTTGGCTGTACTTTTTCCAGGACCTGTGAGTTATCCATTGTCCCATGGAAAATGATCTTGGTGGTTCTAACTACAGCAGCACTCAGAGCACAGCACTGGCTCACTGGTGCTCCAGGTTGTGATGGCACCCAAGACAGGCCTGAGGAGGATTTTAACAAGGCCCTGAAGCTTTTCGAGAATCACAAGGAATACATACTTTCAGCTCCCTTTTACAACAACCAGGCAACAAGTGAACAATAGGACTTCCAGTCACTATAGCCTCAGTGCAAGTACCATAAAGCACTTTTGACGTGAACTCCTAAGGTCAACTCCCCAAAACAGTGCCATCAAAAAAGTTCTGTCACAGTATAAAACGAAGATGTCTTTAATTAAGACCATCTGCTGCAGTAAGATGATGTTTAGACTCCATTTCTAACATACAAAATTGCATGTGGCCTATAATTTCCCAGGGCTCTGCTCAGTCACACCTGGAGCACTGGGCTCCCCAACACAACAGTCAAGGAGTTACTGGAGCAGATCCCAGGAAGGGTGCAAAGAGGATTAAAGGGACTGGAGCACCTCTCCTATTAGGAGAGGCTGAGAAAGCTGGAGCTGTTCAGCCTGAAGAACAGCTGGCTCAGGGGGATCTCAGCAACATAAGTAAGTATCTGAAGGTATGTGCAAAGAAGATGGAGACAGGCTCTGCCCAGTGGAGTCCAGTGACAGGACCAGAGGCAATGAGCCCGAACTGCAACACAGGAGGGTCTGTGTGAACATCAGGAAAAACTGATCCACCAAGGGTAACGAAGCACTGACACAGGTTGCCCACAGAGGTGGTGGAGTCTCCATACTCAGAGATGTCCAAAAGCTTCTTGATGTGGTACTAGACAACCAGCACTGGGTGGCCCTGCCTGGGCAGGAGGTGGGATCAGATGACCTCCGGAGGTCCCTGCCAAACTCAACCCTCCTGTGAGTCAGCAGCACAATTTAAAACACAACCAACCCGTTGTTGTAATAATTTTGCATCAGTTTTGCATCTTACACCCAGACAACTCATTTTGGTAAGCTCCACAGCAGCTTCTAATGAAATTCTAGAACACAAAACTCACATCAGTGTCAAATTAATCTAACTCTGCAATTAAGCAAGTGCAAATATAAAAGCAACAGCAGACAGCATTCACTGATTACTCAGAAGAAACCAGGCCAGAGAATACTAAATTTGGAAACTCAATGCAAACATTGTAGGACTTCTGATCCCTGCAATTCTAATTTAGCCCCCCTGTACATATCCACTGTGATAACCCTTAGTTACATGATAATGTGGTATCTTCCCATCATGGGACTAAAGTCTCAGTTAACACTCAGGCCAGACCTGGCTCCAAAAAGACTCCATGTGACAAGGAGGGCTATCCAAAGACCAAGTTCACAGCTGAAAGCCATGCAGTTTCCAAAAAAAAAGACATCCTGCAAGGGCAGAAAGGATTGTCTTTGCTGTTTAAGCACCTTGTTCCTGTCATGAATGCTGCAAAAGAACCGCCTGCAGTGCCAGGAGAGCTGTTTAAGCCAAGTTTTCAAAGGCAGCTATTGATTCTGGTCCTGGTAATCAGAGGGTAGAGCCTGAGGTCTCCTGTGAGGCTGAGCTGCAGAACTGCTGGGAACTCACAGCGAAGGTCTAAGAGATACACCAGGAATGCTCCAAGTGCCAAATAACAATGTGTGCTTTAAACAGACTAGACCCAATCCTTAATTATGAAAGCTAGCTATCCAAAAATACTGGATATTTTCTACCTTAATCTCTGAACCTCACCGCCTGCAAAGCAGGGATATGCAGGCCTTTTCATCCCAGGATCCTGTGAAAAGCAGAACAATGGAGCATTTCAACATGAGGCAAATTGCATTCTGATTTCATGGGAAAATTGGAATGGAAGTCACAAAATCAAGTAGAGACTTTCTGCTGAATAACTCATCACAAACTTCACACCACTGGCTCTGCATGTTCAGCATCCCAGGGCAGTCACTAGAAAAGGGAATAGATCAGGTGGTGTTTTCACACCTGCAGTTAGTCACTCCAGAAAAGTAACAATACTTACTTCAGCTCTGTGAACCAGCTCCAAAAAGTTCCAGATCACAGTGCCAAGAGAGTTCACCGACACCCCTAAAAAGGTTGTGGTGTCCTGGGTGTCTCTTCCCAGCAAGCGGCGCTTTTCCTCCTCCTTCTCAATTCTCCCTGACCCTGTACCCCATCCCTGCTCTCACCCAGACATCTCTGACTCCTGCTGTCATGCTGGAGTTGTCTCAACCAAGTCCCCTCAACTAACTCTTCTCTCCTTCCACCTTTATCCCATCTATCGCTGAATCCCACGTGGTGCGAGTGGAATCTGACACATTCAACTGTGTGGAAACCAGAGATTCCTTTTCCCAAAGGCTTATAGTCTGGATGGCTGGGAACATTTTCCATGGGAAGGGCAAGAGATATTTCTGTCGGAGACACCATCTGCCTGCCATATAGCAAGTCCTGCCTTCAGACCCTGAGAACTCTGCAGCGTTTCAAAACAAAAATCCACATCACACAACAAGACAAGCCAGTTTCCTCTAGTTTTCCTCTATGTAAAGTTCTGAAGTTCAAAACAATTCCTCCTAAGGCAGAGATATGGCCAGAATCCCGCAGCCCAATGGTGGAAATCTGGCATTAAGCATACAGGAAAGGAGCAGGCAGTTTTCACTATAAATCACAGTATCTGTCCTGCCTCCACACCACAAAGAACAGCAGCCATAAATAATCTGCAGCAAGTCCCTGAAGATGTACAGGGATGATATTAAGAAGCATGAACACACCACAGGCTGCAGTAACTCCATGTAACATTTGGGTTTATGAGCACTTCAGAAACTCCTGAGAGTTTTTGTTCAGCCACAGCAAGACAGTAGCAGAGACGGAGTTTGTTTAGAGACAAAAGCTGAAAGAATCCAGTTTCCATTAACAGCTTCACTGAACTTAACACTTCGCTTCACATCTTCCTATCCCCCATGACTGACTAGCTCAACATCTACTGAACCATAGCCTTTCCTGGAGAAGTTCCAGAAGCTGAATCCCCTCCCTACTCTTTGCAAGTTCACACATCACTACAAGCCCTTACACCATGAACTTGATTGTTGTATTAAGTCCCAATCACATACTACAAAATGGAACATATCAAATGGCTGGGTTTGCTTTCTGAAGTGTGAAGAACTGGAACAAAACTGTCTGTTCCTTTGGATTTTCTTCTGCCAGAGGAATATATAAAGGTACTGTTGATTTGACTGCCTGTTCTAGACACCTCACTAAACTTCACCTCACCTGCAACAGCAAACATAAAGGATACTCCTAAATTTAAATCTGCTCGTGCCAACAACACAATTTAGTTCCTGGAAGTTTAGTTTGCAACAGATTTTTAGTGATCTGAACCCCACTAACTGAAAGAAGTGCCAGTTTATCTCCACATTAGACTCCAATTTATCCAAGTCTCTGGGGTCACAGAAGCAAAACAGATCACTTGTGTCAGATACTTAAAATGACATAAACCAGCCACAGACAGCTGCGTAATACATGCCTTCAGCCATGTTAACAACAGGCACCCATAAGGGAGGTTACAGGATGAAATTTCACTTAAAAAATAATAACAGCAGATACTCCCTACTCAGTTGCTACTTCAAGATGCGTAATTACTGTAGTGGGCCAAGGAAACCTGAACAAATCCAGACCATGCAGACTTCAAGCACTGGGCTTAGGATACCTCAAACCTTACCAGTCAGTACTTCCAAGATTAACTACCTGTTTAGAATCCCAGCTAACCAGAAAGCCTGACATTTTCATCCTCTATCTCTAAAGAAGCACCTGACAGCAAAAAGCACGTCCTGTAAAAATGATGACAGCTGGACACTGATCACCCTACGGGAAAAGTGTTTACAGCGCTCTTCACTCCCCAGATCCCCTGACTTGGGTCAGTTATGTGCTCACAGGGTGCAAATTAACTGGAGATATTTTTATTTTGTTCATTTGACACAAATAAAGTCTTGCACTGCCAGTTTTCCAGCCTGCAGAGATACAGGGTACTTGGGAAAAACAAATCACTGGGGACACCAACAGATTTGTTTTGAGACTCCAGCCACTAAGTCTAAACAAGAGCCCGAGCAAGCCAAATCCTACAGAAAATAAACCTTTGTTTAAGACAGGCTCTTCAAGCACAGAACTCCTGCAAAAGCCTTCCACAGTAGGCCAGATGGGGGACTTCAGGAACTGCCTCCAAGTCTTTGCGCAGCAATTGTCAGCCTGCCTAGAAATTCAGATTCCTTTCACACACGCACCCAATTATTGCCAGGTCTCCTCTCTGTCCTCTGCATGTCACTCGCCTGGCTAATAAAATCCCGGACCTGAGCTCACCTCTCCCAAGGCTTACTCTGCTCCCACGGGATGGTCTAACCAAAGGAGCCCCTCACCGTCAGGGTGAAGCCTTGACCAGCACAGTCTCCTACCCGAGCCCTCCGACTCCTCCATTCTCCCGATAGCCCCCTGCTCCCCCAGTCCTACAAAACCCACACAGGCCCCTGGAATCACCCATCCCCACCACAGCCCCACAGCTCCCCATCCTCTCCTGAGCCATCCCCCCGGTCTTGCTGACCCCCATCATTGCCCCCCGGACCCCCACAGCCACCCCCCATCCTGCTGGCCCCCACCACTCCCACCCCAGTCCCATAGCCCCCCATTCTCTCCTGAGCCCAGGTCCTTCATCCTCGCTCACAGCCAGTCCTACAGGACCCACGCAGATCCCTGGATTCACCCATCCCCACCACAGCCCGCGGCTCCCCATCCTCTCCTAAGCGCCAGGTCCGTCATCCTCGCTCGCAGTCCTCTCCATCCTCCCCTGCATCCCAAACCTGCCTCCCTCCCACCAGCCCCACAGACACCCCCAATGCCTCATGGACCCCACAGCCACCCTCCCCTCCTCCTGCTGACCCCCACCATCCCCACAGCCTCCCATCCTCCAGCCTCTAAAACCTTCCACCCCAACCCCACAGAAGCCTCTCAGCCCCGGCTGAGCGCCCGGACCCTGCCCAACACCTCAGCCCGCGGAGCCCCCGGCCGCACTCACCGATCAGCTGCCGCACCTCCTCCTCGCTCAGGTAGATGCTGAGGCTGGGCCCAGGGCCACCGGCGGGCCAGTCCGGGGCGTGCAGGCCGGGCTGGCCCTGGACGGGTAGCAGCAGCAGGAGCAGCAGCGGCGGGGGCGGCAGCAGCAGGCGGAGGAGACGGTGGCGCGGGCCCCGCACCCACCAGCACCGCGGGCCCCGCACCCACCGGCACCGCCACGGCCCCGCGCCCGCCTCCCCCACCGTCTTACGGGGCCGGCCTCGCCGCCTCCCGCCAGGCTCCTGGCGCCGCAGCCTCATGGCTCGGCGGGGACGCAGGGACGGACGGAAGAAAGAAGGGAGGGCCGGGGGGACGCCGGGGGGACGCGGACGGGACCCCCCGCCCCGCCGGACCCTCGCACGGCGCGGCCGCCGCCAGGCCCCGCCCTGCGCACGCGCCGCTGCCGCCACCGCCGCGGGCGCCCCCTCAGCGCGGGGCGGGCGGGATGCCCTCACGGCTCTTCCCGCCTCTTCCCGCATCCTGCCCGGGGCCGGGAGGAATAGGAGGAGGGAGGAGGTTCTGCGGTTCCTGCCAGTCACAGAATCACTGAAATCGGAATGAATCTCTGAGGTCATCGAGTCCAGCCTGCGCCCGATTCCCACCTTGTCATCCAGCCCAGAGCACTGAGTGCCACGTCCAGTCCTCCCTTGGACACCTCCAGGGATGGGGACTCCACCACCTCCCGGGGCAGCCCCTGCCAATCCTTGACCACCCTTTCCAGGAAGAAATTCTTCCTGATGTCCCACTTGGTCTTCCTCTGGCACAGCTGGAGACCGTTCCCTCTCCTCCTGTCCCTTGTTCCCTGGGAGCAGAGCTCGCCCCCCCCCCCCCCCCCCCCCCCCCCCCCCCCCCCCCCCCCCCCCGGCTCCCCCCTCCTGTCAGGGAGTTGCAGAGCCAGAAGGTTCCCCCTGAGCCTCCTTTTCTCCAGGCTGAGCCCCCCCCAGCTCCCTCAGCTGCTCCTGCTGCTCCAGCCCCTTCCCAGCTCCATTTCCTTCCCTGCACACGCTCCAGCCCCTCAAAGCCCTTCCTGAACAGAAGGGCCCAGAACTGGACACAGAACTGGAGATGCCTCAGCAGTGCCAGCACAGGGGGACAATCCCTGCCCTGGGCCTGTGCCCACACTGGTTGTGACACAGCCCAGGTGCCCTAGGCCTCTTTGCCCACCTGGGCACACCTGGGCTCGTGACCAGCCTCTGTCACCAGCACTCCAAGAGCCTTTTCCAGGTCCCTCATGGTCTTTGACCCCATCCCAATGGAAGGCTGGCAGGAGTGGCTGCTGCACCCCAGGCTGCCACCAAATTGCCTCACACTCGCCCTGAGCCCCCTACATGTCCCTGCATTCCCCCTTGACTGTCACTGCTCCATCCTGAACCCTCCCAGCCCCACAGCCTGCCCTGGCCATCCACCACAACCTGCCCTGGCCATCCATCCATGATGGGCCAGAGGGGTCAGACCCACATGGCTGGAAATGCTCTGCCAAAACATCCCAGAAAAGATAATCCTGGAGTAAGTGATTGTGGTGGGTCAATTTTGGTGGGACACCTGGTGCCCCCCAGAGCCCTCCTCAGCCAGACAGGGGAGAGAAAATGTAATGAAGGGCTTATAAGTTGAGCTAAGGACAGGGAGATCACTCAGCTGTTACCGTCATGGGCAAAACAGACTCAGATTGGGGAAATGTATGAAATTTATTACCAATGAGATCAAAAGGATAATGAGGAGTCCACTTTAGAGCCAGCTGGCATTGTCTACATTGGACACGGGAAGCTTCTGGCAGTTTCTCAAAGCCACCCCTGTAGCCCCCTGCTACCCAGAACCCAACACACTGCTCAAAAGCTTTCCCAAATGGAAATCCTGCTAGAACACTAGCATTTTAGTTGAAGAAGATGTCCTTTTTTGGTAATAATTTTAAAACTAAAAAATAAGGGTATTTTAAATACACATTTTATAAGTATATAAAACATGCCAATGTTCTATTTAACATTTTAATCTGCTTTCTTATCTTACAGTGCTGTCAAAGCTAAGAAGTAGCAGCAGCAGCGTTTCATTTCACTGTAACAAAGAGCCTTTGGCCCACAGAAGATGGTGATTTCAACCCCAGCCAAGCCATTTTACCTGTCATGATCCTGAAGTAAAATCTAAACTGTAAACACGTCTCCTGTTCTCTTACAGTATGGAATGCCAGCAGCAGAGCTGCCTCACAGCTGATATATTTTTAAAGAACGCAATAATAATCAAGCCCAATGATGAAAACAACATTAAATTCCAGCGTGAGACTTTGAATCTCCTATACAAACATTCCTGACCTTTTCCCGAAATCCTCTGCTGTGCAGAATTTCAAAAGTAAGGATTTCTGTGGCAGTTTGTGCAAACCCCCTTTTTAAGATGTCCGCCTTTCCCCTGAAACACAAAAACCTCTGTTCCGATCAGCTAGGGAAGTGGATTTTGTTTTTCTGAGATGGCTACTGACCTAAACATGCCTCATTCCTCTCTCCTCCAGGCTGAGGAGCTGCCTCCATCATCACCTTCCTACCTGCTGTCACACCTGGCTGCTCTCCAGCTCTTCTAGAGAGCGGTGACAGCTTTGCTGTCAGCAAATCCATCATGGGGGGCTGTCTTGCTTGATTGAGGTTTTCAGCAGAAGTGTCACAATATTCATTTATGACCATTAAATCACTTAATAGCTTTAAATTACACGTTCCCTCCTGATCTGCCGGCAGGAATTCCGTCTGTCCGTGGGACACCCTGACAGCAGGACATGCAGGATAATTAACCATGGAGAGGTTTAATCAGTGAGTCTGAGAATGGAGAAAGTGTGCGGGAAGTTCTGCATTTCTAATCACGGTAGTGAAAGAGAAATTGCTCACACACCTGCCCACACTAACCACCACTTCCTTAACAGCGTGAGGTGTAAAAAAATAAAACATCAACCTGCAATGGAATGGGAAGTTATGTGCAAGTCTGAGGTTGGGTGGATGTGGCCCAGCCTGCCCAGCACTGGTTGCTGAGAGAGAGCCTTCCACACCACAGCTCGTCCACAGGCCATTTCCTCAGCCCCCAAACCCCGCATCTGGGCATCTGTGTTTGTTTGCCCCGCAGGCACAGCCTGAAGCTCAGACTCCAGTTGGCTCCTGATCCACCTCACTGAGGGGACTTGTGGACAGACAGACAATGTTGGTGTCTGATGTGATCAAAACCAAGACCAAGGCCCATCAGACAAAGACCAAGCAAAACGTTGATGCCGTTTTCTGGTGAGTTGACAGGCAGCTCACATGGGGAAACACTGCCAGCATGAATCCACCACTTGGACAGATTCCCGCTTCACTCCCAATGAGTGCATTGAGGGAACAGCGAGGAGTTGCTCTTGCTCTCTGGAGGGAGGACGAGCCCAGCGAGCCCAAAATGGTGTAGGCACCAGGCAGGAGACAAACAGCTCTTTTTTTCCATGGGTTTGTCGAAGACTTGGCAGAAGAAACAGGGAAATGTGGATCCTCCTCAGCTGTGACAGTCTTTAATGGTAGCAGGACCCACAGAAACCCCCATGTGGGCGTTCCATTTTCTGCTTTCCATTTTCCACTGCACCTCATTTTCCCCAAACCCATTTCTGTCTTCATGAGGAACAAGGGAGAGCAATATCCATGCAGGCACTGTGGTTAACATGACTTTAACCTTAACCTTGGCCATCCCTGCTTTGGGCTCAGGAACACGATATTCAGCACAAATGTGACGTTCAGCAGAAGGACCCGTGTGGGATTATTTTCCTGCCATTCCTTTTCAGCGAGTATGTAACTCTGCCTCCTGGAAGCCACTGGCTGATTTTAACAAAAGGTCACCAAAACCACATGAACCAAAGGCAAATAAACACATTCTTGGGCCATGGCTGCCAGCCTGACATGGAGCTAAAGGCCTGGCTGGGGTGGCTGCTCCCTCACGCCCGTGAGTTTGATTGCTTGCTGAGCCCTGAAGCTATAATTAAAATGCAGTCTGCAAGGATAATTGGGGGGATTAGAAGCTAAATGAAGGTTTCATGGATGTCAAGAAACATCTCATTGGAAAAAGGTGAAAAATGCAACTCACGGGCCAGCTCAAACCCTGAAGATCTTCTGTTGATTTTTTTTTTGGCTGCAGAGACTATTTTTGGCAGGATCAAGTTCACAGTCTTTCAAAACCATTCTGGGGAAGATTATATTGCAAGAGGATACATGAAGTCTCTCCATGGCAAGCTGCTAGCAATAGCTGTGAATTTACAGTGCTCACATGGAAAAGTTTTGCTTGGATAGGCCCTGGGATGCATCGCTGTGTGTGCTCCCAGACTGATTGTATCAGCACTTATGACCGCTGGGTCCCAGGAGGGATGGAAGAGCTGCAATTCATTTCTGGATGAAAAACAAACCTGTAAAAGCAAATAGCTGACAATTAATGGCACTGGTGGGAATTTGATACGTGAGGACCTCACGGGAGACACACGATACAGGGATGTTTACATGGGTGCTGGGAGACGGGAGACAGAGCTTTGGGAATGACTGCTCCATGTCCAGACTCGCTCATACACGCCACTGTGATACGGGGGGGGCTTTCCCCACCTCCTCTTTAGGATTGTAAATAACTGCAGCATTCCCTGGAGAGGAAAGCCGGCCCCTTCACACAGACACAGGAATGAAGTCCTTCTGCCTCTTCCAATCAGTCTTCCAACATTTTTGCCTTCAAACAGCTTCTCTCCTTTACAAGTACCAGGTGACCTCAGTGCTTGGATGGCTTCCAACACAACTGCACCTTGGTTCCATGACCCAGGAGCCTTCAGCTCATCGCTTGCACAAGGACCTCTTGCCCACAAGGCTTCTCCACAGAAATGCTCTGGAGCTTTGTCTTTACTTGTGGACAGCAGTTAGAAATGGGCAAAGGGGATTTTGGATTTAGGAGACCCAGAAAAAGATGTCACAGCTGAGCCTGTGAAAGCACCTAAGCTATTTAGTATTGATTGACTCCTTTATTATTTAGTATCATTTAGCATTCCCCCTTATTTAGTATTTATTTACCCCTTTCCCTGGGCAATGATGTGTCCCCACACCTCTGAGTAGGGATAATACCCTCCATTTGCTCTGTTTTACCTCCCACCATTTCCTAAAGGGTTTCCCACTTCTGTCTTTCATGGAGCAGGGTGCCCCAGGGTTTCCAGTTCTCCTCTCTGGATGAGGCAGACTGGGGGGGCTTGCTGCTTGTTTTCTCGTACATCTCTAATTTTGCCATCCCTTTTCCCATAGTCCAAGGAGAAGAACAACTCATATAAATAGACAGATGGCTTCCCTCAGATTAGCAACGACCCATGGAGTCTTCCAGGGCAGCAAAGAGCTGAAACTTCAAAGTTTAAAACTTGCAGACCTTCCCACACACTCTTTTTATCCCATCTCATCATGCATAAAGAGGAGGCACGGGGAAGTCTGGTGTCCCCCTGTTTCTGGAATAGCACTGAGGCAAAGATAAAACCCTTCAGACTTCCAACCTGCATCAGACTTCTATTTTTCCTTTATTTAATTCCTAACTGTGCACACAGGTCCACAAAGCTGCCCTGGGGAAGGAAGGGCCAGCTGCTCCATCACTGCAGAGTTGGCTGGGATATACAGAGAGGAAAAGTCACTCACACAGCAGCAGAGGGAAATACTGTGCACAAGTTCCAGCAAATGCAGCATTTAATGGAAAAAACATCCTGGGAACATGAAGTTGGCTGGAGCTGCTGTGGCATTAAGCATGGGAGGATGGAGGAGAGCAGAGCCTCGGAACACGGTTTCAGCATGTGGTTGGGAAGGCACATGCCATTCCTGTGTTCCCTTATAAGGGGAGTGTGCATGCCACGATATTGCTAAATATGAAACAAATTGTGTTTGGGGGCTGGCTGTCCCACCTCCTCCCTCCCCAGGACACCCAGGGGATGCTGGCTGGCGTGTGTGTCATTGGAAGTGCTTTTCTTGCCAGTGGATGCCAGGATGTGGGGCCACATCCTTGCACAACAAGGCTTGTAATGCCGTTACATTTTGTTCTGCTCTCAATCAGAGCTTAATGCTCAGGTGAGACTTGGTATCAGGACACAAAATTACAAACAAAATCTTTCTCGATGACAAAATTGAGGGAGAATTGGAAAGATACCTGTTGGAGGGAGTAGAGAAGGCAAGCAGGCACCTCAACCTGCTCCTGGGTCTCCTGCTTGGTCTTTTGCTGGCTTATCAGTGTGAATGATCCTTCAAGATTTGTCTCCAGGGGATTTCTGACATCTCTGCTGGAACAACAGACTTTGCACTGTAGTTCAGCACTCCAGTGACTTCAAACACAGCAGTGACTCCAAACACAGCACCCATCCTCAGGGAGCTCAGTCTGTGGTGTCCCCTTTTCCCTTGGGAAGCCAGTGGAGCAGCTGCTCTAAACTAATGTGGTTGTGTTTTACGGGTCACTTATGCAAGTGTTTCCCTATGCTCTGGCAGTTGGAGCTGGTTTATGGTTTACCAGGGCTTTTTGGAGCCCACACATAATATGGGAATGGAGATAATTAGTTGTAGGAGTCACTGTATCCCATCCTTCCTTCACCAAAGCACAGTTGGAGTGTTTGCCCAAAAAGTGGAAAATATTTGTGATTTACTTTCTGAGAAAGTATTAAAATCCCCATTTTCATTGGGATAAATCAGAAAGAAGTACTGACCAAATCCCTCACCCTCTACAGAAAAGGTGCGGAACTCCTGGATCCATCAAAGATGGAAGCAGGAAAGAGCGGGACTCTCCCATTCCTCTCAGGGCTTAGATTGTTCTGGGAAGCAGTGAACTTGAACTTCAGGCTGCGGAGATCTAACTCTTGTCTCCCCTTTTTTGTCCAAGTAGCATTACAGCTCTTGGAATGTCACCAGCACCAGCCAACAATGGGGCTGAGAAGGAGCAAATCCAGGTAGCAGTCTCTTCCCAGGACTGGGCAATGCTGTTACACCCTAAGCTCACGTGGACACTTGTATTGAAGATAAATATATTTTACTACTGGGAAAAAGAAAAAAAAAAAAAAAAAAACACAACCAAAACACAACCAGATTCCTGTGGCTGATATATTCTCATATACATAAAAATACATGGATTTTAATCATGCTTACATTGCAGATCCCACAGGCCAACTATTTTAATAGATTCAGAGTCCTTTTCTCTGGGCTTGGAATGGGCTCAACACCAATAAACCAAAAGACTTAGCAGGATGTTTTTTCCTCGTTAAAATGCTTTGTGCTTTTGACTCTTCTGTTCTGTCAGGGCTGCTGTGTTTTCATTGATCCTCATCTTGAAATTGAGGTTAGGGTGAGGAAAAAGGCTGTGGAAAGGGAACCTGGCTTCCTCCCATCCAACCATTCCTGGGTCCTTTCATAGTCCCAGCTGGACCATTTGTTCTCCAGCAGCTCCCACCACGTGAATCCGAGTATACCCAAAATTTAATGAAAACTTCTTCTTTCAAAAGAGCCTAAACATTTTTAAATGCTTTCCATAAAATACCCAGTATTCCCATGTGGATTTCAGTTCTGGGAAACCCTTCAAAGCCCCAGAGCCAGCAAGAAGGGATCCTGTCAACAGGAACTTGCATGGGCCAGATCTTGCCCTGGCTTGGATGATGGCTGCAGGATCCTCACACCCTTGCACCAGCTGATTAAAACTTTGTCATTGTTGTGCCAAAAATCCTGGGGAATTTTCTTGCTTTGTGATCACTGTGCTCAGCTGTTTCTCTTTCATGAGCAAAATCAGCTGTGTTTCCTTGGCTTTTCCCTATAAAGCAGAAACTTGACCATGAACTGCTTCCACAGGTCTTATTTCAGCATTTTCTTGAGCTGTGGGTGACAGGGCTGGACACTGATGGGTCACAGCAATTAATTCCATCTCCTGTTTCCTGCTGGAGGCATCTCCACGTGGGACAGGGTGAGGATTAGGTCAGGTGGAAAGGAGCTTTGTGCTGCTTAACATCTCTTGAACACCAAACAGCAAAAGGCAGCTCTTGGAATACCAACCACAGGTTTTTTTATGGGGTGAAAGTCGTATGGACGGTTTACAGCCATGCAGTTCAGTTTCTAAACTGCTTTTAGTTTGGTGATATTGGCATCTCACTTGTGCTAGTAATCCCTCCTGGAGAGGGCAACAGATTCTCTATCCCTCATTTATAAGCTTTGTCCCACACATGCAATGTGCCCCACACATTAAAGACTTGTTACTGTGTGCAGAATGAAGCCAGCCAGAGAGAAATGCTCCTTAAGGAATCATGGGGAAAAGCCCTTGGCTGGAAAACATCACAGCTGTGCTCCAACATGGGGAATCGGTGACTAAATGCAATTTTAAAGATGGAATCATAGAGTCATTAAGGTTGGAAAAGCTCTCGAAGGCCACTGAGTTGAACATTCCTCCCATCACTGCCAAGGCCACCACTAACCCATGTCCCCAGGTGCCACATCCACACGGCTTTTAAATCCCTCAAGGGATGGCAACTCCACCACCACCCTGGGCAGCTCTGCCAGGGCTGGACAACCCTTTTGGGATAGGAATTTTCCCTATGTCCAGCCTGAACCTCCCCTGGCACAGCCTGAGGCTGTTTCCTCTCATCCTGTCCCTTGTTCTCTGGGAGCAGAGCCCGACCCCCCCCACACCCCCACCCTCCCCGGCTCCCTCCTCCTGTCAGGGAGTTGCAGAGAGCGAGAAGGTCCCCCCAGCTCCTTCAGCCGCTCCTGCTGCTCCAGCCCCTTCCCCAGCTCCATTCTTTTCCCTGGACACGCTCCAGCCCCCCGGGACGTGCGGAGCCCGACCCGGCCGCCAGGTGTCGCTGTGCGCGCGGGAGAGGGACGGCGGAGGTGGATTATCCTGGAGATGGGAAGGATCCGGGATCACCCGAGAGAGCCTAAAGGGGCTCCAGGACAACTGGAGAGGGACTTTGGACAAGGGCCTGCAGGGACAGGACAAAGAGCAATGGCTTCCCACTGACAGACGACAGGGTTAGATAGCATGTTGGGAAGGAATTCTTCCCTGTGAGGGTGCTGAGGCCATGGCACAGGTTGCCCAGAGAAGCTGCAGCTGCCTCATTCCTGGAAGTGTCCAAGGCCAGGTTGGACGGGGCTTGGAGCAATCTGGGGTAGTAGAAGGTGTCCCTGCCCATGGCAGGGGGTTGGAACGAGATGATCTTTCAGGTCCCTTCCAACCCAAATCATCCTGTAACTCTGATTCTCTGATTTCATCCCTCGGGAAATTGCTCCCATGGGCACCCAGCCCCAGAGCAGCTCTTGCATGTGGTCAGCCAACCCTGGCACACCTGGCATGGAGCAGAGACTGTGGCACCATCATTCCACATCTTGTAGTTAACACTGGGAATCCCACAAGAGAATAAACACTGCTGCAGATCCAGATTTCTGCCAGGAGATATGAGAGGCAGAGGTGCCAGATCATTGCTGGGGTTTAATCCAGCTGGGATTTGGATGCCTGTGGCTGCCCTGAGAACCCCAGCTGGTACCACAGGGATACATGAGCCAGGCTTGTATTACCCAGGCCAGAGTGGGAGCTCCAGGCTCCCAGTGCCATGTCCTGCCTCTGAACAAGGAAGGGATGCTTTTCCAGGGTGTCACAGACATGAAACACACAAACTGCCTCACAGTCCTCATGCTAAAACCTGCTCATAAAGAACTGCCCACTGAGTGACTTTAAATACCCAGCACACTGACATCAACAAATACCTCCAGGATCAAAGGATCCAGGATCCCTGCCTGCAGGGGTGCATCTCACCCTCGCTCAAGGAGCTCCGTTCTCATGCTGGAGCCAGCCCTGGCCTGTCCTCGCTCAGGCCCTCCAAGGATTTGGTCCTATAAACTACAAGTTTATATCCCACACTGCTGTTTGCCAGCTCCACACTGGATCGTGCTTGCAGGGTCCTGCTTGCTGCCATCCTGCTAGCAGCTAGTCTGGAGCAGGCTGCAGCCAACAGGGATGTTTTCTTCCAGCCCCTCTGAAACAGTCCTGGAGCTCGGTACCAGCTTTTCCCAATGTTCCTGAGCAGCATGCAGAGCTGTGGAGCCCCAGCTGGTGCCAGGAGTCATGGTTTAAATAACACACAATAAATATTGGAACAGCCTGAGCTACAGAGAACTCCTCAGACACCAGTTTCTAAGGATGATCTAATACATTTCTTGGACTCACTCGTCCTTCTCATTACTCTTCTGCATTTTTTCCCCTCCTATTTTTCCTCCCTCCCAATGAAATGTTTTGGTTTTCTTCTTTTATTTTTTTTGCTGCTTAGGTCTGAGAAATATGTAGCCATGGAAACAGGCTGGAGGAGCGAATTCCCCTGGTCCGCCTGCATGTACTTGAGGTTTGGTGGGGAGCAAGGGGCTGAATTCCTGCCATTCCCTCTCGCCGGGAGCATTGTTTAGTAAACACACGCCAGCACACACATGCTAACCCTGCCCGGCTCTGCCAGCTCGGGAAGGGCTTTTCTGTGGGCTTAGCAAGTCTCCCCTCATCCCCCCGGACGGAGCGGCACCTCTCCCCAGCACCCTTCTGGGCCGGCATTTTTTAGGAGCAGCATCAGGGAGGAATGCAAGCCCCTGGCATCGGGACAGGAACTGACATTCCCGGCCCTGAGCTGAAGAATGTGGACATAGTGTCCGCTCCAAACTCCAGTGCTGGAGTTCATTCACCCTGGAGGAGAGGGATGCCAGGATCCGAGTGGGACTCGACCCTCCGGTGGCAAGGCTGCCGAAACCTGGGGGCTGCTGTGCTCTCCCATCACCTCCAAGGATCTCCCCATGTCAGACCACGGCATCTGGGGACTCACTTGTCCTTGTTTTGGTGGCTCCGTGGCCTCTGCCCCTTAATCTGCAGCAACGTCAGCATGTTCTTGGAAAAGCTGGGAGAATGTGAGGCTGATGCTGGGTGAGGAGTTGGATTCAGGGCAGCAGGCAGCTCTAAATCTGGGGAAGACAAACCCATCCTTGGAGTGCAGCAGGAAAATGGGATGAGCAGTTAGGGACCCAGCACCCCACTTTGATGGGTGTCACAGACCCAGAAAAGGCAGTGCAGGCTGAAGGCATTGAGCGAAGCCGACCTGCTTTAGTGTCTGTAACATGGCAAGAACCAGGATTGAGTGTGAATTCATGCCCCAGGCCCATTGCTGGCTTTCAGCTCATCTTTCCAAGGCAAACACGGGTGCTTTAATTCCCCCTGCCCCTCCGACACACCCAGCCAAGGCTATTTATACACTTTATAATGTTACACACCACTTGGATTACCGCATGGCATCTGGGCTGTTTGGAGCAGGGGCTCAGGAACCAGAATAGTTTTGCATTAATACAGTTCTTGCCAGTTCCTAGGTTTGACATTGGATGTGGTGGAGTTACTCGCCATTTACTCTGGCTGAATTGTAGGGGGCTTTGTGGATTAAAATAGCAAAACTTCAGCGATAACAGTGATACAGCATGGTTGGGCAGAAAGATCCCCACTGATTCACCACCCTGTTACATCAGTGTTTCAACACCGGGAAATGCTGCTCATTCCACAGGTTTTGGAGGATAGTAAAACCCCCAGATACCAGGGAAGCTGAGAAAGTTGGGGAGTTTTGAAAGAATTTGTGGAATTTTTGCACAATGCCTGAACGCAGGAGACTTTTCTCCAACCCCTGGGATACTGTGTTTCAAGAACGGGATAAAATGAAATAAAGTATCACAAAATCCACCTTGGTTCTGCTTCTGGGGAGGGGGTGAGTGCTGCGGGACCCTCCTGCCCTGCTGTGCTGGGAACGGGGCTCAGCAGCAAAGCCGCAGGGAGGGACCGCGGGCTGACCCGGCAGCATTCCTGGGCGGCTCAGCTGCGCAGGCTCCCACACCTCCCTAGCTGCCCCAGCGTCTGGAAAGGCTCCAGGGGTTGCACAAAAGCAAAGCAGCAGCGGTTTGTTGCAGAACCTGCAGGAAGAGGCAGCGCCTGCCTCGGCACGTTGGGGCCAGCCAGCGCTTTCTAGTCATGCTCTGAAAGTCGAGACCGAGGAGCATCCAGGGTGACCCGGCAGAGTCTTGTCTGAAGGAGGGAGTCACAGAATCCTAGAGAGGTTGGAAGTGACTTTAAAGCTCATCCAGCCCTACTCCCTGCCATGGGCAGGGACACCTTCCTCTAGAACAGGTTGCTTCAAGACCCATCCAGCCTGGCCTCGGACACTTCCAGGTTGCCGCAGCTTCTCTGGGCAGTCTGTGTCAGGGCCTCACCACCCTCACAGGGAGGAATTGCTTCCCATTATGCCATCTAACCCTGCCCTTTGTCAGTGGGAAGCTGTTGTCCCTTGTCCTGTCCCTGCAGGCCCTTGTCCAAAGTCCCTCTCCAGCTCTCCTGGAGCCCCTTTAGGCACTGAAAGGCTACACAGTAAGGTGACCCTGAAACCTTGTCTTCTCCAGACTACTTTATGGTGGTAGAGCTCACTCTGGCGTGCTTCCGCTTTGTCATCCTAGAATTTTGTTCCCTGGTCCACAAGCAAGATGTGACAGCTAGGGAGATGCAGTTGTGCTTTGGTTGTGCAATACTTGGCTCTCTGTGTGTGGGGAGGCAGCAACAGGGATGCACAGCACAAAAGGAGCCTGTGTGCTCAGAATTCCATCCTTAAGTACTTGTGCCAGGGATCCCTAGTTCTACCCCCAAGGATCCCCAGTGCTGAAGCCAGGACAGGTTGTGGAGCTGGAGATGCTACAGCTTCAGGTTCATTTTCAATGCTCTCCCAGCTGCCATCAATCTCCCACGGCACTAGGAGTGGAGATGGACCACGGACTGGAGGTGACCTTCAGACCACAGCAGTAGGGATGGTGCTTGGTGGAGCATGAAGAGCATGTGGTTTGGGAAGGTTGGGACTGGTTTTCCTGACTGGAAGCAAGAGGAAAGGGGGTGTGATGTGGTGTCTGTCTTGCTTTCTCCAAGCGTTCTCCAAGCTCAGCCTCCCAAGCCAGCCCATGGTGCCACAGTCCCAAGAGAACCATCCATTCCCCCTCCCTCCTGTTCCTCCGCCCACAAAGCCACCAGCTGCCTCCTGAACTCCACTGCAGCAATGACACACTTGTCCCTCTTTTCCATGGGTTCTCCCTTCTGGACCTTGCAAAGCCAGAGTGGACTCTCCTGCGTTGTCTGCCCAGCTTCTCTTGCACTCTCCTGGAGGCAGCTCCATGGCAGGGCAGGGAATCACTGCAGGCTTGGAGCTCTCCTGGCAGTGCTGCCAGCAAATACCTGGCATAGAAGAGGAGGACAGCAGGGATTATACCCTGCGAGCAGCCATAAACAAGAAAGCAGAGTGCAAAAAAATTCCTGGGATTTGCAATCCAGTTGTCTTAACTTGCCGGTGAGCCCTATGCTGTGGTGCTGAGCCATTCTGAGCCTTCCTCCCCACTCATCCATGGGCATTTCCAAACCAGGATGGCTCCACACACTGCTCAGCCTCAGAGCCAGCTGAACGTGGGGAAGGAAAGCAACGCTGCTGATTGAGCAGCCGTAAAGCCAGGGAAGGTGGGGAGAAAAATGGATGGAAATGGAGCAAGGACCAAAATATCAGGGCTTTGGGGCAGGAGCAAGATGTGTTTGGGCTGCAGGGATGGAGCCTCTGGGGTGCTGGAGGCACATTTAACTCTGCAGGGATGAAAGCCAAAATATCCACCATGGTGGCTCTATTTTGGGATGGAGCCGCTCCTGGTCTGGGCATGGGGCAGCAGCTCAGGAATAGCCTTGGCTGGGAACAGGTGGCCCTGGTGTGCTCAGAGACAACCATGAGCATCTTCCCTACCCTTGTTCATCCAATGTTCCTCAGGGAGGGATGGAGAGAGGGACCCGCCTGCCAGTTTTCCATCTGATTTCATTTTCTTAGAATTTCCTCCTTTGTTTCCATTCATTTTCCTTTTTTTTTTTCCCCTCTAATTTCACTTCTTTTTTTTTTCTTTTTTTTTTTTTTGACAGCTGGAAAAAACAACATGTTTTGGTTGCCTTGGAAACACACTTCCAAACTTTTGGTGGATCCAAGACATGCCTCGAGTTCCAGGACGGACAATCAGGGTGGTGGGGACTTGCCCTCCCTTCTCAAAAGTGGCAGGAGCTGCTCTCCAGTGGCTCTGGACACATGTGACCCTGACCTACCCTCTGTCCCGACCCCTGTTTACCCGGCAAATACAACATTGCTTACGAATTCCTGGGACATGCCATGGGATTGCGAGGCTGGATAGTGTTACTTCATGCTGGACTCTGTGCAAGGGGGAAAAAAATAAAAGGATCTCACTTTAAGGCTGTAAAAATGCGGGTGGGAATATTTTCCAGCCTATATCATTTTCCATCCAGGCCAAAATTCACATTCTGCCTCTTGTTGTTTGTGTTTTTCTCCCTGAAACTTGGAATTTTTTATTCTCCACCTTTCTCAAGTGAAGAATTAGGGAATTCAAGGAAAGTGATTTTCTCCCTCCCCTTCCCCTCCAGTGAAAAATGTCAAGGAAACCTTGAACACATAAAATTTCAAGCCTTGGGAGTTAAAACTTTCCCTTGGCCTGAAGCCAATTGTTTTCCCCAATTTTCAGTAATTCTGCGATTTTCCTAAGCACAACAAAGTGGGAAAGTGGGAAACAGGCCCTTCTCTTCCATTAATCAGCACAGATTCTTGTTTATTCAGAAGAGTTTTAGCTCCAAAGAGGAGAGGAAAGGAAAATCACACTGGGAGGTTTCCCCTGCAGTGGCCAAAAAGGCCAAACACCCAAGTTTTCCTGGAAGCGAGAAGACAGGTTTTTTAATTAAACAACAACAACAACAACAAGAACAACAAGAACAACAAGAACAACAAAAGAAATCAAGGCACTTCTGTATGGGAAAATACTTGAAACTGAAGTTTTCCTTGAAGTGTCCTGAGCAGTGTTAGTGTGCAGTGACTCAGTGGTGAAAGAGAGAGACCAGGGGAATGAAACTGGGTGCGTTGTAAAGGCTTTCCCTGCCCGGAGTGATGGCTCCGGCTGTCTCCAGCCCCTGTGGCTGGATGTTATTCCCCTGTGCAGCCAAGGAAGTGTCGAGAGCCTCATGTTGTTTCCAAGCCCCTTTACTTCCAAATGAGCTTCTAATGACCACAATTTCTCTCCATCCAGATGATTAATCCCTGGCTCCCTCCAGGTACTTGGCCAGAGCATGTTGCAGCATCCCACGGTGGGATGTGGCCCATTGCCCTGGGGATTTGCCCTTTGCTCCATGCCAGATCCAGCCCCATGTGCCAGGACCTGCCACAAACCTCTCAAAATTTCCTGCTGCAGCAAAACCCAGCTAGCAACTTTTAAAAAAACAAAAACAAAAACAAAACAAAACAAAACAAAAAAAACCCACACAAAACCCCTGCTCTAGCACTATGCTCAATTCCTTCCCTTGCCTTGCCTTCCCTTGCCTTGCCTTGCCTTGCCTTGCCTTGCCTTGCCTTGCCTTGCCTTGCCTTGCCTTCCCTTCCCTTCCC
>NW_020955233.1:175191-187365 GCF_003031625.1 Empidonax traillii
CCCTGGCTCCTCAAGCACCACCAGCATCTCAAGTGTTTCCAGCTCCAGTGCCTCCAGCATCCTCAGACTTCCCCAGGATCCCTGTCCCCCTTGAGTATCTCCAGCACCCCCAGGGCCTTCAGCATCCCCACCCTCCCTCAGCATCCCTGACTCCACCTTGAGAATCCCCAGGGCCTCAAGAATCCCCAGCCACCTCCAGCATCCCCAGTGCCTCCCTCCTGCAGCATCCCTGGCCACCTTGAACATTCCCAGATCCTTGAACATCCCCAGCACCTCAGCCAGGGGAGGCTACAGGCCAGATCCTGCCCACCACTGCCAGCCCAGGGCTGCTCCACCACTGGGCTCAGCCTCAGATTCCCCTGTTTCCAGCCACAGGGAGCAGAGAGAGCAGCAGCAGGAGCACAGCTGGGGAGAGGGTGTGAGCAGAGACAGACAGAGCTCATCCGCCTGGGCTTTCAAGGTCACAGAGGTGGTGGGAAGAAAAGAAAAGAGACCGAGAAAAAAAAAAAAGTTGACTCACAAACCGCAGGGAATTTTTTGCCTTTTTAGAATACTGGGAAGAGAAAAAATAGCCACAGTTATTCAAAGCATCCAGGATAATAACAGCCTGTTTACTGTTTGCGTGCAAAGATGGCAGGCAGGGAGCACAGCACAGGGAAGAGGAATGAGGAATACGCTGCACTCGCACCGCGGGTCCGACCGCTTGTGCTGAGCCCAGCAAAGCCTGGGAAGTGATCCTGGCTGGGAGGGCAGGAGCTGGGCAGCCCTGGGCCATAACACCTGGATGGTCCTCACCCCCTCTTAAGGAAGGGCTTCAGGAGGACCTGGGACTAGGGAGGATGGGGACGGAGCTCCCAAGCTGTATGATGCCCCATGGCTGGGTAGATGGAACATCCAGGAGGGTGTCACAGCCACCCCATAAATAACAACCCCCTAAAAAACAGCCCCCATCCCTCAGTCCCATCCCTGCCACACAGGTATCTTGGACACTTGGTAGGCATCTCCAGCCACCCCTTCTTAGGGACACGGAAAGTCAGGGGGACAGGGATGCAAAAATTGAGGACACAGATGCAGATATCAAGGACACAGGGAAGCAGAGATCAAGGACACAGGGATGCAGGGTCATGGGAGTGCAAACATCAAGACACCGATGCTCTGCAGGGAGGGGACACTTTGGGGTGGCTCATTCTGCAACGGGATGCAAAGCCCAGTTCAAGGAATTCAGGAAAGGAGTGTTGACCCCCTGGCAGAAGAAAGCACGGTGTGGGGGAGACCCCAACAAGCCCTGGGCACAGAGAGGAGCAGGAGGCCTGGGGGACCCCAGGGAATGGGGTGGAATGAGAGAGAGAGAGGGGGAAGGGAAGGGTTCAGCAGGCCCAGCAGGGACAGCTTCATTCCTGCCAGTCCAATGAGCAAGCTGGGACTTGAGGCGAGAGAAAGCACCTGGTTTGCCCAACTGGTTTGCTGGGAAGCAGCTGCAGGGCTGGCCCACAGCCTTGCCAGACTTCTTACATGAGGATTGGGACTATTTGGAAGGGGAGTGAAATTCCTTTTCTCCGAGGTCCTGATGGGGATTTTTCAGTTTTTAAGAGAGTTTTCCATATGAAGGAGGGTGTGATGAGCTTGTCTTTCTACATCCAAGCTCTAGCATTTGGCAAGTGGGAAAGGAGAGGGGATGCATGAGGAGGGGATGATGAGGAACCAGGGCCAACAAAGGACCCACCAAGATCCAAGGATGCTCCAAGGACCAAGCTCCAACTTTCTCCAAAGAGAAATGAGGAAAAGCCAAAAGCTGCAGAGATGGTGCTATGATGTGGCACTGGGTGGACAAGTTGTGGGGCTTGGTGAACGGCCAAGGACCCCCAAGGAGATCCTTGGCCTTGTCCTGTCCCAGTGTGACCACGGAGGGATCAGACCTTGAACAGCCCCTGGACCAGCTGAGCCATCTTCCTGCTGCTGCCCTGGGACAGGGCGTCTCTCCCAGGGCCACCAAGGTGACAGTGGTGGCACTCAGAGCAGAGCCCACTGGCCCTTTTCCATCTCTCCAGGTCTGTGGATGTGTAGCCCACAGGAGGAGTCACATCCAGGTGACAGCCCAGCCAGCAACTCCTCAGGCAACTCCAGCACCGCCTCCCAGAGCATGGGAACCCAGAGGACAGGAATTGCGAGGACTGAGGACACAGGAATACAGTGACAGAGATACAGGGATGCAGGGCTGTGAGAATGCAGGGTTACAGGGATGTAGAGATCAAGGACATGGGTGCAAGGACACAAGGATACAGGGACACAAGAATGCAAAGATGCAGAGATCAAGGACATGGGGACAAAGAGGGATATAGAGATGCAGGGACAGGAATAAAAGGATCAGGGACATGGAGATACAAGGATCCTGGAGGCTGTGAAAGCCCTGGGGATGGGATCAATGGCCAAGCAGGGAGCAAATCTCCCAACAGGAGCCTGTTCCCCGAATCCCTGGACGTGGAACGCTGCCTGAAAACAGCCAGATCTGCATCCAGATTCTGAAAACAGCCAGATCTGCATCCAGATTCGGGTAAATAAAGCGTGGGGTGTAAGAGCTGCGGAATGCCAGGAATGCTGCTGGCCTTCCCAGGTGGCTGCTGCAGCTCCGGGGCAGCAGAAGCTGAGGGAGGCAGGGCAGGTATGGCCCTGCTCGGCAGCCACGGGGACCCCCGGGCATATTCTCAGCCTCGAGAGCTCCCTATGAGTTCCCACACAGTTCTTCCTGTCACTGGCCCCATCTCAGGGTCCCTTTCAGCCTTTTGCACAGGGGAGAGCTTTTGTTTCTCTGCTTGCAACACCCAGGACAAGCATGGGTGGAAGGAGGAGTCCAGCTCCGAGCTTCTCATTGCTTTGAGTGTTTCTAACCTGCTCCTCAGGGATAGGGACTTGTCCCAGGGCCACAGGAAGCCCCAAATTTTCATTTTTCAGCCACGCTCCTTCCAGATTTCTGAGTGGGAAGGGTAGAGCTGAGCTGGCATCCAGCATTGCTGTCCCAGCAAGATCAGTGATCCTCAGTGGAGCTCTGAAGGTATCCTGCTCATGGAAGTGATGGAATCACCATCTCTAGAAGTTCAAAAACATGTGGATGTGGCATCTGGGGACACGTGTTAGTGGTGGCCTTGGCAGTGCTGGATTAACGGTTGGACTTGGTGATCTTAAAGTGCTTTTCCAACTTAAATGATTCCATGATTACAGGGAGGAGCTGGCAGTGAAGCTGGTTTTTGATGCCATTGTCCCACAGAATCCAAGCTAAACCCCATTGCAGAGACTTGCACAAGAGCTCCTGGTCCCCAGGGATAGCAAGATAACAAAGACGAGCTGCCAGTTATTGCCAAAGGATGCACAAAGGGAAAGTTCAGCCTGACTGGAGATCGCAGAGTACCCAGGGATGCTCCCTGGGAAGCACTAATGACACACCTGTTAAAAATGAAAGTCCAGCAACTGGAGAACTTCTGGTCTTCTGGAAGATCCAGGAGCCAGGCAGGGTGGGAAGGGCTTGGAGGTGGCTGACAAAGCTAGGGAGAGCATGGGGACCAGGGCCAGCCATGCTGGAAATCCTGGCCTTCAGGGAGATCCATGGTGGAGCATTAGGAGAGCAGGAAGGGGTCTTGTGAGGAAGAGGAGGAGGATGCTCCCATCAGGATGGAGTTATGGGAAGCAGAGATCAAGGACACAAAGACGCAGAGATACCAGGATTGAGGACACAGGGATGCAGGAGTCAAGAACACAGGGATGCAGGGATGCAAGGACAGGAAGGAAACTACAACATTTCTAGGCAACTCCATCCTTTCCCCCATGAACAATGAGGGGAATGGGATCCCAATGGGATTTTGGGAAACACAGACATGCTCCTGAGGACTTTTTCCCCTCTCCCAAGCAGCTTCACCCCCAGCCTCCTCCTGGAGAGCTGGAAAGGACATCTGAACCAGGGGGTCACCAGTCCCAGACCCCTTTTCCCTGGCAGAGCCTCCATTTCTCCCCATCTCATGGAAAAAAGAGTATCCAGGGCTCAATATTTGGTTTTTTTTATTAAAATATTGTTATACCAAGTGGAATGCTACAGCAGTCTCAGTATAGGGTGGTGTAACGAAACAGCCAGGTTTACGTTTAAATACTTAAAGATAACTTAAAACGCACAAATGAGAACTGGTCGTCTTTGGCAGGAAAAAAAGTTCACAGCACAAAAAAAATAATTAAAAAGAAATACCAATATTAATATAAAATATATTAAGTCAGGGGGGCTTGGGGTTTTTTTTCCTCTTTCATAAGTTTTTGTTTCTTTTCCACTTTGTAAACAATGCACGAGAACCGAACGCATTTTTTACATGTCTAGGGAGAGAAAAATAAAAAATGCAGTTGGCCAGCAAATGCACATATTGAAAGGAGGAAGAAATAGAGAAAAAAAAAATATATATACATGAAGGGCAATGATAGGAGGGTCTAAGGAGCTGGATGTTGGTGCTGGCTACGGGCAAAGCCAGCTGCCAGTAGCCAGGGGATGCAGCCAGGAGAGGGGTGGCACATGCCACTGCCTCCATCAGCATCCTTGCTTCCCGTGGAGCCCTTCGCCTCTGGATTCTCTTCCACCTTTCATTCCCTCCATGATCGTGTTTTGTTTCACCATCACCCCGTCACGAACCCCAGAGAAAGGATGCAGGTGATGGAAGTTTGGGGCTCCTAGCACTCAGCTTGGCCACATGGATCCAGGTGGCCGATGGGACCCATGGAGGACAAGGATCCCCCCTCCCAGCTCTGCCCTCATGCAGAGACACCAGCTTGTGGGAACAGTTAGGGCAAACAGAGAGGGATTTTCCTGTCAGAGGCCAAGCTCCTGGGTGGGTGCAGATGGCCAAGACCCAGAGGTGGGAGCTGGGATGCAGATGGAGCCAAGATGAGGATGGAGCTGACGAGGTGTATTTCTAAGCTGCCACCGCAGGGTCCCCAGGGTCCAGCACGCCCCGCGCAGCCAGGGACCCGTGTGGACACTGAGGGGGGACAGGGACCCTCCCACGCATGGGGGGTCACTGCTGAGACCAGCCGCGGGGACACTGCTGAGCTCCAGGCTCAGTCTCCCCTTCCCACAGGCTTCTCCATCCCGAGGTGCTGGCAGGAAGGGCAGAGGGGCTGGCATGCAGCCCAGAGGGGCCTTAAATCAGGATCTCCACCGTATCAGACAGGTCCGGGGCTCTGGCAGTGGCCAGGCTCTCTGCAGGGGAAGAAGGGAATTACTGGGATTCACAGGGATTCAACCCCCACCCCCAACTCAACTGGGGCCCTTAAAATGCCTTAAAAAATCACCAACGCTCAGGCAGAGCCCACCTTGGGAACTCTAAGCTCCTATCCCATGTCATGCTGGGGGACTCACCCAGCACTCCAGTGCCCTCACTCTGCCTGCTGCTCCCGGCCCCGTCCGTCTGTGTGCTGCCATCCTTGCTGCCATGCTTGGAGTGGGAGGGCAAGGGAAGGGCAGCAGGAACTCCTGTTCCTTCGGCACTGGCTTTGCCTGCTGGAGGAGACACTATTAGAGATTCAAGGCAAGGGATTCAAGAGTCCAAGGCCAGGCTGGACAGGGCTTGGAGCAACCTAGTGTAGTGGAAAGTGTCCCTACCCATGGCAGGAGGGCAGAATGAGATGGGCTTTAAGGTCCTTTCCAACCCAAACCATTCCCTGATTCTACAATTCTGTGATTGCTGGTTCCTCTGCTGGTCCTGGAGAAATTCCCCCTCCCCAAGCTCTACAATTTCAAAACCACAGGGGAAATTGCTGGCAGGCAGGTGTCTACATTTACCTGTGCTGCCTCGAGAGCTGCCCTCGGCGGAGCGGTCGCTCTGTCCAGCCCCTGGCCAGCTCGGGGTGGCCGAGGCAGCAAAGATGGAGGGCACGGATTTGGCCGGCCTCAGGGAGCCCTGCAGGGCTTTACTGGGGTCCCTCCGTGAGCGCTGCTGCAGCACCTTGATGACAGCATCCTTCTCCAGGATTTGGGCATGGAGGGCTTTTAACCTGGAGAGGAGAAGAGGCAGAAGCTGGGAGAGGAGCCGGATGGGGAGAGGAGGATGCAGGCACTGCCTGACCAGACCACAGCACAGGTTGGATGGGGGCAAAATTCCTCCAGCGACGTGGGAGTACCTGTTCTCCATCTCCTGGTGCTTATGGCTGGCCAGGAGAAGGTCCTCGTTGAAGCTGCTGTTGGGGGAATGCCGCGGGGAGTGGCTGATGAGGGTGGTGTCCCGCTGGGCAGCCGCTGTGGCCGCAGCGTCCATGGCGAACTGCCTCATGGTGCACTCCTCCAGGTACTTCTGCTCCCACTTGGTCATGTCGGCCTCCAACGCCAGGATCTTCTCCTCCTTCTCCCTCAGCTGCTCCGACAGCGTGTGGGCGCTCAGCTCTGGTGTCCCCCCGCCCGCGGTGCCCACTTGCCTCTGCAGCAGCCCAAGAAACAGCCCAAAATGAGAGTGAGGTGCTGAGAGGATGCAGCACCTGCCATTGCCTCACTGTCACCCACCACAGGTCACGGGCACCCACCTGCTGAGCCCGCAGCATCTTCAGCTCCTGCTCCAGGCGGGTGCGGAGCCGCAGCTCCAGCTGCTCCCGCTTCTCACAGGCGGCCTGGAGCTGCCCCAGGGCTGCCTGCAGCCGCTCCACCTTCTCCACATAGGCTCGTTTCTTCCGGAGCTCAGACTCGGCCTTGGCCACCCGCGCCTGGGCACTGCCCAGCGCCTGCTCCAGCAGCTCTGCTCGCCGCCGCTGGTCCTCGTTGGCACTGCGCAGCAGGGACACCTCCCGCTCCAGCTTCTCCTTCTCCTGCTGGTGCTCATAGTCTGAAAGAGAACCCCCCCAAATCTCAGAGGTTCTGCTTCCCTAAGGCTGGCCCATGAAGCTCTGCAGGGGTTCTTTCCTCTCAAAAATCTGACCATGCCACCCTTCCTCTGAAATCGTCTACCACATGGGGGCCAGGGGCAGCCCAGGCACTTGGGCAGATGGACAAAAGGCTCCGCCTGCCACATTCCAGCCTAAATGTTGGCTTGGGAAGGGTGAAACCTGCCTGGTATGAATCCAGCCACCTTACGGAAGGGGATGCAATTCCTCACACTAATACCATGTCTCTCTGCTAAAAAAACGATTTAGGTATATTTTCCCAAAAAAAACAGTGCAGGCTGGGACAGCTGAGAGGTGTGGGAGGGAGGAGGGAGAGAATGGCCAGGCTGGCGTGGGGCAGGAGTGCTGGCTTGGTGCTGGAAGAGCCAGCACAGCGTCAGGAATGTGGGGAATGCGGGTCATACTGTAGGTCGGCGGGCCAGGATTAATGGCTCGAGTCCAGCGCCAAAAGCTGCTCCATCCTCCCTGGGGAAAGGCGAGAGCTGCTGCCCACCACCCGCCTCCTCCCCCTCCAGCTGAGCCCCGCTGTCCCACTCACAGATGCCACAGGCAACTAGACAGGGACGGGTGTCCCCTGGGACTTACTCTGCGCCAGGAGTTTGGCCACGCTGCCCTGATTGCTCTCCTGGCTTTCCTGGGCCTTGCTGGCCAGCTGCTTGTTCGCCAATTCCAACCGCTCTGGTCCAAAACAATTAAACCCAATTAAGATTTAAATATGAGATTTTGGTTGGAGGAAGTAGGAAAAGCCTTCTTTCCCATGGAAACACCCATGGGACATAGAGCGCCCACAGGGATGGGGACATGGATGGGATCCCTCACCTTTCAGGTCCCGGTTGAAGTCCTGGAGCCGCCTCATCTCACTGTCTCTCTTGTTCCTCATGGCTTTCTCCAAGGCTTCCCTCTTGGAAGACGCTTTCACGAGGTTTTCATAATCCTCCGAGATACGCTGGATCTCGCTCTCCAGCTGGGGTGGAGGAAGGGACAGGCCATAGTTAGATATTCATGGAATGAGGAAAGAAAAGGGAGACGCCACCAATGCTGCCAGAGGAGCTCAGCACACGGGACCCCACAAAATGACTCCCAGAACTTGCTTTAGGGGGGAAACTGAGTTTTCCTGCCTTTTTTCTTGTGGAAGAGGTTCTCTGCAGATTTTGGCTCTGCTGTAGCCCAGCTACGGGGAACAGCCACCCCTTGTACTTCGCCACACAAAGGGCTTTCTGTGGCAGTCAGGATGGGGGAGACAGGCAGAGGGAGGGGTTCACCGGAGAATGGGCTCCTTCTCCCCAACCCCGGCTGCCGCACCGCAGCTGCTCCAAGGGGAACAACCAGCCAGAGGGAGGAGGAGAAGAGATTAAAACACTAAAGGGGGTGAATTTTCACAGCAGCTGGTTGAGTGTCCCCCCTGAGGCAGGGAGGGATGCGGGGCTGCCACCATCCCCTCACCTTCTGGATGCGGTTCGCCTTCTCAGCACAGTTCTCCAGCTCCCACCGCAGCTTCTCGCTCTCCCGCTGCAGCCTCTCGTTCTCCCGCAGCACTGCATCCGCCCGGGCCAAGCGGCTCCCAGCCGACACTGCCTGGGCGCTCACCAGGGCCTCCACACCCGCCGGACCCAGTGTGCCTGGGCACAGCGGCAGGAACGCGGCCGGGACAGGGGTGGGCAGCACCCTGTGGGGAGGGAGGGAGGGACAAGGGGTGGTCAAGGTTTGGGGGAACAGGAGAGCCAACTGCAAGTCCAGCACAGAACCATGGACTCGTTCAAGTTGGAAAAGACCTCCAAGATTGTCAACGGCAACCACTGGCAACCCACCAACTGCTGCAAACCCACGGGCTAAGAGCGTGTTGGTGCCTCTGGGTCACCCCAAAGGAGAAGGGAGGCTCTGGGAAGTGCCTATCCTGCTTTTTGGAGGTGGGAAGCACTTGCTTTCTAACCACAAATCCCATCTGGCAGGGATGCCTTGATCTGACCCCTCCAGGACCTGGCCAGTGGGCCTGGATGGGCTCCCAGGCCCCCCTATTCCTGGAAATGTTGCAGACAGCCCCACATAGGATACACCTTGGAAGCCAGCAGTGTTGCCCCTTTTCCTTGTTTTCTGGTCAAAGCAAGGGCTCCTGGCACAGCTCCTCACTGCCAAACTATGTATTCGTCCTCTCTGTATTCAGAGGATCCAGCCTAGCCCAGCCGCCCCTCATGCCACTGCCCTGAGTGCCTTGCCATCCCGCCTGGAATCCCCTGGGCAGGGTGGCTGTGCGTGGCCCAGCCTTGCTCCGTTCCCCCATGGGCTGCTCGCCAAGGGCCCACATTCCTGCAGGATGATATAGGAGAGAGGAAGAATAAATACATCTTCCTCACGGTTCCCCTTCCCCTCTTTGTTCCCTGGAAGGAGAAGGTTTTCCTGTTGGAGATGCTATCGCACTCTGCCTGGATAGGTCAGCAGAGCTGGGAGCAGTGTATCCTCCCATCGAGCTCCAATTCCCTTCTTCCCATCATGTTCCACAGTGGAAGAGGTTGTTTCTAGGCCCTCCTCAAATTCTAAGCGATGCCCAGCCCCCCAGACCTCTCTGTGTCCATCTCATAGTCAACCTGGGGCTTTGCCAGAGGCATCAAGTTGCCCAAAGGACCACGGATCACCCGGCACCAGCCCAGGTTCTGCTCGACAGCAATCCCAGCAGCAAACTGGTGTTACATGGACATTCCCAGCTCAGGACCATGGGGTGGCATTCCACAGAACAGGGAGCACATTTGCCTTCCACCCTTCCCCATGCCTTTTCCACATTTAGCTGTTTCCTGAGCTGGTTCCAGCTCCTAAATTACCCCCAAATTCCTCCTGGTGCACAGGGAGGGGGAAGGGTCTGCAGAGGCAGTGGGATTTTCATCACCAGTTGGAAGAACCCAACCGTGCTGGGGGAACTGGGGAGAAGAACGGAGCAGATCCCCATAGGCTGAGCTGATGAGGAGGAGAGTGGCTGCCCCAGGCTCCCCACTGCTCTCTGCATCCCACAAATTCCAAGCGTCCATCCTTGGACATTCCTGGCAGACATCCAAAAGCATGTTCCAGGGGCCGCAGTTTACCTGATTTCGGGATGCTGGAATTCAGGACCTTCCCGGGAGCAGGGGCGGGGCTCGGCCAGGTAAGCGTCCTGGGAAGGGATGACGTAGGGATACTCCGGGGGAGGTCCCCGCGGCTCCGTGCCCTCGGGGTGCTGCCCGCGCAGGGCGCCGAGCTGGTGGTGCCGGGAGAGCTGCGGGAAGCTGTGAGAAGCGCTGATGGGGCTCTGCGCCTTGGCCCCGTTCCGCTCCAGCGACATCCGCATGAGCCGCTCGCTAAGGGACCGCACGTGGCCGTGCTTCAGCTCCTTCAGCCCCTCATCGGCGCGCCGGACCCCGCTCTCGGCCCCGCGCGGGGGGTTTTCCCCACGAATCCCGGCGCCGGCTGCTCCCCGCTGCGAGGCGTAGAACTGGGAATGCGCCTTGGCCTCCTCGTAGGTGGGGAGCTCCTCGCCCTTGGGCGGGCAGAGCCGATAGACGCTGTTCTCCAAGTAGACGTGGTCGGAGTGGTGCTCCTGGCCCTGAGGCTCCTGCCGCGTGGATTGCTGCACCATCTGGCTCTCCTCGGGGCTGAGGCTCTCCAGGGAGGAGCGGGGGCTCCCGGCCCCGCCGCCACGCAGGGCCTGCTGTTGGATGGCCAGCAGCGTGCGGTTCTCCGTGAGGTTCCCAAAGCGCAGCTGCTCCTGGATCAGCCGATGCAGGACCGTCCCGTTCGAGTCCTCTGCCGTCCTCATGTCCGTCTGCGCCGGCGGCAGAGCCACGTTTCCAGCTGACAGGGACGTCCCGGGGGACCTCAGCAGCAACTGGGATACCTGTGAGAGGGAAAACCGGGATTGTTGGGAAGCAGCCGGGGCAGGACACGGCGCGGATCCTGATGGACGTGGGATTGTTTGCTAGGAATCTGGCCGGGACGTGCTAGAGGGGTGGGAGCCCGTGGCGGCGGTGGGAGCGCAGAGCAGCCTCCGCGGTGGGGTGGCTGAGGACTGGTGCTCTCAGTGCTCCCATGGCCGGATCTGGGACCGGGACTGGGGCCAGTTCGGGAGTTAGGGCTGACTCCAGGGCTGGATCCCCCGGATCTGGGACCAGCGCTGGCCCAGGAATGGGGGAAGTGGCCGCACGGGACCAGCCACGGAGCCACCGGGAGGCGAGGAGGACACCCCACATACCCCTGCGGACACAGGACATGGAGGTCCCGGACCTGCGAGGGATGTCCCAATCTCGGGCAGGGTTCTGGTCCTGGGGGCTCCTGGGATTCCTCCCGGATCTTCCGGTGCCTGGGGGCATCACGGTGCCTAGGGGGGACCCCAGTGCTGGGGGGAATCCTTTTTCCGGGGGCTCTAGATGCCGGCTGGGGTCCCGATCCCGGGTGGGTGGCTCTCGGTGCCGGGAGGGGTCTCGGTCCCGGTTGGGGGGGCTCCCGGTCCCAGAGGGTGTCCTGGTCCCGGGGAGGACGGTCCCGGTGCCGGGGGGCGTCCTTTTACTGGGAGAGATCTTGGTCCCGGGGAGGATCCCAGCTGGGGGGTTTCCGGTGCCGGAGGGAGTCTCAGTCTCAGTTAGGGTAATCCCAGTCCGGGGCGGAGGGGCTCCCGATTCCGATTGCTGAGTGCCGGTCCCGAGGGGGTCCCCTCCAGTCCCGGGGAGTCCCACTCCCGGTCGGGTGATTCCCGGTGCCCGGGGGTCCCGGTCCCGATCGGGGGGGATCCTGGTCCAGGGGAGGTGTCTCGATCTCGGCTGGGGGGTTCCCTGTGCAGTGGGGCGTCCTTTTTCCGGGGGTATCTAGATGCGGGGAGGGGGTCGCGGCCTGGTTCGGGGGGTTCCCGGTGCCGAGGGGGGGTCCCGGCGGTGGCACTCACCGGAGCATGGCGGAGCGGAGCGTTGCTGCGGCGGCTCTGGACGTCCCGGAGCCGCGGGGGCCGGGCCAGGCGCTGCTATGCCCGGAATGCGGGGCCGGGCCCGCCCCGCTCCGCCCCGGGGCCGCCGCGGGCGCAGGGACCGGCCGGGCGCGGAGTGGCAGCTGCGGGGCGGGGGGACGGCTCTGCCCGCCAGCTGTCCCGGGCCGTAAATCTGCCCCGGCCTTTTGTCTGCGCGGCCAGGCAACCCCAAACCTGCCGCCCCATCTGCTCTGCCCCCCTCTGCGGGTCCCCCTTCCTTACAGCCCCCCCGCCTTCCCTCTCTCCTCCTCCTCGCATTCTCCTCCCTCGTGTCTCTATCCTTCAACCCCCCTCCTCGC
>NW_020955233.1:187841-229248 GCF_003031625.1 Empidonax traillii
CTTGTGTCCCCCCATCCTCACATCACCTTCCTCATGTCCTCCTCCCCACCTTCCCCGTCCTTGCATCCCTCTCCTTGTGTCCACCTTTTCACATCCCCCTCCTCACATTCTTCCTCCTCACATTCTCCTCGTATCAATCCCCTTCCTCTCACTCCCCCTTCCCAGATCCCTCTCCTCACATTCCCTGTCCTCATATCCCCTCTTCACATCCCCTCTTCACATCCCCTCCTCACATCCCTCCAGCTGGGGGATGCCAGCTCCCTGTGGATCCACCCAGCCATCCCTGCCAGCTCACATCTGTCACACTTGGCACCTTTGGGCACCCCCTGCCACTCTGCCAACCTCACATTCCCCTTTTGGGCTCAGCCACCCACAGGGGCACGCAGGGATGGAGGAAACCATCAGGGACCAGACTCCTCTTCCCCTCTCAAAGGGCCCCAGCTCATCTTTGGGGGGACACTGAGCACCCCCTACCCCAAAGCAGCCAAACACCAGCCCCATCTTGGTCCCCAGCTCCTGGTGCAGAGCTCAGAGGCCCCCAGACAGCAGATGGCCCGAGGGGAGGTGGCAATGGAGAGGCAGGTGCGGGGTGGGGGTGGGGGGGAAATTGCTTATTAGCTCCGGGACATTAAGCTCCCATTCTTGTGAGGGAATTCAGAATCTTCTGACTGTCACGGGGTGGGGAGGCAGGTCTGGAGAGGGGGACATGGTGGCTTTCAGCCTCGACTCCTTGTTTTGCTGCTCCATCCCACTCTGGTCTCAACCCCTGCAAGCCTCGGGGTGCAATAGTAGGCACAGGGCTGCAGGCACAGCTCGTTCCCCAAAAATGGGGGTGGGAAAAAAAATCTCCAACATGTAACAGGGAAGTGTGGAGAGAAGGTGCACAAGGAGATGAAATTGGTACTTGGAAGGACAAGGAGCACCTGGAAGCTGCAAATTTTTCAGCCCAGTTTTACCAGTCACAAGTCAAATCTTCACAGATGGAAGTTCAGAGGTTGGGATAGGCACCAACCCTGCGGGTATGGGGGATGTCCCAAGACCCAAGTGAGGGCCTAATCTTGCGTGGGGAGGACAGCAGGGCATCCCTGTGTCCCCAAGAACACAGAGAATCTGGAAACACTGCTGGCCAGGCCCAGCACCAGGAGGATGGATGGATGGATGGATGGATGGATGGATGGATGGATGGATGGATGATGCACTGCTCCAACATACTAAGCCCAGCAGCAGCACCTCCAAAAGGACACAGCTGTGGCTCTGCCCTGCTCTTTCCCAAGAGGATGGGGCTCCCACCCCGAGCCCCAGCCCAGCCAGCCCCACTCCCCCCCAGCCAGAGTTCCTCTCCCAGCTCATCCACCGGCCTTATCTATTCCTGCGTCATCCTGCTTCCCTTCCTATCTTAACACTGTCCTATTTTTGGCAGCAGGAAACCCCTCCTGTGCTGATAACAGCCTCTGGAAAGTGATCTGAAGAGTTTCCTCTTCTTTCTAATGCTGGAGGTAAGAAAATCCTCAACCTTTTCATTTTCCCCTGGAAAAGGTGAAATACTAGCGGGACACACAGAGAGTGGTGGGGGCTTGGTGGGGGGTGCCTGAGTGGACCCCCTGCCTGGGCGGGAGCATCCTGAGGGATGGCCCGGCTGTGCTGTGCCATGGGGCAGGAACCGGGGGCTCTGGCCGGAGCCAGGGAAGCGCAGGTGCCGTGTCCCAGCATCCTGGGCTCCGTGGGTTGACACACGGCTCGGCAATGCCAAACCCTCCCACTGACCTCAGCGCCTTATCGCTGAGGCGTTGGAGCGAGACAATGAGCCAAGAAAATACCCGTGGGATGAGATCACTTCGGCTGTCTCTGCGGCTCCCAAAATGCCGTGCCGAGCCTGGATAACTGCGGCATTGCAGGCAGTGCCTGGGATGGAGAGGATATTTGCAGCCTCAGCGCATGTCCCAGGGTGATGGTGACAGTGGTGACAGCGTCCCCTGACCACTGAGCCCCAAAACCTCTCCATGGCAATCTTCCTGATAAAGCTCCCTCCAAGTACCTGCTTCTATCTCAAACTCTGGATTCAAAGTGCAACCAGCTGGGAAGGAGAGCTGGAGCTCAAGGAATCACACAAGGAATCCAGTACCAGGATTCCCCAGGCTGCCCCCAAGGGAACCAGGACACTGTATGCCCATGGGCAGGGAGCCAAAGCAGTGCCCTGACCCTTCCTCTCCTCCCAGCATCCCAGCCAGAGGGATTCTTGCCCTCCTGGAGACACCCCTGCAAGCTGCCAGGCCTGAGCCTGACTCCTCTTCCCTGTCTTCTCTCTGAAACCTGCATAATTTTGGGGTGTCCCAGGCCTGATCCCTTTGTGGGGGGCCTGTGGTGCTGCTGTGCATCAAGGTGAACTCCATTCCCAAAACTCCAACAGGAAACACTCCTCAGTGTGATGGGTAGAATTGGCATGCTCCTGGTTGTGCCCAATCCCCTCCCTCTTGTTGCTGCTTCATGAGCAGGTGACTGATACAGCTCTTCCTCAGTGGAGGAAGGAGGGGAAAGATCCCTCCCCATCTAGGGGGAAACCCAAGCAGCCTCAGTGGGGGCAGAGCTGGAGCAATGGGGGGACCAGGACTGATCCCATCCAAAAGAGGCTGATGGGGACATTCCCATGGAGAGCCATCCCCTAGACATGACTCCAGCACTGCTCCCTCTGTCCCATTGCTCCAGCCCCTCCATGCCTCAGATGTCTGTCCCAGAGTCAGAGCCCTGAGGTTCCCCTTTTTTGGAGAGGATGCTGGAGCTGACCCCAGGTGAGGGTCACTGAAGATTGGGGTACTCCTCCTTCTCCCTCTGCTCTCTGCCACCTTATACTGGGTTCTCTTTTCTTGTGCAGCTGGGACATCCCAAATCCAGCACCAGGATAACTCAGGACACATCCCCACTCCCAGCAACTTCTGCCACAGTTCTCCATCACACAGACACCCAGAGAGGTGATGCCACAGGCACCTTAGCAAAGCCTCTTCTTAGGAATTTCGGGAGGGGAAAAGCATGGCTGGAAACAGAGCCAGGACCCTCCTCTTCCTCACCTTCTCCACATTTTAACCCTCCTGAGTCATTTCATTCCTGGATGTTAAATTGTCCTTCTCTGCTTTCCTTTATTTCCCAGTTTCCTGCAGGGGGCTTGTAGTTCCCGATCTGCCGGCGCAGGTGGGACCCAGCCCCGGCATCCACCAAGCAGATGCCAGAGAGGACAAAGGTGGAGCCCAGCGAGATCCCAGGAGCCTCCAGCCCTGCGGGACACACGGCTCCTCATTTCCATAGCAAAACCCCTCGCTGTCGTTTTGCCACATCTGAGAAAGTTTCTCTCTTTCCAGAGGAATTCAAAGCGCTGGGTGCAATTTCCTGCCCACCTGGCAGGGAACCCCCCGTGGCTCCGAGAGAGGGACAGCTCTGTCCCCTCTCGTGGGAACGAGGGGTGACACAGTTCCACCCAGGAAAGTGCCACGGGCAGGTGGCCACTGGCAGAATCCCCTTACTGGCCACCTTTGCCCACTTGACTCTGGAGCACATCCAGGCTGATGGATGGATCTGTGCCCCCTCCCCAAGGGGGATCAGTACCCTGATTTGGAGACACCATCTGCAAAAAGGAGGGTAGAACCAGCCCCCCTGCTCCCCATGGCTCTTTGATGATGAAGATAAGCACACACACCTAGATCCCTAAGGAATTTCACATCTTCCCATCTCTGAGGATATCCTGCCAGGGCCAAATCAGCTGGGCCTTGTGCTCCAAAACACAGATTGAGAACTATCCGTGCTGGAAGAGCATCCTTGGCCAAGTCATGTTGGGGTGGCCAAGGAGGAAGAAAGGGGCTGTTCACTCTTGTGCCTAACGATTTAGGCACAAGATTTTGAAGATTTTAGGCACAGGTTTACAAATCTGTCTGTCTCCAATGCATGGACAGGCTAAATGGAATAAGAAAGGAGTAGGAGAATGTTGGGCAGGGGTTGTTCTTCATCCCAGGATCCCAAATGCAGCAGGAATTGTCACCTTCTTGCTGCTTCGCCCACCTCCTGCCTGCTCACTTGGTTCCAGCCGCCCCATGGCAATGAATCACAGGTGGCCCAGAGACCACACAAAGTGGGACAGAGCAGGTCTGTGTCACCTCTGGGATCATTCCCACCCACATCCAAACACCAGAGCCATGCTGAGAGCTGTGTGGGGGTTGGAACACAAGGGAATATGTGCCAGACATGGAGGTGGCACCTCAACAGCACTGAACATCCCCAGGCACTGTGACAGTGAGGGTGTCACCAGGCTGGACACAGCTGACACATGGATGCCCAGAGGGCTCACTGCTTGGGGACACAAAGTGCCTGGGAAACACCCCCTGTTCCCTGGGCCATGCGTTTTTGTGCTTCTCCTGTTGGTGATGGTTGGGAGAGAGGCTGGAGTGACATCAGGACAGGTGTGGAGAGGGGACAGTGAAGAGCATCTCTCCCTCCAGCAGGTGTAGGGAGGGAGCACAGCAGGGTGTAAAGGTGGAGCAGCACCTCCAAACCCAACACTGCCTGGGAACGACAGAACATGGATGAACCCACAGGCTGGTCTCACCTGTCAGGAGGACATAGACAGATGTGGAGAGAGGGGCTCCAGGAGGTCCCATAACCAGCAGCCATTTGATATCCAGCAGGATAAACAGAGGCAGGGCCTTGGGAGCAGTTTGTCCAGGAGCAGTGAGGGGCTGGAGGGCTCTGCCCAGACTGTCACCACTGTGTGGCAGAAATGCTTTCATAGAATCCTGGAAAGGGTTGGGTTGGGAGGTACCTTAAAGATCATCCCATCTCACCCCCTGCCATGGGCAGGGACATCTTTCACTAGCCCAGGTTGCTCCAAGCCCTGTGCAACCTGGCCTTAAACACTGCCGGGGATGGGGCAGCCAGCACCTCTCTATGCAACCTGTGCCAGGTTTTTAAGATCCTCATTGTAAAAAACTTCTTGCTACATCTCACAATATCATCTAAAATGCCAGGTACTGAACTCTCCAGTGGCAAATCCCCACCAGACTCCCACACTGAAGGTGTCCTTGCTTACAGCAATGAGTTTGGGGCTGGTCTTGGGGCCAGCCTGCAGCTCTGCCAGCTTTTTGTTCCCATCGTCCTCTGGGAACATGGGACAGCTCAGTTGCTGGAACAGCAATAGTTGCATTAGTTGGGACAAATTAGAGTCCCTTGGCCAGGATGCTGGAGCTGCCTTGTGACACCTGCAAGCCTCCAACGGGAATGTGAAGACGCCCAAGTGAACCAACACGGTGGTCCTGGTTTTCGGAGCAGTTTCCCCTTTTATGACATCCTGGACTTGTCTCTCGGAGAAAGCTTCACCTGTACGTGGTGTACTTTCCCAGCCTAGCTAAGGCGGGAAAGTTTGGTTGGGGGAAAATATCCCTCTTCCCAGTCAGACCAGGTGGGAAGGTTTGGTTGGGATAAACCTTCTCCCCAGTCCAGCCAAGGTGGGAAAGTTTGGCTGGGATAAACTTCATCTTCTCCCAGTCCAGCCAAGGTTGTGAAAGTTTGGTTGGGGGTAAATATCCCCCTTCCCAGTTAGACAAGGTGGGAAGGTTTGGTTGGGACAAATTTCATCCTTCCCCAGCCCAGCCAAGGTGGGAAGGTTTAGCTGGGATAAAGCTCCCCATTTCCCAGCCCAGCCAAGGTGGGAAGGTTTCCTTGGCCTCCAAGCGAATCCCTCCAAGCAGAGCTGCATGTTTCAGCTCGATGATACAATAGAAAATGCCTCCCAAGTCCTGGCCCTCTGGAGCATTTCCTTAGCTCGCTGGAATTTCCGCTCAGTCCTTCCTCTCCCAGGCTCTTACCGAAATCCCGTGTCACCACACAGCTCTGGAGAGCAGCCAGCTCTCGGGGTCCCCCTCCCAGGTCTCCCACCGATGTGCTGGGGATTTGCAAGGAGCAGCTCCTGGAGGGTGTCAGCTCCGTCGTGCCCCTTGATTAATCACCAAAGGCCACTCTGCCAATCAAGGAAAGATTTACAAGGCAGGCAGGAAGCCCTTGTTTTCACAGCAGTGCCTCAAACACACGCACACAGTAGGAAAAGCAAACATTCCAGGCATACCAAGGGATCCACTGGATAAAAATTCCCCAAACAGCCCAGATTAAGATACTTAGCTGCACATGGAAACAATAAAACCTGAACTCAAGGATTTAATTGTGTTGTTGAGCGGAGGGCCCTGTGGAACAACCTGAGCGGGCTGGGAACAGCCCCCCAGGGGGCAGGGAGAGGGTCAGCAGCGCTGCCCTCCCTACAATAAAGGTCAGGGCTGGCCCCCACCTCTCTTCCAGCTCCATATGGTCACCAGAGCCTTCTGACAGAGTTTAATGTGAGTTTTCCTTTGGAAAAGCTCAGCCCTGCTCCTGAGTGAGTCAGGTAGAATCACTCTGAGTCAACTCAGCACCAAATCCAAGTCTGTGGGAGCAGAGAGAACCCCTGAGACCCCTGGCCTGAGGGCAGTGCCTGTGCTGGGTCCATACTTGTTACCTCCCATCCTGCCCTACAGCCTCTGGAGTGAGTGGGAACACTCTCATCATCTCCAGACCCAGGAGATGCAGCCACATTGCTGTCTGACAGTGATCTTTTGCCTTTATGGATTTTACAGGGACCATGAGAAAGGCAGGAGGGAATCCCCATACCTAGAAGTCTTCAAGGCCAGGCTAGATGGGGCTCTGACAGCCTGGTCTGGTGAAAGGTGTCCCTGTCCCTGCAGGATGAGAAAGCAAATTTATCTGAGCTGGAAATGTCCTCCCTCTGTTGCTGTATAAAGGCTCCTTTCTCATCTTTCTGCAAACCACCCCACGGAGAGTGGAATTTGATCCCACCTGTTTTGTGTGGCTTGTCTACTTCTGCTCCAAATTCAGCTGCCTGTAGCTTATCCCAGCAGAATGTCCCAGCCAGCTCCCACTCACAAATGGTTCCTGGAAGAGCAGTAGAAGGGACTGATAAGGAAATAAGTCACCTGCTAAAAGTGACAGTTAAAAAGAAGCCTGTGCTTGAGATCAAAGAATCATAGGACAGTTAAGGTTGGAAGGGAACTCCAGTATCCCTGTGGGAACTCCACCTGCCACTGGACCAGGTTGCTCCAAGCTCCATCCAACCTACCCTTCTTTCCCAGAAGTCAGCACCTTCCCTTTCCAGGACTTATCCAGGTACTCACAGGCTCCTAGCTTGGCAATTTTCATCTGAAAAGCCACACCAAGAAGCTGCCCCAAGGAAGATGATCACCACACACACTACTCAGGGACCAGAGGGTCCAGAGATCCAGCAGTTGCTGAGAAATCAGGATAAAGAGTGGTGGATCTGGAAGGAAGTAGTCAAGTATAATCACTTACTTGCTCTGAAGAGGGTCAAGGATAAACTCCCTGGAGGGTGTGGTCAGGAGGACCATTGCTGTCACCCACCCTGGATACTGGGCAGGCTGGAGGCCTCAGTTAAACACTCTGTCTGCACACCAAGAGTTCCCAAGGGCTCTATTTCCAGCACAGTTCAGAGCAGAGATGCCTCTGGGCTGCCCCAGAGCTCTCCAGCATCAGGCTGCTCATCCTGGGTATCTGCTGCCCCCAGGGTCACTTTCCTGGTCAGGAGGGGGTAGAAGTGAGAGGTGGGAAAATATTAGGGCAAGGTGGCATCTGCCTATCCTGACCTCAGAATGGGGTTGGGAGACCTGGCCAAGGTGTTTCAGGTGCCCTCTGTCCAGTCTTGCCTTCCTTTACTTTGCCTTCCCATCCCTTCCCTTTTCCTAGCTTTTCCTTACCATGCCCTCACTTCCTCATCCCTTGTTTTGCCTTCTCTTCCCATCCCTTCCCTTACATTCTCTTCCCTTGTCTCACTTTCTCATTCCTTCCCTCCAGCCAGGTTAACCCCTCATCCTGCAGGCTGTTCCACTTGGAACCCTGGACATAGGAATTTAAATACAGATTATCTCTCATTTGCTTTATATACTTAAAACAGGTGTGTAACTAAAATTACCCATCATTTCTCAGACTAATTACTGAGAGGAATTACTTTGTTATCCCACTGATTTGAAACACCAGGTACTGGAAACCCATTGCTGTCACACAGAAGCTGCACTAAAGGTAGAGAGTTTGGGCAAATCATAAGTAATGAGCCATAAATAATAATAATTTATGATGCAAGTTCTCTGTGCTCCCTCTGGGATCGGAGGTGGGACAGAGTAATCTGGGTGTATTGAACAGCCAGTGATTGGATTTTGGGTTATCATCATTTTGAGTCACACCACGACAGTGCCCCGAGCAAGGAGCTCAGAGGCAGAGTAAGGATGAAGTCATGGAGGGAGCCAGCAGCTGCAAAAATACCGGGATTGGGAAACACGGCAAATGCAAAACTGCTCCGGGAAGACACGCCAGGAATTACAACACACAGCCCTTGTTGTTATGTTTTTAGGGGGGAAAAAAACAGAAAAAAGAAAAAGGGAAAATTTGCTGTGAGGAAAACAGTGCAAGAAGAAAGTTTGCTAAGCCTGGTGGCATTTATTTAATTACATCCTAATTTATTCCTTATTGATGTTTCAGAGATGGCAAAAGTCTGCAAACCAACACCTTGTAAAACAGACCCAGCCCATGTGATTCCACGTTAACGATCCTGTTTGGGATAAACTCTTCCAGCTGCACAAGTTACAGGTATTTAGATGAGCATCGATGGCTTCCACTCTACGGACACAGCCAGGCACGTTCCCGGCTTGCACAATATCAGCCCGAGATTTAAATTCACTTAACAGACCTAAAATCCCTTAGAATTCCGCTGTCCCGTGAGGACGGGGAAGGGGAGTGAGCGGAATGTACTTTCGCCAAGGGAGGATGAGGAAGGGAAGTGAGTGGGAGGCACCTGATCCCGGTGAAGGTTGGGGAAAAGGGGTTGGAAGGAGGCTCCGCAGCTCCTGCGTGGCGCTGCTGTGCCCTCTGCTGGGCTCTGCCTCCAAGCTGAGGCTCCTTACTTGAAGCCTGAAGTGTAGCGGACTGGGAATAAAGCTCCTAAAATAACCAGGAAGGTCGTTTTAATTAAACCAGATCCCACCACCCCCTTGGATTTCCTTCGGGCAGGAATAGCCAGCAGGACCTGCTGCGGGAAAAACTGCTTTAACCTCCCCATTTTCCTTCCCGCTCTCCTTCCTTCCTCCCTTTAAACATCGTTCCCGCTCCTGTGGATGGAGCCACGCTCGGGGATGCGGCTCCCGCTGCTCCTTCCCGGCCCGGGGCGAACGGATGGGAAGCGACGGGGAAAAGCATCTAGGAGCCCTTCTTTTAACGGCAGAGCAGGCGCGAGGATCGCGGCAGGAATGCGGCCGTTCCCGGGATTCCAGGCGCGAGGAGCGAGCGAGCCCCGCGGCACCACCGGGCGGCCCGAGCTCGAACGCGGCGCTCGAGAACCGACGCTCGGTTAGTCGTGGTTCGGCTCCTGTCGCGACAGCAGCAGCTGCCGAGATGCTGAGCAGAAGAAAGTGGTGCCGTGAGCCGGGCACTGCTCGGTGAGCCCCGGGACGGGAATTCCGCACCCCGGGAAGAGACAGGGAGGGCGGGGAACCACAGGGACATCCCCGCTTTTCCTGGGAGGCGGGGGGGATTCTCCACCGCAAAGCCCCGGGGGAGGGCAGGAGCCCCAGAAAAATCCAGGGAATCCCAGGGAAGATAAGGACAGGAATGCTAGGGAAAGGCAGAAATCCCGGCGAAAGGCAGGAACCGCAGGGAAAGCCCAGGGGCTCCCAACACCACCCAGGGACGCCGGGCACTGATCCCCAACAGAGCCCGGCTTCCCCAGCGGGGAAGGCTCCTCACCCAGCTCGCGGGGCCGGCCGGGGGGGCGTTGGGACGGGTCCAGAAGGGGCGGAAACGGCCCCAATTTCGGCTTCAAAATATTTTAAAGCACGCGCGCCCCATCCACGCGCGGAGGGGGCGGGGCCGGCTGAGGGGGGCGGAGCGATGCGGTCTGGGGGCGCGGCTACCCCTCGCACGTCACGGGCGGGGCCTGGCGGGCGCGGTCACCGGTTGGTGGGCGGGGCCGTGGTGCGCGGTGGGCGGGGTCAGGTCCCACAACTGGGGTGGGTGGGGCGGTGGGCGGGTCCGGACAGTGCGGTGGGCGGGGCCTGGAGGCGCGGGGGGCGGCGCGGCGCGCGGGGCGCGCGCACTTCCTGCGCGGCGCGCGGCCCATGTACCAATGGCTGCTCGGGGCCCTCCGCGCCCTTCGCGCCGCCGCCAGATCCCAACCGGCACCCCAGCCCGGCCCGGACCCGCCCAGCGCAAAGAGGCCGCCCCCCAGGTCAGCCCCCGCCGCCAGACACGGCGGTCCCCTGGCCCCGGCCCTCCTGCTGCTGCCCCGGCGCCCCGCGTGGGTCCCTGATATTTCCCACAAATCCATAAGAAGAGCCCAGGTGCCGCGGTGATTGTGGGTCCCAGGTGTCCCCGATAAGTAGTAGATATGGTGGTGATTGTGGGTCGCAGATATTCGCCATGAATCCATAAAAAACCCCAGATGCTGAAGGGATTGTGGGTCACAGATATTCCTGATAAATCCCAAATGTTAAAGTGACTGTGGGTCCCAAATATTCCTGATAAATCCTAGATGCTGATGTGAATGTGGGTCCCAAATATTCCCGATAAAACCAGTGTCAAACCCAGGTTCTGAGGTGATTTGGGGTCCCAAATATTCCCAGTAAATCCCAGATGCTGAAATGATTGTGAGTCCTGGATATTCCAATAAATATCCATATATTGGATATTCCAATATATTCCAATAAATTCCAAAATCCCTTCCAGAAGGGATTGTGGGTCCTGGATATTCCCCATAAATCCATTGGCCAACCTAGCCCCTCGTATCCTTCCCATCTGCACAGTGGGGGCTTGGAAAGGATCAAAGGGGTGGGCATTTGGAGCAGGTGAGCTGGAGGAGCAGGGAAGGGTATATGTTGGATGGAGGGAAGCCATGGAATACGGATGTGGCCTGATGGAAGGGGGCTGCCTTCCCAGGCATTACACACAGAGCTCTCAATGCTGATGGCTGAACCATCTCCACTGCTGGGAACAGAGGGAACGTATGGATTCCATGCTGTGCTTTGGGCAGTGTGGTGGCTCCCTCTGGGAGGAACTTCCTCTGGGAGGCTCTGCTTAGTGCCCCATTCCAGAGTGAAGGAGGCAAGGGAATGCCTTTGGAAAGAGCCGCATGTTGCACAAGAAGTTTCCACCAAGGAGCAGCTCAGGAGGAATGAGCTCATGGGAAGAAAAATAGGAATGTCCTTTGCGCTCTGTTCCTAAAGGGAAAGTTTTTGATGGACTTTATTAGAGTATCAACTGATAGAATCCTGGGATTTGGGCTTCTGAGAAAGGGTGAGGCTGGTAATTGTTTCAAGGACTCATTCCCAAGCACTGACTCAGCAGGTTATTGACATTGTGGAAGTGGGTGTAAGCAGGAGTTGCTTTCCCACTTTTTTTTCCTGTCCTACTTAAACTTTCCTTTGCAACTCTGTAGTGACATGAACCTGGATGGCATAGTGACCTCTGGAATGCTACTCTCCTCGAGGAAAGAGGAAAACTTTACACGTATAAGGAATTTTTTGGTGATAGAAGCACACATAAAACATCAGGAAGCATTAACACAAAGGAAAAAAAGAGGCCTGATATGGTTTAGTGGGACGATCCTAGAGATCAGGGGAGATCTTTGGGATATGTGAAGGGAAGCTGGGAGCTGAACTGTGGTTGCAAAACACTGTTGTGCCTGTTCTTTCCCTCAGCGTTCCGTCACCTGTGGAAGATCCTGACGATATTCCTGCAAAGAAGCAGAGAACAGGTATTGCACCTCACAGAAGGGGTTAGTGTGCCTGGTTTTCCTTGGATGTGAGGTCCCTTAGGCAACTCTGGGTTTTGCACTTCACAAATTGCTGCTGAAACTGTGGATTTCTGAGCCGTTTTTGTGGCCTGAGGGAGTCTCATGAGACTGGGGCCTACTGATGATGTGTCCTGGTGTTCAAAATCCATGTGGATGTGGCACTTGCACACATGGCTAAAGGAGGCCTTGGCAGTGCTGGGTCTTGATGATCTTAGAGGGCTTTTCCAGCCTGAGGGCTGGAGATTGTGGCCTGATGAAGGGAGAAGCAGGGAACAACTTTCTCCCTCCTGGGAATTCCATGTATTTGCACCAAGGAAAACTCCTCCCTGTGTGTGGCACAGGCATATCCCAGGTCTCTCTGACACTGAGCCCCTGCACAGGGTAGAACAAAAAGTGCTTTAAAGCTGTGGCTGTCCCACAGGGAATGCAGAGCTGCTTAATTCCTGCTTGGGAATGATGCTGCCACTGGTGTTGCAGGAGGGGCTGTTGGTGCGTTGCTGAAATGAGTTACCTGGGTCAGGTTGGATCAAGGAGTTGGGCTTTGATGCGAATAGAAATCCTAATTTTCCTTTTCTAGCCTGATGGTGTGGCTTTTTTTCAGAATGTCTCATCTGTGGGACTAACAGGAGACCCAAAGACGTTTCCGTGGCCGCCCAGTTTCCACCCAAGGCAACAAGTGGGTGCCAGGAGGCTTCGGGTGGTGATGCCGCTTCTCTGCCTGAGCCTGGAAAAGGGGTGAGCAAAGATTTAGAGGAGAACTCAGACATAATAAGCTTGTGCTGTGTCAATCCCTGCATGAGTGAGGTGATCCCGTCAGAGCTCCTGCTGCAACCTGAAGCTGCAAACCCCGGGCCCTGAGGCAGGACAGAGCTGACTGGATTTCAGGAGGCCTGAGGTTTGCTTGGGTTCACATTCTGGTTGTACTCACTCTGGTGCTTGTTTTTGGTTTTATTTCAGGCTCGGGCCACTTCTGACTCTTCATTTGAAAGAGCAGCAGACTCTGTGGCAGATGAGAACAGAGTACAAGTTGGTAAGGGTGGACAGCAAGTTCTTCACTCATTTCTGTGTGCTGCTGCCCTGTGCAGCTCTGCCCCTGGCTTAGGGACTCATTAGTGAAGGCACAGTATCTGGGAATACTGGATTGTGAGCTCTGTTTCTTCCCTGCATCCTGGCACTGCTTCTGGATAGGGATCAGAGCTGGGAAAAGGCTCCCCAGGGCGGTGGGCACGGCCCCAAGGCTGCCAGAGCTCAAAGAGGATTTGGACAACACCCTCAGGACAGGGTGGGATTGTTGGGGTGTCCTGTGGGGGGCCAGGAGTTGGACTGGATGATCCTTGGGGTCTCTTCCAGGGATATTCTGTGATTTATCCTGGCATTTCAGTTCAGGAGCTGCCCTGAGTGCAGCTCTGTTGCCTTCAGTTGTGCCCACTGCCAGTTTACCAGAAGGGAACTGTTTTAAGTGCTAAGTTTAGGTAGTAGAGCTTCATAACCCTCCTTTATCCAGGTTTAGGCTGGTAACATTCTGTAGTTGCCAATATGAAGCAACATAACACAAATAATATAAGGCCATAAGGGAGAAAACGAAGGTAATTTCTCTTTGGTGAAGCTCTTTGAACCCCTAAAACTCCAGTTTCCTTGAGCAGTTGCTGATGGTTTGTGCTCTTCTCTTGCAGCTAAAATGCCTTGTGACACCGACACGTGCTTGGCTAGGGAGATGCTGTCCCGTTCTTACAAGGGGCTTCCATATCTGAGGTAAAAATCTTTCTGTTTCCTTTCACTTCTTCTCTGAAGGTTTTTTTTTCTTTCATCCTCGAACTTCCTCTGTGTTGCCCAACATTTGTACTTGTGTCCACAGAGCAGGATTTTTCCAAGGTGTTCTGTGCTAAGGGAGGTCTCCAGCTGTGGTTGTTTGGTTTTTTTTTTTTCTTTAACCAACTTTAAACTTGCTCTTTAAATCCAGATAGTTCATAGACACAGGAGATCTGAGGAAGATGAACAAGTACAACGCTTCCACCTCCTGCGGCTGGAGGAAGTGTTAAACTTGGGAAGCGGCTGAGACCAGGAATGCAAATGGAAAAACCCACAACCCCTAAAAATCCCAGAGAATTCCATTGGGAAACACTTTTTTACTCTGAGGGTGGTTACGTAGAGAGGTGCTGGAGTCTCTGTCCATGGAGATGTTGGAAAACCCCTCTGGACAAGGGGTAGCCTTCCATGGGTGCCACTGCTTGAATCAGGAGGTGTTAATTAAAATCTAATTAACAAATCAGGAGGTTTGAGTGTTCTCTTCATACAGTTTCTTTTCTGTTGGTGTTTTTAGCCTGAACAAGAGTAATCACCGCATCCAACCAGCTCCAGATAGCCCTGTGACACCTAGACCCCCCATCAAGGAGCTCCCCATGCCAGGTCCCACCTCTCTGGGAGCCAACAGCATGGGGAGGCCCCTGTGTGCTGCTGAGGAGGTAATCTGGGGAGAAGGGAATTCCTTTGGGATGAAACAGCTGCATAGGTCCTCCACAGTCAGGCTCAGACAAAAGGAAGGGGTGGGAATTCCTGCTGAAGTTTTTTTTTTTCCTTCCCCTCTCTTAGGATGTTCGTCGAGGAGAAAGCCGGAAATACAAAGAGATCTTGAAGCTGTTCAAGAAAAAATATTCTGGAGGCCTTAATTCTCCCCAGCCAGAAAACTTCAACATGTAATTATAAGCAAAATGTCCTTTAACTCTTGTGGGCTGACTTTGTTGTACATGGAAGGGGAGGGGAATTAACCTTTCCTACTCTCAGGGCTTTGGACAGAATCAAATGTCACAATTGATGAGTCTCTTTTGAAACAGTGGAGACAGAAAATGTGACTCTTTTGTATTCACTGGGTTGAAAGTAGCCAAGCTTGTGGATGTAAACTCATGGAAATGAGCATTTGGTCATGGAACCAGTGACAGGATGGTTCTGTTAAGGGATTAAACAGCCTCATTTTACTTTATATATTTCTATTCCTTTAACTGTGGCTTCCAACTATAATTGAGACAGTTGGGTACAAATTAACTATGTCCCTTCTAGTGAATTGTTGTGCACTGATAACAAATCACTTGGGAAAACTGTGATTCTTCTCTGTCTTTTTTTTTTATGCTACTCCAAAGGGTTCAGACCCACTCCAAGGAATCAGTGGCAACTGGGACTCACTTGAAAGGACAAAAATCCAGGGGTGTCTATCCAAGTGTGACACAAAGGGCCAGTGAGTATCCCCAGGATTCAGTTCTTGTCTTTGTAGGTTGACTTCCAACCAAAACAGGGCATTTCCTCCCCCCCTCCCAAAGCACAGTTAGTTATTGGCTAAACTGGAGGGGAAAAAAATTGGTTTACAATGGTATTTGAGACATGGCTGTAGCAGTGCTGTTTGTAGCTGCAGATGTGACCCCACTGCCCAGGGGGAAGGTTGTAGTACCTGAGTTTTTGTACCAGGGGAGGGGAATATGTGACTGTGCACCCCTAGATGCTGCTACTTAACTCTGAGCTGCTCCGAGTTAATTCATTTAATGCTAAACAGGCCTATTTTCTGTGATAGCAGAGCTTCCAAACCAAATAAACCAATTGCATATATGTTTAATATTGTGCCAGGTGTTTTTTTCCACCGCTCATTATTTCAGTGTTTTTTCATCACTACTTCTTTCTACACATCAGGGCTTTTATTTTGAAATCATCAGGGGTTTGAAGTGATTTCTGAGCAGGTGCCAGAGTCAGAACTTCAAACCGTACAGCCACCAGTCAAAGTTTTTGTGTTGTCACCGTGAAACCAAGAGCTGCTGGGATGGAAAGTCACCTTCTTGTTGTCATTTTGCTGCTTTTCTGTGCAGGTGTCAAACGTGGAGATGTTTTCAGCCCTCAGTTGCCTCAAAGAGGGGTCATGATCAGGTAAGAGTGTCCTTTAATCATGGTCCCTGTTTCTTTTGGCTCTGGGGGCATGAATCTGTCAGCCTCCAGAAGACAAATCCAGTTTATCATCTCAGTGTGGGGGGAAAGGAGCAGTTAATTTGTGGAATTGCTCAAAACCAGTTGTCCCTCAAATCTGGCTCCCCTGCCAGAGCTGCTCCTTTTTGGGAGAAGGAAGCCAGTAGGGGGGGAACAGTGGTGGCTGCACCAGGTTGCTCTTGGGTTTGCAGAATCCGTTGTTGCTTGTGAGTGTCTTTGTGCCAAACCATTAATGAGCTGGCATTGCATTTCCTATGGATCCTGAGCCGTAAGGCTTGTAAAACCTGGAGGGACTGAAGCAGTTTTTGTGGCTGCAGGATGTCTTGGGTTTGAATAGAAACCCAAAAAGGGAGTGTGCTTCACCAGGCTGTCGCTCACCAGGGACCAGTGGGCTCCTTGGTGGCAGGACTGGGAGTGCTGGTGCCTTTGTGTTTTGGAGGTAAAGTGGCTTTTGGCTGCAGCTACAGGGAGATATTTTGCTTTGGCAGTGTGAGCTACTCATCTTCCTGCCCTTAGATGAGAGAGGAGAAAGCTCAGATGGGAGCAGGAGACATTCAGTCGTGCCAGTCCTGTTTTTAGGTAGTTTTGTCCGTATTCTTCTCCCCCCTTAGACACAAGGACTATATTTAGATGTGCAGCACCATCCTGTGTTAAATTGTCACTGCCTCCCTTAAGCTGGAGGGGAGAGAAGGAAGTAACTGGTACAGTGTGATGGGTTTGAGTCAAAGGAATATTTTCTTGCCTTTTTTTTTCGGATTTAGCCCCTGTCATTTGACAGGGCCTGTGATCTCTCTTATCATGTGCCTTTAAAGCACAGTGAGTGTAGGACACCATGAGAGTCTGTTGTAGGTCTCCCTCTTGGCAAAGGAGATTGTTTGGTGACAGTGGGAGAGATACGGACAACTTTAATGTCTGTGTGTTTTTTTTGCTCTTCAGAGCCTGTGTGGTTTTAATGCTCATCCTCTCCACAGGGGGATAGTCCCTCCCTTGACTAGAAAAGGCAAGTGAACACCCCACAGCTGTCCCATTGCCCCCAAATTCCATGTGCTGCTCTTAGTTCCCATAATAATAGTAATAATAATGGCCAGTCTTCGCGAACGAAGAACCGGGGAAGGTTTTTACACCTTCCGGCCTGCGCACTGGATCTTTTTTAGGTGAGACACAGTGTGTGCGGACCTGAGCCCACCCTTTAATCCTGAGGTTCATCTGCCGGGGCCAAGTGAGCTTGGACGGTGGCAGCGAGGTCCTCAGGACGTAGATGGATTGCCTTACAGGGCTAACGAGCTCCATCTGCCCGGGGAGTGTCCTAACTGGGAATCGAACCCGGGTTTCGGCATTGACAGCGCCGCGGCCTAACCACTGCACCAAGCCAACTGCACTTGGACAGGTGCAGACATTCCTGTTCCACAGGCGGTGGAACACACCTGGCATGTGGTGTTTGTCATCAGGAGGTCACAAAACACTTGATAGAGGAAGTGCTGGTTGCTCCCTTGTTTTCCAAAGAATAAAACTGAGTTCGGCACCTATGGTAGGTTTGGCACCTACTGGAAGCTCTTCATCTATCCCAGTGTTGCTGCTGCAGAAGGAGTGGGGCAGGAAACTGAGATGTTGTCATGTGTCAGAATCAGCCTTGAAAAAGCACTTCTTATCCAGAAGGTGAATTCCTGGGAATTTCATGGGATAGGGTGGATATCCAACTCACTTGCCTCTCTTTCTCTCTCCTCAGCTACTACACACCACCAGAGGACTCTAATGGACAGGGAATACCAGGGAAACAAGCTGTTGCAGTGGTAACCCTCAATTAGTCATTATTTCACTTTTTTTAAGGAAAGTAGAGCTCATCTCTGGTCAGGATCCAAAACAAAATTTGTAGTGTGGAGATCAAAAATATTAATTCTGATCTCAGCTTGGTACCTTAGAGGCTTTACTGGTGCTCTGAATGTTGCTCCAAGCCAAGGGATCTTCCTGCCTCTCTGGCCTCTGTTCTGAGGACACAGTTGGGACACAGTCACCACTCAAAAGTGACTTTGGAGTTTGCTGTTTGGCTCTATGTACAAAAACTTTCCTAGCTTGATACACAAGCAGGATTTTCTGCACTATGCCCCCCAAACTCCTGTACTTGCTCTGTAACTTCATGTCCTTCCGTCTAACAGGGCCAGGGTGAAGCTGAAGTGTCCCAACGGATGTTATTTCAATTCCATGTGACACCTGTTCTGTCCAGGGACTTCTTTTTTGTGGACAAAGAGCCACTCCCACGCTCAGAAAAGCTAGCAGAAGACTTTGCTCCACTCACAGAGGTACCTGTACTCAAACCAGTGCTGTTGCTGGTGTAGCAGATCCCTGCAATGCCTGTTGCTGTGGCACCTTAGCTGAATTTAGAGGTTGTCTGAGGTTGCTGTGCCTCATGTCCTGTTTCACGAATCCTTCTGCATCGAATTGTCCCATTCCAGGCCATGGAGAGGGAGGTCTCTGCTGCCTTTGGCAAAGGGGAGCCTGGTGAGATCCTGAGCAGTGCCTTCAAGCTCAAGGTCACTCGTGAGGACATCTGCACCCTGCGGCAGCTGTGCTGGCTCAATGACGAGGTAAGATGAGCACAGGGATACTCTAAACCAGCACTTCTGTAGGAGCACCCCTTCTCTGGCTGCTTATGGCTCTGGTGTTTCTGGAAGCTCCTTTCCTTGGGTTGTGCAGCAACCAGGGGTCAGGCTGCATTGGTGGAGTAGGGGCAGGTGATTTCATCCAGCAGCACAAGTCACCAAGTGCAAAGTTGCCAGAGCCAAAGCTGCCAGCTGGGCTTCTCTCTGTTGTGTTCTCAACGGTGGCCAGCAAAGACGTATTGGTGCCTTTTTCATTTGCTGAGTTACCTTCATTTGCCTTCTCTTACATCTCAACTTTTCTCTCCCTGGCCCAGGTCATTAATTTCTACATGAACCTTCTGGTGGAAAGAAGCAAGAAGGAAGGCTATCCAGCACTCCATGCTTTTAGTACCTTCTTTTACCCCAAACTGTGTTCTGGAGGCTACAAAGCAGTGAGGAGGTGGACCAGAGGTGTGGATCTCTTCAAGCAGGATCTCATCCTGGTACCCATTCACCTCAGAGTGCACTGGACGCTGCTGGTGAGTCAAACTGGCCTTTTATTTAGGGGATGGGAGGAACAAAACTAGCAAGGAAAGTCCTTTAGGGTTTGGGATGTGCTTTTCCAACATTACTTTTTAATCCCAGGTCATAGATGTCAGAAAGAAAACTATCAAATACTTTGACTCCTTGGGGCAGAAGGGAGACAACATTTGTAAAACCCTGCTGTAAGTAGCTGCTTTTTTATCCTTTTGATTATTTTGAGGCCTTTTTTCCTCCCCACTTGGACTGGTCCTGCCCTGGCCCAGGCTTCTCCTCACTTTGTACCTCTTTGGTTCTGCTCAGTGTTTTAAATCACCTGGAGTGTAACTGGGGCAAGTTTTCATGTGTCCTGGACATCCTTACATGTCTTCGCCAGTAAAAATCCTTAATCCAGCAGCTTTTTAGAGCGAGAGCAGCCTCACAGAGACAAACCACAGAATCCCAGAATCACTGAGGTTGGAAAAGCCCTTCCAGCCTATGGAGTCCAGCTTGTGCCCGACCCCCACCTTGTCACCCAGCCCAGAGCACTGAGTGCCATGTCCAGGCCTTCCTTGGACACCTCCAGGGATGGGGACTCCACCACCTCCCCTGGGCAGCCCTTTCCAATGCTTAAAGACTCTTCCAGTGAAGAAGTTTTCCCCAACATCCAATCTGAACCTCCCTTGGCACAACCTGAGGTCATTTTCCCTTGTTCTGTCCCTTGTTCCCTGGGAGCCCAGCCCAATTCCCCCCGGCTCCCCCCTCCTGTCAGGGAGTTGCAGAGCCAGAAGGTCCCCCCTGAGCCTCCTTCAGGCTGAGCCCCTCCAGCTCCCTCAGCTGCTCCTGCTGCTCCAGCCCCTTCCCAGCTTCATTCCCTTCCCTGCACACACTCCAGCCCCTCAATGTCCTTCCAATACAACTGCTACACATAACTGCTCTCAGCAGATCCACATCCCACCCAACTTGGTGTCTTCTGTGAACTGACCAAGGGTGCCTTTGATCCCTTCATCCAGATCATGGATAAAGACATTAAATGAGACTGGCCAGTACTGAGCCTTGGGGAACCCCACTTGAAGCCTCTCACCGTGCCTCGAAATTTAAGACTGTGATTTTTATTCCACATTCCTTAAATCTGCTGCTGTGAGGATCCTCAGACATTTCACTGCCACTCACCTTTTTGTCACCCTTCAGCAGCTTTTTTTTTGTTGCCCTAAACTGGGGAGATGAAAAGCAATTTTGTGTTGTTTTAAACAGACAATACCTGCAAGAAGAAAGCAGGGAAAAAAGAAACCTGGAATTGACTGCTTCCGAGTGGACTCTTCGCAGCCTGAGCCCAGAGGTAACGTGAGCAATGCCTGGATTTGGGATGTGAGGGAGTGTATAACACTTTCCAAGGAAGCAGGAGAGATTAATTGGGACTATTGCTTGGGTTTGGGAGCAGGAAACGGATTCTGGAAGTAGGTTTTCAGGAGCTGTTGGTGTGGGTAATGTGTGCTGCAACCAAACTGCTGCTCTTTTAAGGCAGATAAAAATTCTCCATCTCTTTTTGTGTTCCTCAGGAAATCCCTCAACAAACTAATGGAAGTGACTGCGGGGTTTTTGTTTGCAAATTTGCTGATTCCATCTCTAGAGACAAACCCATCACCTTCACACAGGTGAGGGAAGTGAGAAACAGCTCCAGCCTTTCCCACATGGATACAAGAGCTGGGGAAGTCCCACAGCAGCTGGGGCAGGGGCTGAGGGCTTGTTCCTCATGTCTGGTGTCTGCTTCTTGGCAAGATCATGGAATCACAGAATCTCAGAGTGGTTTGGGTTGGCAGGGACCTTAAAATCCATCTTGTTCCAACCACAAGATGCTGCAGCCAGGGGTTTCTAACATCTGGCCTTTGTATCTCTTGGAAAACAGGTTTCCTCCTTGGAGCAGTTCAGATGTTGGTTATTTTCCAGCGTGGTGGCCTTTAACAAACATCCTTTAGAGCAAATGTGGCTTTGTTGGGTAGTTGTTTCACCCTTGTGTGAAACCCACCTTGTACCTAAATGGCAGGTGCTGACAGTTCTCAAAAGCAACTTCCATTCAAGAATTGCCTGGGTGTTTTTTGAGATTTTCTGCCTTTTTCTCCCCTGCTTTCCTGTTTAATGGATTTCTCCCTTTTCTCTCCAGGAACACATGCCTTACTTCCGCCGAAAGATGGTGTGGGAAATAATTCATCAGCAGCTGCTGTGAGACATGCACTGTTAACAAAAACACTGTTCTGTAAAAAAAAGAGAAGTATTTATTTCTTACTGTTAAGATAAATATTTAATTTATGTAAGAGCCTTACTGTAAGGGAACTTTACTTGTTAATAAATTAGAGTAATTTATTTTTTAATTGAAAACCACTTTGGTGTCTGCGTGTGGTTTTTTAACTTGCCCACAATTCCTGAGGAAGGGGTGTCTCCTCTCCAGGGCTCTGGGGGACATCCCTGTGCTGTTCCCTGCCTGGAGATCCTCTGTCCTCAAGGAGCAGAGGGGCTTTATCCACCTTTTCTTTCACCACTAGTTGCCTCAATCTGCCCCAAACTCAGATTCTCCAAAGGGAGAGTGATTCCAAAGGCTATTGGTTGTGTTTTGTCCTTACAAATAATTCATCAGGGATAATCATCTTCCCTAAGGCCACAGAAGATCTAAGCTCTGCCTGTTTTAGGTGTCCTTCCCTCTTCCATTTGGTTCTCCCTGTTCAGGGTTGCAGTTTTGAGGATGAACTGTTCTTTTTTGGGGGCAAACACAACAGAGGTGTTTGGGGTGGGAGGTTGGTGCTCTGAGGTGTTTTGGGGTGACAGCAGAGCCTGCCCTTTCCAAGGCACCTGGTGCTGGAAGGGTGGAAGAGCCCAGAGGGGGGTTCTCTCACTGTGGCCCCCTCAGCCCCACCAGCCCTACCCCTGCCCCTGCCCTGCCGGGAATATTTCCTCTGTGGATATTGCACCATTTTGGCTTTGCCAAGGACATGCAGGGAGGGAGAGGTGGCTCCACGATGGCAACTCCCACTTTGCAATGCCTATACCCACCGCCCTCCCCACCCACCCCTTTCCTCCCCACCCACCCCTTTCCTCCCCACCTGTAGGGAAATGGGGTGTCCACGGGGGAAGCCCCAGCTGTGCCCAATGACAGGGATCCCAAAGAAATCACAGAGAGCAGGCTCAGGTTCTGGTTAGCTGGATATATTTCTCTTTTGTTGGTGTCTCGGGTTGGTTTTCACACAACACTTTGCAGCAGAGGAAAATACGGATTCGCAGCCCTCAGTTCCCATCCCTCCTCCTGCCCGGCGCTTCCGCTGCTTCCACTTGTATTTGCTTAAACCCTTTTTTGTTTGTTTTTTATTTATTTTTCATGTTTGGCTTTTTCTTTTTTCCCTTTTTTTTTTTTTTTTGAACTATTGAACCATTTCTCAAGCTTTCTCTGAAGGAACGGCCACTGGCTCTCAGCTTGCAGGAGACCACGGAAGAGCTCTGGGACACGGGGTGGGGGGTGGGGGGTTTCATTCTCCCACCTCGCAGTTGACTTGATCGAGATCATTTTTCCAACTCGTTTTTTTTTTTTTTAATTAAAAAAATAATAAAAAAAAAAAGCTCCAACTCTCAGTTTTACAAGGCATACAAAAATCTCTAAAAGGGCAACACAAGCACAAGGTGCTGAGGTACGAAAACCTGAGGTAGTTTGTGTGTGTGTGTGTGTGTGTGTGTGTGTGTGTGTGTGTTGGGGGAATCGTTGGGGATATTTTTTAATTTTAAAAATATTCAAAAAATTATTTTTCATTTTGCTGGTTGGTTTTTCCAGCCCCTGGGCTGGAAACCTCTCTTGTAAATCCTTTTTTTTTTTGCCCACCCATTTCCCTCTCCACCCCAGCCCAAAGAGGGCAGGGCTGGTGCTGCCCATGGTTTTCCAGGGATGTCAGTGCCAGGCAGTGATGGAGAGAGGACAGACAGACAGAAAGGGGGGACAGAACAGATGCAACCCCCACTTTTGGAGTCTGTGAAGCAAAGAGGAAAGGGTGGGTGAAGGAGAGATTCCTCTTGCAGGAGGCAAGGGGAATCCTGTTGACTCCTAAAGGCCCTGCTCTTCTCAAAGCCCTTCAGAAATTGCTTTTTAACACTTCTTTAATAATTTTTCCCCCTAGGCAATCCTACAGCTCTGCTCTATGGCGTATTAGAGAACCAATGGACCAGCTCCTACCCTTAGACCTCTAGAAAAGCCTGCTTTTGCTAAAAACAAACAGCCCCCTCCCCCTGAAAATTTAAAAAAAAAAAAATAGAAAAACCCAAAATAAAACCTTACAACACTTAAAAATGGGGTGTTAGTTTCATTACCAATATATTAATTCTAAACTTAATGAGTGCCGCAGCCCCCCCAAGCCAGGCCAGCCCCTCCTGGGTGAAACGGGGTGGGGGAAAATTTCCAAACAAATTTCAAATAAATTCCCCAAAAATTCCAGAATCCAAATCCCCTCTCTCTGCCTGTGTAAGTCCACCTGGAGGGAGAGCATTGGGGCGGGGGAGGGAGGCGATGGAATAAGGCAGAGGCTGTGGGATGGAGGGAGCCCTCTCCGTGCCCCTCCTGGCTGAAGGCTGGGGGGCCCAGGGGGGGTCTTTGGTTTGTGCCCTGCCCTGCTGGGGGTCCGGGGGGCGCCGGGGGGGTTACATTCGTCGGGCGGTGCTGGCGGGAGCCTCACTTGCTGTGCTGCTGCGAGGTTGCGGCTCCCTGAGCGTGTTTGTGCTCCTGCTGCTTTACCTGCTGCACGATTTCCCTGATCTTGCGCTGGGCAGTCTGGGGGGAGGCAAGAAATGGGGGTCAGGGGCACCACCAGCAGCTCTGCCCCCTCTCCCCAAGCCACGGCAGCATCACACCCTGCCAGCTTTTAACCCCACGACAAGCCCAGCTGTAATGAAAGCTGGGGTTTAGCTTGGTCTTCTTCCATTGCTGCATGGCCTCAGTTTTGGGGTGTCACCCCCCAGCAGTCAGGAGCCAAGGGTGTGGTACATGCACCCAGGTGGGATGTGGGAGCCTGTTCCCACCTGGTATGCAAGACATAGATTTTGGCTAAATTGAGGAAAACTTTAATTTTAGTACAGTCAAACCTCCTTTACAATTTCTGGCCTCATAAACAAACTGTTCACAGAATCAGAGAATATCTGAGTTGGGAGGGACCCACAAGGACCATCCAGTCCAACTCTCAGCCCTGCACAGGCACAGCCCCAAGAGTCACCCCCTGTGCCCCAGAGGATCATCCAAACCCTCCTGGAGCTCTGGCAGCCTTGGGGCTGTGCCCACTGCCCTGGGGAGCCTGTTCAGTGCTAACCACCCTCTGGGGGAAGAACTTTTCTCTGAGATCCAACCTGACCCAGCCCTGACACAGCTGCAGCCATTCCCTGGGTGCTGTCCCTGGTCCCCCCAGAGCAGAGCTCAGTCCTGCCCATCCTCTGGCCCTGCCCAGGAAGTCGTGACCATAGTGAGGTCTCCCCTGTCTCCTCCAGCTGAACACACCAAGTGCCCTCAGTGTCCTCACACTCCTTCAAATTAAGGCTCTTCCTCATCCTCGTTGCTTCCTTTGGACATTCTCCAATGGCTTCAGATCTTTCTTACACTGCAGTGACCAAAACTGCACAGAAACCTCCCAGATGAGAGCATCAGGATGCTGAGGGAATGCTGTGCTCGGTTGCTTTCCTCAAACTGGCTGGGAATGCTAGAAAAGCCACTGCCACATGGCCAAACCTCACCTGACTGGCAAAGAAATGCCCGATGATTTTGACGACGACCTCGTCATTCTCATCTGGGGTTTGGTCCCGCGGCACAATCACTTCTGCACTCGTTAAATTCTGCAGCTCGTTCACCTGGAGAAAAGGATACGGATCCAGGGTTTACCATGGAAGAGCCAAAATCCTCTGCTGCTGGTGTCAGCCTGGGCTCCAAGTCACCATGTGGCACCAGGAATGCTGTGGGTCACACCCCATCCCCCTCGGCCACCATGAAGAACCACCTCCAGGGACTGAGGCACTGCTGTGATCACAGAGCACCTGGGCAGGGTGATGGGAGATGGGGGAATGCCACCCCTGGGGGCAGGTGGGAGCACCCTGCACCCCACACCTACCGTCTTGCCACCTTTGCCAATGACGCGGCCGGCGGTGAAGGAAGGCACCTTGATGTGGGCTTCGAGCTTCACCTCCTCCTTCGGGTTAAAGAAGTTTTCCTCTTTCAGCTTCCCAAATATTCGTCCCTGGGCCTGCAGAGGGGACAGAAGAAGGGAAGTAAAATCAGCGGTGCCTGCTGTGCCCTCCACCCCCACGGACAATGATGTACCAATGTCCACCAGCATCAAAACTGTGGTCCCAAGCCACGAGCCCCCCCAGCACTCAGAGGGTGGGAGCACAGCGGGGATGCCCTCGCCGTGTCCCTGCACAGCCCCCACCACACAGCCAGCACACCTTGAACTGGGCCTCGGGTGGCCCCGTGATGATCACCATCCGCTCACTGGCATCTGGACCTTCTGCCGGGGCGATCTGGGAGAGAGGGGGAAGGCATGTGAGTGGGACTCCCTCCTTGGGCAACACCTCCCCTAAATGGGATGTTCCCCCATGCAGGGACACCCCCCCGCCCGTGCAGGAGTGACAACCAAGCTGCTGCAGGACTGGGTTTCTACTAATCTGGAGAGCAAAACCACCTTGCAAGGGCTCCCATTCTCTGCCCTCAGTAGCAGGAAGGGGAAACTGAGGCATGAAGCCCCCAGGAAAGCCCTGCAATCTCCTGCTCACCTTGATGGAGGCACCAGCAAACTGTGCCAGCTGCTTGATGTGCTGCCCCTTCTTCCCAATGATGGCCCCCACTGCCTGCGTCGGGATGAACAAGTTCACGACCTCCTGCTCCGGCAGCTGGAAGGGGCACGGCAGAGCCAGAGGGTCAGGGATCAGATGGATCGGGGGTGGCTTCCCCCCACCAGCATGCCAGGGTTGAGGAGGAGTTGGGTCGAGCTAGGTTGGTTCAGGTTGACCTGGGTTGGGCTGAGTGGTTGACACCCAGCCCTTGTTTTTTTGCCTGCCCTGGCCACCCAACTCCCCCCTCTCCTAAGGTGCCCAAGTGAAGAGCTCATGGAGGGAGGTGTTGATGGGGGGGGAGCACTCACAGGGTGCTGATGTGGGAAGGCGCTGGCTGGAGGGGCTCCGTACAGACCTGACATGTAGGCCGAGGAGCCCTGTGGTGGGAGAGGAAATGGTCAGTGACACCAGTGATGTCCCCAAGATGCCAGCCCCTTCCCAGCCCCATCCCAGCCATCCCTAGTACAAGTGAGAAGAGCAGTGTGCCACCACCATGAGCCTGGTGGGGACTCAGGGACCACCCCTCGCCCCCTGAGACCCCTCCGAGACCGTGGGTGCACCCAAGGGTGTAAAAGGGTGAGCTACAGCCTGGATGCTGTGCTTCTGGCACAGCACACAGGGGCTGGGAGGTGGTGGGAGCTCTCACTTAACCCCAATTCCTCCCCACTGCTGGTTTTTCAGCTGTGCTGATGGAGCAGCCATAACTCTGGAAAGCCTCTTGGCTGTGCTGCAACTACCACTAGTCCCCTGAGGAGAGGATGGGGGCTGGGGAGAACTGAGCAAAACACCTGGTTTGGCTCTGATTTCCATCCCCATTCCTCCTCTCCAGTTCCAAGAGAGGGAAAAGCAAATGCTGAAGATGTTCTCCCAGTATCCAGGCTGGGCACAGGGAGAAAGCAGTGGGTCTCTCCATGGCCAAAAGGAAGTGCCAGCGCCCCAACCCAACCCAACCCAACTTCTTCTGTGTCTCAAATCCATCAGACATTTCTCCTGGAAGCAGACACAACTTTCTCCCACTCTGGGAGACATCAACAGGTCATCTCTCACCCACAGTCAGGGTGGTCATCACTTCTCCTCAGCCTTCCCCATTCATTGTGAAGCTCCTTTCTCATTCTCCATCCTTGCCTAGTCTCTAGACCTCCAGCTTTTTGTCTTGCTATAAATAAATGGGCAATTTCCAAGAGGAAATTGCTCCTCTTGGTCTCAACAGGGAGACTTAGAACAGGACTTGCAAAGCTTTGGGCTGAAGTACCCCACACTAAACTCTGCCCTTAGGAACCTGCCCAGACCCTCCCCATCACACCCATAAGTATTTCCCAACACACAGGGAGAGCATCCTCCCCTCCACAGGCCAGCATAGACAGATCAACCAATCCTCTTGGTGCCCTCCAGAGACACCACACACACCCCTCCCCTCACCCTCCCTGGCACTCACCGTCCTCCTCCGCCCGCTCTGCTGCTGCCATCACCAGGGAGAGAAAACAGCACAAGTCAATTAATGCACAACTTGGAATAAATTATTCAGAGACTAACAGAGACAGTCCACAGCACCTGGGGGACCCAAGGGTGCCCTGGAGGTGCTCCTGGGTGGACCTTCTCCATCAGTACTTTGGCCATTGGGGTCTCTGGGCACTGGACCACTGTTACCCACAAGTGACCTCAGGGGTTTTGAAGATCATTTCCCAGCTCTCAGCACCTCAAGAACAAGGAAAACCCTTCCCTATGAGGTGGGGTGGAGACTGGCTCCCTGCAAGCACAAACCCCTGCGTGCCAGGGCAGGGATCCAAGATGATGCCTTGTTGGTGGATAAACAGGGTGGGCTGCTCGTTCCCTGCACATCCTGTGGCCACACCAAGGGACTCCAGTGGCCACCAAGACCAGACCCACAGGGCACAACCCAGCCCACATCAACCCAGTGGTGGGCTTGGGGTCAGGACTGAAGACCACCTGCAAGGTTTTTCCATGCTCTCTTCAGACACTGACCCCTGGGGTACGGCCAGACCTTAAACACACGTGAAAGTGAGCTCAGCACAACACAGGGATCTTCCCAGGGAGCTGAACCAAAGGAAGGACAAGCCACCTTCATTCCCTGTCCTCTCCACTCTGCTGCTATGACAGCATCCTCCCTAAGAGTCAGAGCTCCCATTCAAGGCTCCTACAGTTACAGTGACCACCCAAACTCAACAGCTGCAGCAGGACACTCCAGACACCACTCTTCCCCCAGGAACACACCTCCCGCACCCCAAAACCTCCAACACTTACTGCAAAGGGGTGGTAGGGGGTGGCAGCTGCAGCCCCTCGGGTCCCCGGGGTGGATGGGAGCATGGACAACCCTGTGGAGAAGATGCCCAAGGCATTGAGGTTCAGCCCTGGGATCAGGTTGGCTTGTTGCTGGGAAAACAAAAATGTGGAGAGAGGTGTGAAAGGCAGAGTGGGGGTTTTGGGCTTCTCACCCCAGTGTGGGTGTGATGGGTGAGCGCCAACCAACTCTTATCATAACATGCTGACACCCCCCCCCCCAGTTTTCTTCTGGCCACCTCAGTGGAGTGGGAGCATCCCTGGGGAAAGGCTGGAGCTTACATGGACAGCCACCACATCGTTCTCGTAGGCCTCTCTCAGCTTCTTCATGATCTCCACCTCGGCATTGGAACAGGCCTCCATGCTGCCTTTCACCGTGATGGTCCGCTCGGGGTTGTAAATCGTCAAATCCTGCAACCTGCCCCCCAGGGAAACCCATGGGTACATTCTTCCTCCAGGGCAGGAAAAGCCCCAGGAAAACTCAAATCAAAGTTGAGGGTTCTTCCCTCTGAGACAGATTCCACACACACATTCTCTCCTGGTCCAGCGCCACCATCTACCTGGTGTGAGGAATGTCCACCTGGGATGGGAATGCACATGGAAGGACACAACTGCTCTGTCTTCTGTCTCCAGCACAGCCCATCCCATGCTGGATGAAAAGCAGTGGCTTGGTGTTCACCAGTACTTCATTGAACCATGGAATCCCAGAATGGTTTGGGTTAGAAGGGACCTTAAAGCTCATCCAGTGCCACCCCCTGCCATGGACAGGGACACCTTCCACTAGCCCAGGTTGCTCCAAGCCTTGTCCAACCTGGCCTTGGACACTTGCAGGGATGGGGCAGCCACAGCTTCTCTGGGCAACCTGTGCCAGGGCCTCACAATTCATCCCACAGAAGAACTCCTTCCCAATATTCCATCTAACCCTGCCACCTGGCAGTGGGAAGCCATTCCCCTTGTCTTGTCACAGGAACTTACGGAGAGATGGTGATCTTTGTGCCCGTATCCTGCTCAATCTTCTTGAGGTTGCGGCCCTCCTTGCCAATCAACCTCCCCACCAGGCTGTTGTGCGCCAGGATTTTCAAGGGAATCTCTTCTGCTCTAAAATGGATTCAAAAATAAAATCCAAAGGTCTGTCTAGACAGGAAACCCATTTCCAGGCACAGGCACTACGGACGTGGTAGAAGGAGCAGAAGAACCACCACCATTTCAAACCACCACCCGTCCGTCTGGCTGAGCCAGGAGCACTCACGATTTAGTTTCATCAGCCTCCTTCTGCATGATATCCAGGATCATGCGACAGGCTTCGGAGCAGCCCGCCGGCGTGGCGTGGATGGTGATGGGCTTTTCGGCAGCGCCGGCATTCTCCTTCCGGTGGATGTCAACCCTACGGAGAAACAATGGGCAGAGAGGAGCCTCCTGAGATGGGTCTGGCGGCACACAGAGGTTTCTGAGAGCTCAGGAGCTGAGAAAAACTCATTTCAATGCTTTCTCAAGCTTTGGGGTGAAGCTGGACCTCAGGTGCATCTGCCACCACCTGGCTCACGCAAGCCCAGGTCGTGTTTGGTTTTGGGTGGTTTGGATCAGATGTGGGCTATGTTTGCCTTTAGGACCCGAGGTCCCCGAGAGCTGAGGGGCATCACAGCATCAACTAATGCATCGAGGGGGCAGAACAAACCCTCAACAGCTCAAAGCCCTGAGCCACCTCCTATCCTCTCTGATGTCAGTCCCACTCGGAGCTGGAGACCGAGTCAGGGGTCTCCAAAGGTCCCTTCAGACCTCCACCTCTCTCTGCACAATACCCGAGGCTGTCCAGCGACCACGTCCTTCGGGACAGAGAGAACTTACCCGTGGGCAGCATCTGTCTCGACACGGAGGCAACACGTCAACAACAGCGCTGGTACTCACGCCCTCCCACGGGAGAGCAGCAGCCCCTCCCGTGCGCCCGGTGGGACCGTGCTCTACTCCTCTGGTCCTCCCTCAGCTCATGGCGGGGAGGAGGAATGCACCTCCAGCTCACTCCTCACGCTCAACCGTACCTGGCAAAGGCCCTGAGAGAGAGGGAGAGAGGAAAGCAGGGTAGGAGACTCCCGCACCTCAATCATGCATCTTGAAGAGCAGGGGGAAGCGACCTCTCTGTCTTCTCCACGCGAGGCCACGCGCTCTTCCCACCGGAGGGTGACGGATGCCATGCGGCCATCCTGCCACGGGCCACACCGTGCCATCCCTGTCACTGCCGCAGCCAGGGCCACATCTTCTGAGTAGGGGCAGCAGTGGTTGCTCAGCCCCTCGCTGAATCCCACCGGTGCTCGGTTCTGACATGGCAGAGCCTCCGGCCACGTCTCCGAGGTCTCTGTCCTGACCAGGGTCACTCCTGGTGCTGCTGCGTGTGCCAGGCCAAGGGTTGGGGGCAGAGTCACCCCCATCCATGGGGGAATGGTGAGGGGTCCCAGTGGGTCTGCAAAGGTCAACTCTTCCAGGAGCTCCCGAGCCAGTGTGTCGGAACATGGGCAGCGGAGGGTGCGCCAGGTAAGGCTGGGGGAGCTGAGACAAGGGCAGAGCCAACTCCACCAGCTCCAAAGCGATCTCAGAGTGGTTCCATCCAAGCACCAAGTAGGGAGCAAAAACAGAGTGTGATCCCCTTTGTAAGCTCTATCTCTCCAGATCTCCCACGGCTTCAGTCAGAGATGCTCAGGCATCAGAGGCTGGGCCTCAGAGAACCATGCAAAGGGTGATGGGGTCACCAGCACCACTGAGATCGCCCTGCCCTTGGTCACATCTACAGCCCGTGATGACCCTGCTGTGTGCTGTGTGACACCCTCTGAGGCGCTCCCGGCCATGGAGCCCCGTCAGGTTGATTTGCAGGATATGTTCCCAGCAGGCACAGGGACACCCTGCCCCTGCTTCGCCGGGGACAGGGCAAGAACATCAAAACGGGCCACACGAGGCGATGACAGGCCAGGCTGATGCTCCCAGTTAGGGGGAACTCATGAGGAATCCCAATAAACCCCACAGACGGGAGCCAAGCAGCTCCTTGAACCCATGAGCAGCTGAGGCTGGTGGCGGGGGGGACACAGCTGAGCATCCGCCCTGCAGAAGGACCAAGCACCAGGGAAGGGTTGAATGGAGACATAGGTGATGAGGATCTTGGACAAACCCCAGAGAGGTGTATGAGCCAAGTTTCTGGCTGACCAAGCCATCCCACACCCAGATGTGAGGCACAAGCTCCCTTTGCAGAGGGAAGACGGGACGCCAGGAAGGGGACGCTGCGTTCAAGGCACGGCCCACTCCAAAGAGCTGGAGAAGGGGGACCTCTGGACTTCCCAGAACATCCCAGTGCCAATGCTGCACAGCTCCATTCCATTGGGAGGATGGGGAAGAGGACCCTCAGCACCCTCACCCCATCACCAGGGGCTGCAGGAAGGGGTGACCGGGGATGGTGGGACAGGGACAGGGCAGGTTTGCCCATGCTGCAGCAGGAAAAGCCTCCAAGACATATCACAGGGGGCTGGGAATGCTTCACGGAGCAGTGGCCATGAGGGACAGCCCTCTCCAGGTGGACAATATGGTGTGCATATAGGATTATCCTGGTAGCAGTGGTCCACTCCTCAGTGGTCCTCCCAGTGGTCCAGGGGTTGTGCAAGGTTGTCTGGTGGGGTGGGCTCTTGGTCTGGGCTTCTTCATCTTCTGGCAGAAGATGGCTCAGCCTGGGGACAGTTAAGTCCCCTGGTGCTCAGGAGCATCTCTGGGATCACTGTGTGTGCAACCAGGGGGTGAAGTCCAATGTGACCAGAAGAATCCAGAACCCAAGGTCCCTTTGCGTAGGAGCAGGAGCTGGACGTCACTCAGGGTGGCCTGAGCAGGGACAGAGCTGTGGGATGGCACCCTAAACTGAAGGAAAAGGTCTCCTGAGACTGCCCAGGACAGGTGTTTGAGGTCTTCTTTGCCCAAGGCTAGAGTGGAAGTGCTGGCACATGGTCTCTGTCGGTAGGTCAGGAGAGGGGGAGAGCACAGAGCACAACCTTCCTCCATGGCACCAGGTCTTCAGGGAGCTAATCCACAGGGAGGGACAACCTGGTGGCAGAAACTGCCCCAGCCAGCAGCGACGGGCCTTGTGGTCAGGAGAAACCAGCACCTTCCCACCTTCTTCACCGGGCTTAGGGCTTGGAAAGGGCAACTTCCAGTCTTGGGTGGTGAGGACATAGCTACCCTTGCTGCTCATCCCACCAGGACTCACCTGGAGAAGGGCTTGTGGCCAACAGGGATCAGCTCACAGCTACCAGCTGGCCCCTCCCGAGGGCCAGCCGGGCTCCAAGAGCTCCTCTCTCCCTACTCATCTGCCCCCCTTTCCATGCAAACCTCTTCCTGCCAACCCAGTGGTGGGGTCTGGATCGTCTTCCTACCGCCAGTCGCGCTACTACCAAATAATCTGCCTCTAAAAGCTCCTCTGAGAACTAGGATGTTGTAGGACAGGAGTCCCATGGGATCAAGGGGTTGGGGATGATGAGCATGGGAAAAGGCAACTTTGGGTGAGCCACAAACACACCTGGGCAGGAACAAACCATGCAGGAAAACCATGCGGAGAATCAGCGATGAAATCAAGGAGGACAGCGACAAAAGAAACACGTGAAACTTTGGCAAGACAAATCCCCCTTTTTGTTCTTTCCCTTTTTTTTCTTTGAAAATAAAAATGTTAGAAAAAAGGTTAATTGCTAAAAAAGGCTTCCGACAGTTACAAAAGCCTGTCCTTCTCATGGCAGTGCTCCCACAGTGTCCCCTTTCCCCCTACAACAGCTCTAGCCCATATGGGATGCTCATCCCATATGATTATGATCTCATTGATGAGTAAAACCCGAGGGCAAAGACCACTGCACCGAGGATTCCCCTCTGGGATTTTAAGCCCAAACTTGCCATTTCTCCCTAAAGCCTCATCCCCAGCTGCTCTCATGAGGCTTTAGGAACTCATTCCTGGCCTTTTCCAATGTGCATCCCCCTCCTGCCGCATCAAGATCACCCTGGCCAGCAGGAATGGTTCAGGATTTGAGCTCTGCCAACATCCCCTGAAGACTGCACCCCAAGGAATCAGCACTGGCCGGCACTCCAGAGCCCCAAGTGCAGGGTGGACCCCAAGCTGGGACCTGCAGCACCCTACAGAAGGAAACAAAACCATTGGAAGTACTTACTTGGACTGGGTTTGCTTAGTAAGGTTCTTTATGGTCAAGCCCTCCTTTCCTATGATCGCACCAACAAACTGCGTGGGCACCAGCATCCGCAGTGGGAACTCGAGCTGTTTGGGCTGCGAGGAGCCCCCCGGGGAGGAGCCTCGCTCCCTGGAAGAGTGGGCCCCACGGCGGGATCGCTGGGGGGGCGGAGGGGAGCTCACCTCTTCATCCGGGATGTAGGAAATCTTGAAGGAATAGTTCTCAAACTGGTGGTCGCTCAGCTTCTCTATGGCTCTGCAAGGCAGAGAGACACAGAGGTCGGTGAGGAGCTCCCCGGGGAAGGGTCCCTCACCAGCACCCCTAGAGCCTTGTAGTCGATGGTCCCTCCCCAGTCTGCATCATCTGCCTCCCCAGTCTGGAGGTGGTGGCCACAGGAAGCCAGAGCCCCTCACTTTTACCATGAGGAACAAGTCTCACAGCATGGTGGGACATCATCCCCTCCCATGTGGGTGATGCTGGAGCTGGCACAGAGCTTGTCCTCCCAGCAGAGGTGGGATAGCAGCCTGGGGACCTGCCCCTTCACCTGGGAACCTACTCCTGGGCAAAGTACTTCCCAGAAATAGTCCCACAGGCTTTTTGGACATGGATAAGGTGATAGAGCAGCTCTGAGCAACCAGTGCAGCTCCAGGGAGAAGGGATGTAGCACACGGTGCCCCTTTTTTGGAAATCCCAACTCCCTTCTCGGCAGGACAAGGCTGGGGGGCAGCACCTGGACTCTCCATCCCTCAGCCCCTCCTCAGTGATGCTCAGCCATGCCCAGTGTCTGCCATGACCCCACAAAGTGGTGGTGGTTCCCTCCATACTCCTTCCCTCCTCCTATCACATCCCACTTTGATTATGTATGGACCATAACAAGCAGCTCCTTGCCAGGCCTGAAATCCACATCCACCGAGGACTTCTGCAGCTTCACCATCCAAAAAAAGCCTCTTATCCTGAAGTATCAAGCACTGTTGTCTTGGGGAAACTCTTCTGTCTTCCTTTCTTGCCACAGATCCCAAGACCATGGTGGGATTTTTGGGGCTGTCCAATGCGGGGCCAGGAGTTTGACTAGATGATCCTTGTGGGTCTCTCCCAACACAGGAGATTCTATGATTCTAAGACACTCATCTGTGGCCCATGGAACCTCCAGCTGAGGCTGGAGGCACAAGGAGGACTCTCTTCTGCCCTCCTGGACCAGAACTTCACTCTCCCCATCTCTGTCCTCACTTATCCAACACTGTGATGGGTCAGCACAGATGGGAAATTGATGGAATATCCATCAACAAATGGACTCACAAAGGCTCTTCATTGCCTGGGATCTGCCTAGCTCTTGGTCCTACCAAAAATACCCTGGCCACTAATTAAGGAATATTTCACTATTTACTCGTAGCTTACACAGAGTTGGTCTCTACAAGCCTGGACCAAAGCATTTTGCTTGAAATAGTCCTTCCACTTCAGAAATAACTGCTAATTTGTTGTTTTTTTCTCTCTGCTGGCCATGATAAACCTTTCATCATGTCTCCACATGGCCTCCTCGGGTCCTGCCAGCCTCCTGAAGCTGTTCCTGATGGGGGACATTTCTCTGCGACTGCTCGGCACAACAGGCAGTTGATTCACCCTCAGCTGCTCCCCTGCTCCTGCAGACACCAGCCATGGGCCTCCTGGCTCCCTCTCACCTCCTCCACCCACCCATCCACCCATCCATCCATCCATTCATCCATCCATCCATCCATCCATCCATCCATCCATCCATCCCTCTCTTGTCCACAGCAAAAGAACTTTTAGAAGCCAACCAGCTGATTCCTCTTGACAGCAGGTGACAGTCTCTGTGTATTTTGGCCTCCAACTTGGCTTTTCTCACTCTCCTATCACCACCACATTTCTTCACCATCTCTGCCATCTCCTTCACCATCTTCAGCAGCTCTAACTGGGTGGTCACACGGGTGATTAATCTGGTGCATTCCCAATTCTGGTCTGGATTTCCAACCTGGGAAGACGAACTGCTTATCTGACCTGACCCTCAGCTTTCCACTTTGCTGCCTGAAGACAAGGCCACTGAGACATGGTAGAGAACCCTGCAGGAAGGACAGTGTCCAAAGGGAACTGCACATCTAGGAGGCAAGGGGAGAAGGCCCCTTGAAGGGACAACCACAGGGCTGATGGCCACAGGAAATCCCATCTTCCATGACAGGGGAGAAGGCAGGAGACAGCCCAGCAGTGGGACAACTTAGAAGACAAGATACCTGGGATTCCTCAGGAAAAGCCTGGGTGGTGTGAAATTATGGACAAAGCCAAACAAAGCCCACTCACACTTTTGCCTCTTCCTTCGTTGCGTAGGTCACGTTGACAACAGCTGTTTCTGTGTCTGTGTTCACTGGGAGAGCAAGAGAAGGACAGTTAGAGCATGGGGGGAAAAGGGGTCACCGTTGCTCCCAGCCCCCCAGCACACTCCAGAGGGGGGATGCAGCTGGGGACAGTGGGCTGCAGATGCTGTATCTCCCCCCAGCACAAGGACTGGGCTGGAACAAGACCAGAAGGTGCCAAAGATGGATCCAAGCAGGACACCTGGCTGGACATCTCTAGTTCATCAGTGGACCCCAAATGACACTCAGCTCATTTTTACAGGCCAGGGACCAGGAGAATCCCTGGGGATGGAGGATGGGTGGTCTATCGGGATGGGCTGCCCCACCTCTGCCAGCAGGCCTTGTGTCCAAAGGGAGAACCAGTTCAGGTCAGTACTACTGGGATAATTAGGTTTCACCCCAGTGGGTTTCCTTTTCCTATGGTGTGGGCAGAGCCAGGGAGCAGTGCTAAGAATTTTGCAGAGGTGAGGACCATGCTGGACCGTCTTACCTTGCTCTACATTCTCCACCGTCCCACACTGAGCTAACAGGCCATCCAGCACCTGGGGAGAGCAGCAAACTGGGCAGGTCAGGTCCCAGATAGGCAGGGAAGAGCCCACTCCCCCCACAAACACCCTCCAACATCACCCAACTGCTTAAATGCATTCATCCACCTGCATACCACCATTCCAAAGATGCCTCGCCACTCCAAGCTGCCCCACAACTCCGTGACCCACAAGCAGGCAGGAGCTGGGGCCCAGTTTATGCCCCCTCCTGGGATTACTGGGAAGGTAAAGGGTGGGCCATGTGCAGACCATGTGCTCCAATGGCACAGCTCATGCTGATGGAGGGGGAGATGAACGGGATGTTTTTAGGATCAGCCACTTCTTACCTCCCACTGTAGGTGGGGGGGGATATTTCGGATCTGGATCTTCCTGCTCCTGCAAAGACAAAGCCCTGGGTTAGGGTCTGCAGGTGCCCCACAGCAGAGGGAAAAGCCTCTCTGGAAATCACATGGCAGCTGGGCAGAGCTTTCCAAACTATCCCGCTTCCCCAGGGAGGCTCATCCACAGGGAAGGAGCTTCTCCTAGCTTTGCCCCAGTCACCCCGCCAGGGCTGGAGCTGTCTCCAGAACGCTCCCTCCTCATGATGGCTGTCAGGTTTCCAAGGAAACCTCCTGAAAAGAGCCTCTGCAGAGTCATGGCCACACAGGGAGGCTGGGATGCATGGACACCCCTGACCACACTGCCCTGGGCTGGAGGCTGGGTGGGGACAGGACCCCCAGCTCCACTACGGCCAACCCCGCTATCCCTTGAGGGGGTTCTCCAAAGGTGCATCCTGCTGATGTCTACCACTTCCCAGCAACGTGGGGCTGTTTCCTTGGGGAAACCTAAATAAATATCCTTGGAGATGGCCAACACATCCAATCTTCCAACCTGAGACATGATTGTGCTCCCAACCTGGCTGTGGCTGCATTCCCAATCTGGCTGTGGTTGCACTCCAAACCTGGCTTTGATTGCATTCCCAGCCTCGTAATTGTGCTCCCAACCTGGCCATGGTTACACTCCCAAGCTTGCCACAGAGCAGGCTTGGGGAAGGGATGCACAGGAAACACTGCCAAGGCTTTCCATGGGATAACAGCCACCAAACACCTCCCCAGCTTGGCTATGCTTGGGCAGTGGGGAGTTTTGAGACAGTCCAATCCATGGAAGATCCAGCCAAGCCTTGAGCTCATCCATGGGCCACCCAGATCAGCATTCCCAATCCTGCTTGTAGTCAGTCAGCTCTGACCAAAGCACTGTCCTATGTTCTCAGCTTTCCCAGTACCCGGGATGAGCTTCCTGACCCAGCCACACACAAACAGCCAGGTTTTGGGATCTGATCAGCAGCTGGAAGCCGATTTTATGAAGTCTTCCCCTTCCCTTGGGATGAGCTCAAGGAAGATGCTTGAAAGAGCAGGCACCACCAGCTTCAACAGGAAAGCAGCTCCAGCTGATGGCCACGAACACCTAGGGGCTTTGGGCCGAATCCTGCAGGACCAGGAGGCAGGAGGAGATGGAAGAAGACATCAACACCCTGATTCCACTAGCAATCTTCAATATCTGGAAAGTGAGGCCTTCCAGCTGTGGTCCCTGCTCTCACAGCTCACAGCACAGGCACATCTCGAGCCCCTGCAAACCATTCTGCTTTTTTGGATAGTTTAGGGCCAGATTCAGTGAGGGAAAGTCAGAAAAAGAAGTTTTCTTGAGATGTGGGCTGTGAGGGCAGGATAAAACCCACAGCTGGTCCCACAAGGACCAGGGCCAAGCAAAGAGGGAGGAGGAGGCTCGTATCTCCTGGGGCGGCTCCAACAGCAGGACAGCAAAGCCTACACTGGCAGCCAGCCAAGGAGGTGTGCTCAGGAAAAGGGGTTTGACAGACTCCTGTCCCCAGCTGCCACCAGGGATTTCACAGCTGGGAATGCAGATGTAAGATCCCTGAGAGGGAAGGAGCAGGATTCATCTCATCCCATGCCAGCCATCTCCACCCCACACTAGGAAGGAGGAGGAAGGAGGGTCCCAGGAAGGGAGACCATGGCAATGATGGGTTCACCAAGAGCCTGAACCCTTCTTCCTGTCCTTGTCACCTGCCCACGGCTGACACTGCTCCTAAACACTACAAACACTATGGGGACCATTCCAGAAAACTGAACAGGTTTCCTTTTTAAACCCCACCAGCATTTCCCAGAGGGACTATTTTAAGATGCCCAGGTCCAGGCCAGATGTTCAGCTCCAGGAGGACCGCTCCTGCCTGCTCCAAAGGATGCATCCCACTCCCAAAATGCCTGGTGACATCCTGTGAAGCCGCTGTGCCTGAGCAAAGCCCAGTGAGCCTCAAATCACTGGAGAGAGCTGGACACACCGTCCAGTTACTCCCACCACCTTCCAGGTGCCAAACAACAGGTGGCACCTTCACTGGCTTTATCCCAAGGTGCCACACTCAGCTGCAAGCCAAAGCATCACCACAGCCAGTCCCCTCCTACCGATGGGAACCATGAGGATGCCACAGGCTGGACCAGGGAAGAGTCTCTCTCTCTTTGGGGTTCATCTGGCTCAGCTCACCGATCACCAGAGCCCAGTAGCCAAGGGGACATGGGGCATTTTGAGGGACCTCATCCAAGAGAAACCAGCACAGCATCTGGACATGGTCCCCTTGCCACTCCTGGAAAGCCTCTGCCTTGAACTGAATTGCTTCAAGGCTGTAATTTCCCTCCACGTCTCCTGAGGGAGATGCCAGAGCAGCCCTGGCCACCCAAGGTGCTGCTCACCCCTCTGTGCCTGTCACCCACCTACCAAAACACCCAAACAGAAGGATCACAGGCCGTGCCACGTAACTCCACTTCCCAAAAGGTCACTACAACCTATTCCCACTTCCAGTGTCCATCCAAGCTCGTGCAGAGCACCTGAAGACAACCAAACGGTGTTTCAAGGCTTCCCCCCAATCCCAGGCAGGACTCCCAGCAGCTCATCATCACCACTGACCATTTAAAATAAGGTTATTATTCCCACAGGGTGTATTTTTTATGGTTCTTGTAATTCCCCACCTGGTTGGAGCAGTGCTGGATCACACAGAGTCATCACTGATGGAGAGATGGATGTGTCCCCAAGGGCTGGGGCATAGACCACCCTCCTCCAACACCACTCCCAGGAGGACTTTTGAGGCAGAACTCCCCTTTATTTTCATTTTAGTTTCATTTTCCTCGCTCTTCTCGAAACCTGGGGACTGATTTCCAGGGACAGTACCCCAGCACAGGAGCTCATGATGGAGGCAGCAGCCACATTTCCCCCAGCCAGTTTTGCAGCAGGCTGGTGGGGATTTAAAAAACATAATAAATGTAAGAACCACTTCGGGGAAAAATACTCAAATGTGTGATGCAACTGCCACAGCAAGCTGTCCTTGGATAACCTGGAGAGCTGCATCCTTCTGTATCACCCTTTGGCTCCACTCTACATGCACACCCACCTTGGTGCCCAGACCAGGACAAAATGCCCTGTGGGAACAGAGCACCAGCTTCAAGAGATAAAGAAACCACGTTCACCTGCTTTTTTCCCCTCTAAATTCAACCCAAACAGGTCCTGCTTGGCGGCAGCTCCAGAAGGGAGCATCTCCTCCATTCCAGAGCCGGGTTTTGGGCACTGGTGGCACATGTGGGATCAAGGAGGGAGCGAGGCTGTAGGGTGGGTTCGGGAATTAATCCAGCTGTGTGTCATTTCACGCATCCATCAGAGCAAAATCATGGGGCTGACATCACAATCCTGAAGGGAAAGGGGATGGGAAACCCAGGAAAACCTGCCAGCATCACCCCATGCCATGTGCCTGGGGTCTGCACTTGCTGAAATCAAGCAATAAATCAGAAAATGCCTTAAAACGTATGGTTTGTTCCCCAGAATCAGGTGGACTGAGGGTTTTTTGGCACATCTCCCTCTTCTCCAGCATGGTTTCCTGCCCTCCCATAGCAATCAGGGAAACAGGGGGTAACAAACCCCTCCAAAATCCAGGCACACAGAAGGAGAATGATAAAGATGAGATGAAGGTGTGACATGAAAACAAGCTACCAGCTCCCTGTCCAACTTCCACAGGCCCTCCATGGATCCTCCCATGGATCACTCATCCATCCCCTCATCTCCTGCTGCAGAGGGTCTTCACATCCCAAAGTATTTGGGAATCAGAAACTCAATTTCACTGAGTTGGCTTAAATATAAACCCTGTAATAATACAACAATAATACTACTATAGTAACATAACAACATGAATATACAAGATTATGACAAATCATATATGAAGACATATAATTAATATTATGGAACATAATATTCACCACTCTCTGCCCTAAAGAAATGGAGATTTTTTTCCACTCAAGCTTTAGTATCTTAACTGTATTAAAGCCACAAAGGGACTTTATCACCTTCCACCTCATATCGGTACTGGGGGCAGACAAAACAACGGTCTGGCACCTCCTGCTTTCCTGAAAAATCAGTTTTCAAAAGAACCGAGGGGAAAAAACAGAGGGAAAACATGCTGGAAATCAAACAGGTGCCCTGCCTGCTTTATGAAATATTTGTCCCAGGGAAGAAAACATCTACAAAAAAGATTCCCATCATTAGGCAGCAACCAAACTCCATCCCAACTGAATTTTCCAGACCCAGCCACAATGACTGAGGAGGAAAGGAAGTGGCTGTTAGGTTTGTGTCTGTTCATGCTATATATATATAATTTTTGGGCCTAACAGGGTCATCCTGGACAAGTTTTGCTGTCTCCCAACCCCATCCAGCAGTGGATCTTCCCGAGTTGCTCCATCAGTGCCAGGTTGGATGAGCATTAAAGGGCTGCCCCAGTTTCAACCAGTTGCCAAGAGCATCGAGGCTGCTCCAGTTCCCTCCCAGCCCAGGCTTTGCCCTGACGCTCTTAAGGAATTAAAATCCATTGTTGTTAAAGCCCAGCAACCTGCCGAGGGCCGGGAGCACGGGATGGATCCAGTCCTGGAAGCCGGGATGTATCAACAATAGGGGGAATAACGGCCCATCTGTCACAGCCCGGCCACATTAAGGGGGTTAGAAAACAAAAGAGGGAGGGGGAAGAGGAGGGAGGGAAATAAGAAGGTAAAGAAAAAGCAAGGGAGGAAAAAAGTAGGGGAAACCAGAAAAAAGGAGGGGAAACTGAAAGAAGGGGGAAAGAGAGAAAGGGGGAAAAGAAGGAAGAGGGAGAAGAGAAACAAGGGAGAAATGAAAGATGGGGGGAAAGAAGGTGGGGGAA
>NW_020955233.1:229641-266484 GCF_003031625.1 Empidonax traillii
AAAGAAGGTGGGGGAAAAGAAAGGGAGAAGAAAGGGGGGAAAGAAGGGAGGCAAAAGAAAGGGCAGAAAAGAAGGAGGGGAAAAAAGGTGTAAAAAACATGGGTGAAAGCAGGAGGAAAGAGGGGGGAAAGGGGAGGAAAGAAAGGGAGGGAAAGAGAGGGGGGAAGAGGGGAGGAAAGAGGGGAGGAAAGAAAGGGGAGTGAAAGAAAAGGGGGAAAAGAAGAAAGGGGAGGAAAAGAAAGGGGAAGAAAAGAAAGGGGAGGAAAAGAAAGGGGAGGAAAAGAAAGGGGAGGAAAATAAAAGGAGGGAAAGAAAGGGGAGGAAAAGAAAAGGAGGGAAAGAAAGGGGAGGAAAAGAAAGGGGAGGAAAATAAAAGGAGGGAAAGAAAGGGGAGGAAAAGAAAAGGAGGGAAAGAAAGGGGAGGAAAAGAAAGGGGAGGAAAAAAAAAGGAGGGAAAGAAAGGGGAGGAAAAGAAAAGGAGGGAAAAGAAAAGAAGGGGGGAAGAAAAGGAGGGAAAAGAAAGAGGGGAAAAGAAAGGGGGGAGAAATAAAGAAGAAATAAGAAGAGGAAAAAAGTGGAGGGAAGAAAGGGGAAAAGGAAGGAGGAAAAAGAAGAAGGGGAAAAAGAGGCCAAAAAAGAGAGAAAAGAGGGAGGAAAAGAAGGATGGAGGAAATAAGCAGAAAACGAAGGCAGGGGGGAAAGAAGGGGCAAAAAATTCATGTATTCTTTTCCTTTCAGCTTTGGTCTCTCTCTGTGCCTCCAGATCCAGGTCAGCTTCCCCTGGTACCAAGAAAAATCCTGAGATCCTATGGCATGGACAGTGTGGCCTCTTGTCCCTTCCCTGCACCCCTGCTCCCATCCCTGCATTCCCACTCCCATCCTCGTATTCCCAGTGGGAAGCACAGACCCAAGAGAAAAGAAATCCGAACCTACTCTAGTGGCAGCAGTTCAACCCCACCAGAAAACAGATAAACCAAAATAAAACGGCATCACCCCAAGCCAGAGCCAACGCTGGGGTCTGGGAAAGGACCAGCTCCAAGGGGATTCTCCTGGCCTGCTCCTTAGGGAACAGCTTCCCAGACCTAGGGGAAACTGGGCACACATCCAGCAGGCAGCAGGAGAGGGTTTCCCATCCCTGACCTGAGCAGCATCACCCTGGCAACATCATGTCTCTCTCTCTCTCTCTCTAGATATATATATATATATATATAAAGCGTATTTTTTTAAAATATGTCTTATAAAAAATGTTGTATATTCTATAGCAATGTTTCGTGTGGTTTATATAATTTCATATATTTATATAAGTATTTTATATAAATATAGAATCATAGAATAGTTTGGGTTTGGGATTGTTAAAGCTCATCTAGTCCACATCTCTCATATAAAAATACATATTAGGAGTATACTTTTACACATATAAAATAGATATTAGAAGTATGTTTTTATACCTATAAAATATACATTAAAAGTGCCTTTTATATAGTATCCTTATACAAATAGTATCTTTTATTTGTACCTACTAAATATTTTAAATACACAACCACAAATTATTAACTTATATCACTATAAAAGACACTAAAAGTTATAAAATATATCCAGTTTAGGATATAGGACTAGGACTGAGAGCAGCCTCACTTTGAGCACCCCAAATTCAATTTTCTGCTCCCCACATGCATTCCCAGACACATGTGGAGAGGTTCCAGGGGCTTTTCCTGGCAAAGCAACTCGTGCACACAGAACTCCTCTCCCCTAATTAAACATCTCATTAAAGCAATTAATAATAAGGCAGGAAAAGATGGGGAGACCAAAAAGGTTTGGATGTGTATCCCAGTCTTTAAAACCGCCAGCATTTTGGGTTGAAAAACAAAGGACTGTGGGAAAATAAACGAATAATCAATAAAGCAAAAACACACTGAAATGAGAATCGAATTGCTGCTCAAGAGAGAATTATTTAAGGTTAATTCCTTTGTAAATAGGAGAAAATGCCAAATCACCCCCAGCAAAGCCCCTCGGGAGGCACCAGCATTGTTCCCCCTTCAGCAACTTTTAATCGGGGCAAATTCACATGAGTTTTACATGTATTTACACTGTAATATTTAATATTACAGTGATTTCCAGGCTCCCCCTCCCTCTGCTCACATCCTCCTCGTGCTTTCCTTTCTCATTTCTGAAAATTACAGCAAAAGCAGAAATTAAAAGGCACCTTTGCAACCAGAACCCCCAAAATCTCCCTGGTCTGGAGATAATAAAGGGAGTTTTGCTACTTATTAAATTCCCCATTTTTATCCAATCCTTGCCTAAAACTCAGTGCTGAGGTGGCTGAGTTTTACTTCTCATTCCCCACAGAAAGCCTATTTTTAAAAAATATCCTGTCTTTATATTTTTATATATTCTCTCTTTTCTATCTTTCTTTCCCATTAATAGGCATTTTAAAGATTTTAGGGATATAAAACCAATCTTTAAGAGGGAAGATGCTGCTTCTTCCCTCAACACCATGCTCTGCATACAAAATACTCTTGGAGTGGCATTGCTTCAAGCAAATAAAAGTATTCCCTCCCCCTGCTGAGTATCAAAATCAATTTTTAAAATACTCTAAAAATATTAAAATGTTGATTATAAAAAAGAAAAATTATTTTTTCTTTAATTTTCCAAGCCACAATCCAACATAAACAAGGGGGAAAAAAAACAACTGTGAAGCTGTTAGGTCCTTCCTAGAGGAGCCCAAATTATTGGGATGGCAGCAGAAGGGCTGGTTATAAACTCGTGGGAAGGGAACCGATGGATTGGAAGGGATCCAGGATCCTTCCCACCACTGTCACATTTAATTCCTGCCTTCGGAGAAACAGAAACCACCCCCCTGCCAGCACCTCCCCTCGAGGAATTCCCTTCCCTGCTTCCTGTGGGGGGATGTCCCGGGCTTTTCCAGCCTGTTCCTTATCCAACTGTATTTACACACGTGTCAATATACTGATAAAACAGATCTGTATTCGATTTTAAGGGGAAAATCAAGCATTCCAGGTGAAGATGGGCGTGGAGGGAAACACCTCCTCACATCCCTGTGACGCAGGAACGCCGAGGGATCGGAGCCAAGGGGGACTCAGGTTCCCTGACCCACATAAACCCCAAATTCATTTAAATAACGAAGGGGGGATTTTTACCATTTAACTCCCTAAAATCCCAGAATCTTTCCAAGACTTGACCACGACTATAAAAATTGGATTTCAACTAGGGGGAGGGGGGAATAAACACAACCACGTGAGGCCCCGTTCCCTGCCAAAAATCACTTTATAAAAATAAAATCTATAATCTACCCAGTCGAGGCACACCCCCCAAACTGGGTATATTAACATAAAGAAGAATAGATTTTTGGAGGGACTGGAAATAAAAAGATATTGGCTTAAATTAGATTCTGATAATAGGAAGAAACTTGGGAATAGAAAACTTGCAGCCATCTGAAAAAAGAGCAATGTAAAATAAATCTGTATTTATTTCTGGGCTGGTTAAGCTGGATTTGCTTTGGTTTTATTTTGTTTTTTAATTTTAAAACTTGGAAGGAAAAGTAGGAGCCCCCCGAGCCCCAACGGAGGATTTAAAGATGAATTCCTTGTTTACATCCCCTGTATACATGTGAAAGGTCAAGCCCCGGCTCTGTACTATGGCCCCAAACTCCCAGTTCCTGGCTCCATCCCTCTTCCAAAGTCACCAGCAGCCCAACCTGAGGCTGTAGCAGAGGTTTTAGCTCAGGAATATCACACCTGGGAATTTCCTGGGGGCTCGTTGGGGTGGTGTTTGGAAGGTGGAGAGCGTGTGATCCCTGCCGAAGAAGAAATCCCACTCCGGCACACGTGATGCCGGGCACGAGCTGTTCCCCCCGCCCCGCTAAGCCTCAATTACACAACAGCATTTCCAACCCCCCCGTCATTACCAAATTAATACCCCACCAGGAATCCCGGGCCAAATTCAGACCCCACCTCCCATCCTAGGCCAAACCCGCGCCGAGCGGCGGCAAATTATCCGCCCGGACCAGCCCCTGGGGTGTTTTTTCCTTCCTTTTATCCCTACACATGACGCGGGGGAAGGGGAATAAATCTCGGGATGAGGCTACGCAGCACAGTCCCGGGGTTTATTTTCCCTTGGAAACATACATGTGCCCATCGCCCCGGCCTCGGGCACCTGATGGAAATAAGAGGGCGCACTCCGACACGATGGATTAAATACGGGAATGCTTTGGGCTCGGGGGTTCTCTGGCTGGATAACGGGGGGATGAGGTGTTTGCAAAGGGAAATTTGATTAATTACCTACTAAAAATAATAACCCTGAGGGCGCGGGTGGCTCCGCTGTTGGGAAAACCTCCACCCGCGCCGCGAAAAGTGCGGAGGAAAGGGGCGCTTTTTTGGTGTTTTGCTGCTAAATAAGAGGCTGTTTTCCACGGGAGCGGTGGGGAGCGTAGGGTGGGGGACATCCATGGGGGTTCCCAGCCGTGGGAACGCGGCCGTGGGCCGGGAGCTCCTTCCCCTGCTCCCCGCGCTGCGCTCCGGAGCGAAAGTAAAACCGACGGGGCTCCCCCACCCCCATCCCCGCATCCCTGTTCCTGGAGCTCCCGGCGCGCCCCCCGTCCCGGTGGGACGGACGACGGGATGGAGGGGTCTGGGGGGTGACGACGCGGGCTTACCTGAGCTTTTTGGGCACTGAATAATCCACTTCCATCACTTTGCCGTGCAGCTTCACTTTCCCTGCGGAGACAGCGGGGCGCTCAGCATCCCCCCGGGATGGCCAGGGCGGCATCCCCCCCGCAAATCCCAGCCCTCCCCATCCCACCCCACATCCCGGCCCCCCGCGCCCCCCGGGCTCTCCCCGCGCCCTCCGGACCCCCGGACCCCCCGGGCCCCCCCGCTCGGCGCCCGCGGGGAGTTGGGCTTGGGCACCTCGTACACGGGTCCCCGGGGGGTTGCAGGGGCCGGGGGGGCGGCGGGGCCGGGGCCGCCGCGCCCGGGGGGCTCCCAATAAAATCGGACAAAAAAATCAGCGAAAAATAGAGGCGAGGTTGGGAAGAGCCGGGGCGGGAGGAGGGAGGGAAGGAGGGAAAGGAGGGAGGGAAGGGGGGACCGGGGGATGCCCGGGGAGGGGGCAGCGGGGTGAGGGGATGCGGGGAGGACGCGGGGGGGACGCGAGGGGCGCGGGGGGGTCACTCACCCGAGAGGGTCTCGATGGCCCGGATGGCCCAGTTTTGGTCCGGGTAGTCCACGAAGGCGTAGCCGGACTTGAGGAGGACCTGGCCGGGCAGGGGCAGCTGCCGCTCCCCGAAGAGCTGCCGGAGGTCCTGGGCGGTGGTGGCGGGGCTCAGGTTGCCGATGTACAGCTGGTTCATCCTCCGGCGCCTCATCGGGAGCCCCCCAGGCTCCTCCCCGGGAGCCCCCCCGGCTCCTCCCCTGCCGGGAGCGGGACAGACGTGGGCACGAGAGGGTCCCGCTCTGCGCCACCGGCCCCGGCCCGGCGGAGCCTCCGACAGCGGCGGGCGGAGCCCGGCCCGGCCCGGCCCCGGGGCCGCCCCGCGGGGGGGCAGGTGGAGTCGCCAGACCCCGCCGGGGACGGGGGCTGGGGGGCGCCCGGGGGGGCTCGGCTCTGGGCCCCCACAGCCCTTCTGTCCGGGTACCCACAGCACCGCAGCACCCCCAAACCCTCCTCGGCCCCAGAACCCTCCACGCCCCCACACCCTCAAACCCTCCGCTGTCCTGGAACCCACCACACTCCAGCACCCTCTGACCGCTCTGCCCCATAACCCACCACACCCCATTACCCCCAACCCCTCTGTCTTGGAACTCACCACACCCCAGCAGCCCGGATTCCATCACCTGCGATCCCATCACCTCCAAACTCAGCATCTCCAACCCCTGCTACTGCTCTGGGACACCCCCCCCTCCCCCAGCGCCCTCAACCCATCTGCCCCAGAACCCACCACACACTGTCATCACCCCAAACCCTCTGCCCCGCATCCCGCCACCCCCCATCACCTCGACCTCACCCCCCCAAACCCTCTGCCCTGGAACTCACCACACCCCACAACACCTCCAAACCCTCTGCCCCAGAAAACCACCACAGCCCAGCACCCTAAAGCCCTCTCCCTTGGATCTCACTACACCCCATCACCCTGGCCCCTCTGCCCTGAACCCACTGCAGCCTATCGCCCCCAAACCCTCCTCTGCCCTGTCACCCACCACATCCCAGCATCCCCAACTCCCTCACCCCCAAACTCTCCTCTGCCCTGGAACCTGGTGATGCCTCACCTCCCCTGACCCTTCAGGAGTTCTGTCAGGGACAGGAAAACTGCTTTGCTCAGGAACCAAGGTAAAAAAAAAAAAAAAAAAAAAAAAGGAAATAAATTCTAATATATATATATATATATAAAATAAAATTTAATAAATTAATAAATAGACGATATAATTAAATATTAAAATTTTTAAAAGTAAATAAATGCCCCTTCCCAACCCAGATCCAACTAGGCATCGCTGTGTGTGAGCCTGTTGTCCGAAAGGCTCCAGGAGATGCCAAGCCGGTGCCAGACACTGGAGCAGCATGCTGGGCACGTTCTCAGCCCGCTGGGACATGGCTCCTGCAGCCTCTGGGGAGGGTGGCTGTGCTGGAGAGTGTCCTTAGGTGACCAGGAGCTGCTGTCACCACCTGCCTGCAGGTTAAATGACATTTTCCTCCCTCCTTTTTAAAATAAAAGCCAAATCCCTATGGAAGTGCATCTGAGCTGTGGTTAAGGGGCACAATAATACTGGCTGGGGAGGCGACAAGTTGCCTTGTGTCCTAGGGACAGTTGTCCCTTGATGGGGGGTGGGGGGTGAAGGGCAGCAATCCGAATTACCCGGACTTGAAGGCAATTAAAGGGCAATTAAACCATCCCTCTGCACTCTTCCCTGGCACAGGGAGATGGATGGAGTAGGAATAGCGGTGACGGGAGCTCGATGCCATGCCTACAGCAAAAATAGATGTGGTTGGGCTACGATGATGCAAAGCCAGAAGAATCCTTCTCCTCTGATTTCCCCGGCTTTGCTTTCAGGCAGCTCCTGCCTGGCTGTCATTTGTCACTGGCGCAGCAGACTCCCCAGACCCCAGCATATTTTTGGGGTGATTTTAGGCTGAAATGGGTTGTAATGTCCTTTTCAAAGATCTGACCCTCAATCAGGTCATTCCTTCCTCCTCAGGGATGAGCTATTGACAGGAATGGGGCAGGGAGCTGCCAGTTCATCACGTGAGGTCACTGCCACTGGGAAGCAGCAGGAGAAGCATGAGGTTTCAGGATTAATTAGTGCCCATGGGATCCAATACTTATGACTCCTCACTCCAGCTTCTGGAGCTGGATGTAACGGAGCAGTCTCCTGCAAGCACTGGCATGAACTCATCCCTCCTACCCCTGAGTTTTGGTTGTGCAGAAAGAGCTCAGCCACCTTCCACAGATGTTTTCCCAAACTTACAGACCTGGTGCTCTCTTCCCCAGAGTTTTGGGGGATCGGTCTTGCTCCAGTTGTGATGCTCAAGGGGAGGAAAATTTCAGAGCACTGCTACAAAATAGCTGGAGAGGCAGTTAAGTGGTCCTAAAAGCAGTGCAGGATTCAGCAGGAAAGGGAAAGGCATCTTGCAAGGGCAGCCCTGCAGGATCATTACTCTCTGGAAAGGGACACTGGCATGCAACGAGTCTGGGATGCGGCAGCTGGGCCGATACAATGGGCAGAAAAACATGAGAGGTTGAAGGAGGATTTGTTTAGTCCAGAGAAGGGCAGGATAACCTGGTGCCTGTGAAGGGCTGTCTTGAAAAAAAGAGAAACTAGGAAAAAAACGGAACGTTTGGTTGATTGGATACAAAGAGAGAAAGAGGTGCTGTTCCTCAGCTGGAGATTTTGCGGGGAGGTTGGACAAACACCTGGACTCCCACATCCACCCCAGGGCTGCTCCAAAGGGTTCCTGAGTCCCCTCCAAGCTCCGACTGGCCCACAGCTCCGTTTTATCCCAAGCCTTCGGCAAGCCTTTTTCACAGCAAGCAGGTTAGGATCCATCATCCCCCTTTTCTGGTGGAATGGTCTTACTGGGATGCATACTCGGGGCACTGGTTGGGCTCCTATTAATGGATGATTTTGGGGAGGTCCTGGCTGGGGCACCGGTGTTGGATCCCTCCTTGAATCCCACATCCACAGAGGGTGTTGGGAACAGGACAGAAAAGGGACAGAGTGGGAAGGGAGGATCCTGCCTGGAGCCAGCAGGATGTGGTGGCTCCAGAGATTACCCCAGAAGGCTGTGGTTATCCAGCAGGAAAAGCTCAGTGACCTGGCTCAGGAGCAACTTGCCTCAGCTCTCTGACCTATTTTCCCTGAATTCTTAAGGATATTTTTCACTCATTCATCATGCAGAGAATCTCAGGAGAGCTTCATCCACCCTTGTCCTGTCAGGATTGGGAACAAGGCGGGATGCAGTTGCTCATCGCTCTATAGGACTGCAGAGACTACGCAGGACAGGCAATGCCTAAACTAGCTCCCACTAAACCCTGTCCTAAAAATTAACCTTTCCAAAAGGACTTATTTTGCTTTCCCTAGTGTGTTCCAGAGGTGACTCCATGTGGCATGAGATGGAGTGGGATTGGAGCATGCTGCTGGAGCAGCTCCTACCTGCCCTTCACCACCCTGGGCAAGGCACGAGGCAGATCCCAAATTCCAACTAACACAGTGTGGATGAACTGTCTGGACTGTGGGTTTTGGCTTTTGGAAGCCTCCCAGCGAGCCAACGGCACAGCTGCTGCAGAGGTGAGGGAAGAGCATCGAGGACTGGGAGGGAAGCAACCCACTGGGGAGGCTCACGTGGGACATCAGGAGGAGTTTCTTCCTGAAAAGGGCTGTCAGGTATTGGCACAGCTGCCCAGGGCAGTGGTGGAGTCCCCCTCCCAAAAGGGATTTAAAAGCCACATGGATGTGGCACTTGGGGATATGGGTTAGCGGTGGCCTTGGCAGTGCTGGGGGATGGTTGGACTCAATAGTCTTAGGGAGCTTTTCCAACCTAAAGGACTCCATGATCCTCAGAGCACCATGGCCTTGCAGTGCTCACACCAAGTGGGGATCTGGCACAGGGATTTGGGACGCTCTCAAGCACAGGAGCCATGTGACACATTCCAAGGAATGTGTCAACAGGAGGAACAACTTCAGCCCTGGATGGGCCATTATTGCTCAGACGGTTAAAAATAATCACTGCCCTGATCCCGTTGTCCACTCAGGACAAGTAAAGACAGGGAAGTTTTAACAAAAACCTGGATAATTTGTAAATCCCTGACACCTGGTGTGCTGTTGTTGGTCACCTCTTCTCCATGCAGCTGCAGCGTAGGGCCTATTCCTTCAGTTCCCTGCTCCATATGATTTATCAAACTCCTTCTGAGCAAACAGGGCAAGAATTTTCTACCCTACATCAACAGAGAGCATCATTTTTGAGTCTAGAAATGACTATACCATTATTTCTACACAAACCCCTCACATTCTCACCATGAACCACTGTGGAAAGCTCCTCCAACACAAGATTAAAAAGTAATTAGCTCACAGATCCAACTGCCCAGATTCCCAAGTGAGGGATTCAGGGCTGCTTTGAGAAGCAAGAAATGGACTTGAGAAGCACTTTAAGTGCAATTTTTTTTGTGGGACACTAAAGGATTGGTTGATCCTGAAAGGAATGGACAGCATTCACCCCGGGATTCCCTGCAGGTTTTTTGTTTTCTTGGCAAAAATAAGTAGGAAAAGAAAAAAACCAAACTTCTTTTTCTTTTATTTTTCACTTTCGGAAAGCATTTTACACAGGTTTGGATCTTGGGAGGAGTAACTTGGAATCAGTAGAAAAAACTACCTGCACAGTTTTGTCTTTAAAGTAGAAACCCTTCAGGAGTCAAAATGGAGACTAAAAAAATACATGCAAAACATACTCCTTTCAAAACACAACTGGAAACAAAGCACCAACTACACAAATATGCAGAATGAAACAGCACTGAACACCACAGAAGTTGTCCTCATAAAAGGTGTCAAAGTCACCTAATTCACTAGGCACTGTGACCTGGTTAAACAGAAGAGACAATAAAAAAATATTGTCCACAAACTTGCAATTTCAACTCAGAGGCTGTAGCTAGAAATTCCTCTACGTGTCATGCTTTAATAGCGACCTGGAAGAGAAAACAAACACAGTAAAATACACTGTCAACTTCAAGGATTGAGAGATTTGTAGCTAAAGCTCACTGCCTCCCTTCAAACCTGCATTAAATTCTAGAGCCTCATGTCCTGGAGGTAACCAAACTTCTGGTTTAAGAGAGTTCTGGAGGAAGGAACAGGATCTCAACCTCAAAACAAGTGCTGTTATCTCGTTTATTTTCTCCACACTAAACATCTGCTCTGCTCTCAAGGTTGCCAGTTGCTCATTGAACCTTCAAAGGGAAGTGTGGTTCAATAAAAGAACCACACTGAAGTCAATCCTTATGGACACAAAGCTCAGAAGACCTTTCGGGAAAGGGGAAATTTGCTTTTGAGATGTGAACTCTGAGATTAGGCCAGGTCTGGGTCAGGCCACATTGGACAGGGCAACCTGCTCTATGGAAGGTTCCCTGTCATGGCAGGGGGAATGAGATGCGCTTAAGGTCTCTTCCAACCCAACCCATTGCAGGACTCCACGAGTACTTACGAGGTGAGTAGGACCGGGATCTGGACCGGGATCTGTAGCCCCCTCGGCTGTAGTAGGGGGACGGTGACCTCCTCCTGGAGTGGGGGACACAAACAATCCCTTTGTTAAACCCAGTTTTCTGTGGATACCTCTAACCCCACCCCGGTCTGGGGCATGCACTGGGGAAGCTAATGAGCACAGGAAGAGCTGAGCAACATTTCCAGTGGGTAACATGGCAAAGATGTGAATTTCCTTTTTTAACCTTTTTTTTAACACGGGTCCAATATTATTTTTGACTCTCCCAACAGATAAAAGCTCTTGCACTCACAATTTGCCCACATGTGATTTTAGTTTCAAGTCAGGAGCATCCCAAACAACGAGGGTAAGACAAATAAATCCACCCTAATTTTAATCTGAATTATTTGTCCAAGATGAAGATTTATTTGACTTGCAGTCGCTGCTACAGCCAACCCACCCCCAAGCTGCTCCGATCCAGGCACTCCTAAGTTTTGTGTTCCCTTGCCCAGTTCCACTAATCGAGCAAATACCTGTAAAACTGATCCCTGTCCTGAACAGCTCTCCAGCCTCCTCCTCCACCGCCGCCTCCTCCTCTGCGTAAGCAAAAGCAGAAAAACTTTTAAGAATTTAAAAAACAAACAAAAAGTTCATTGTACGAGCAAAAAAACATCATAAACGGTAAGAAAATGATGTCAAGACGAGAACATTGGTTCCTACTCTGGATGATGCTGAATTACTTCATTATGTTCATTTTTACCCACTTAAGGCAGGCCCGTTGAGTTAATAACTTTTTTAAAATAGTGAGATCAACTCAGTACCCTGAGGACAAATGTTGATTCCAAGGTGGAGGTGGGAAACCACCCCCCACCCCAACATTTTAACATTTAAACGAGCTGGGATGCAACTTCTCCTTGTACAGAACAGAAACAACTTATTACAGCATTTAATATTAACTGATTGGACTGGTACCTCCCCAGACTTAGATCAGCAAAGTGTTACTAGAAGGAGACTAAATCAAGTTTAAAGTTTTCTTCAGTTGTGGTTTGGTGATGGTTTTAAGGTTACTCTTTAGCTTATAGATACTTTTCCAGGCAAAATTAAGTCTCCCATGGAAATGAGAAGAAGTTAAAGTTTTAACAGGACAATTCCCATCTGACACTGTATTTCCCTTAAGGTTTTATTTTCACATAGGGCACGGAAGGCAAAGGAATTGTTACTAATTGAATTTTTAGGGTGAGGTATGCTATGCTCCACTGTATCTTCAACAATTCCAAGCCTCCCTTCCTCAGGGAAGCACTCACAACATCCCAACAACTTCTCTCTCCCTCACTCTCTCTCGAACCACCAGGATGAGAGAGTAGCAGATCCCGATATTTTTAAAGCAGCCACACATGAGGCATTTGTGGCTCCATCTTCCTGGAATCATGGAATGGTTCGGGCTGGAAGGGACCTTAAAGCCCATTTTGTTCCACCCCCTGCCATGGGCAGCGACACCTTTCACAGAGCAGGTCATTGTCACTCTCCTGACCCACCTCACAAAACACCTGACCACTGGTCAGGAAGGAAAAGGAACCACTTCAGCACTCAACATTTGGGCACCTGCCACCATCTAAACAAGGAATATTACATTTGAAGGGCACACAAGCAACAGATTTCAAGGACAACCCGCACGCCTCGACTGACCCTTCCTGAGAGAATGAGGAAATCTAAGCTCAGAAGTGCAAGACAGATGGTGCAAAACTCTCATCAAGCACTGCAGAGCCACGTCTTTAGCTCTCCTTGGGTGCCTTTATTCTGATATTTACATCAGAACTCCATACAAAAACAAGGGGAGTGGGAGAAGCAAACCAGAAGTACCATTTAACAGCCTGTGTAGCACCAGAGTATGTTGTAAGTCCTTCCTGTGCCCCAAGATCCTGGTGAGCTGCTTCAGTACTTTGGTTAATTACTTTTATCACATTAAGTGAGGTGAAGTTTTAGCTATGCCAAGCAAGTTTCTACACCTTGTGCTCCAAAACAAGCTCCAACAGCCTTCTACCACATCTGAAAGCCACACACCAATTCTGGCCAAGAATCCAGCTAGTTCCATGAAGACATGGTTGCCATCAGGGAACAAACCTAAATCCACCTATTGCAGAGGCATTAAGGCTTTGCAAAACACTGGGAAGCACTACTACACAATCCTGCAATTACAGGAATGCTTGGTGATTGCAGACAGGAAAAATAAACTCTTGAATTTGTGTCCAGCTTAACAGTGTCCCAGAAACTGTGAGGGTTCCACAGGGGACAAGACTTGCTGGAAAATGCAGAAGACAAACTTCTCCATCACTAGAACCAATTACACCCCAAAGTTGTTTACACACATATTCAACCTTACGAGGTATGTTAAAAAAGCTTTTTAAATGCAAGTGTCCAGTACAGAACAAGTCCGTCACAATCCCCAACTCCTTATTTTTGGCAACATTTGAGATACCGTAATTATCAGGAGACACTGGGGACCACTGAAATTTCTTTTTGACTACTACACTGTGCTCAATATCTAAGCTGGCACTGGAATCCCGATTCAAATATCAGATCTGAACCATTTCAGTGCTAATAGATGAATCAACCAAAGATTCTTCCAAAAGCAGAGTATAAAAAACACACTCAATGCAGACTAAGAAAACATTATGGACTAAGTCATGCCACAAGTTAAACACCACAAAGTATTTCTCAGTGTGACCAATGTGATTTGTCATTTTGGTGACGATTTTAAAGGAAGGTTCCAGAATGACACTGAGTGCAAAACTATTTTGTCACACTTACGTAGGATTAGCTGCATCATGCCTGTGCAGGTAGATGACAAAGCAGAGTTTAAAAAGCAGTGAAATACTCCAAACCCCCTCACCTGTATGACCTGCTGTAATAGTCCCTGTCGTCGTACCCTCTGTCGTACCCTCTGTCATAGTAATCTCGTCGTCGGGAGCTGCCACTGAGGAAGGAAAGAGGGTTTATTTTATCAGATATTAAACTTCCACATTGTTCACAGTCATTTAAGTTCACAGTGTTTAAACTGGGTTATGTATTACCTCCCATCCTCACAGCTGAAAAGACCAATGCAGGTGGGAACAGGACTACTTAAATAATTGCTTTTTAAATGCTTGAACTTTCAGCCAGGTCCTTTCCTCTCCGGTCTGTAACCTCTTAACCTTTTGGTATCACAGGCACAGGAGGAATTCCATTCTGAGACAGCTCTTCATTCACTCTGAACTCTGAGCAAGCTCCACGTGAATGAACTTTCTGACTACAAAAATAACCTGCAGTCTCAACACAACATCAACATAACCACCAGTGCGCTGAAAGTCTTGGGAAATCAACTGGGGAATGACTTGGGAAAACAATTTACATTCTCAGCAACTGGAAGTCAGAAATGTACTGTGTGGATAGGGTAAACTGCTAATCCCAAATATTAATGAAGCCATACAGCTGCTCCATCAGCATTTCATGATGTTCATTCACTCTTGAAAACTTGAGCTTGCAAAGCTTAAAATAATTTAGAAATTAAAAATTGCACTGTAGACTTTTTGAATCCAAAGAGCTGGAAAGAGATGCACTAGTGATGGTTGAGGCAAAAGGCTGATAAACCAAGAAAAAGACTCAGAACCAGGTACCTTAGAGGGAAAACAACAATTCTTATAAAACACAAGGCAACTAATCCTGGTTTGGAAAAAAAATCCCTACATAGGTAACTTACTAAGTGGGTCTTCCCATGTAGATTCCAGGGGTAGGTGTGTGAGGTCTTTTCGTTATGGAGAAGTCTACCCGGATCCTTCTTCCATCCAGCTCCATTCCATTGGCACGTTCCTTTGCCTAAGGAATGATAAAATACCATCAGCTGTGGGCATAAACTTTGGTATCAATACAGATTTCTAACCATTGTTTTAAGTGTTAAAGTCCTAAAAAGGCTCAGTTTGGAGCTAGGTCTGATTTACTTACACTTTCTGTGTAGCACTGAACATAAAGCATAAGACGCTGTAGACTAGTAGGACTTAAACATCGGTAACCACTCAAAATGTGATTTATAAGCCATTAAAAGCCTGAAAGGAACATAATTTAACAAGTGTAGCAGTGCCTCTAACATGATTAAGAGGAACCTTTGAACATGCTGATATAGGGAGATGCAACTACTCCAATACACAAGGAGCAGCAAATAATTCAGCAGTTAACTAAGAGCACTATGTTGATTTAAGTGTTTTCTCTCCTCCAACACATGCCTTAAAATAACTGTAACCATGAATATAATGATATCAGTCATAAGTAAATCTGAATTAAAGAACCCAGAATAATTGTGGCTTGGGTTTTTTTTCCTGCCAAGTAGCAGGACCTACACCCAAAGCTCCAACCCCATGTGGAAGCCTTTATGCCAGATGTGGAACAGAAGACACTGGAGAGTTTCAGGAGTGGGATTTATGCAGAATATAAGCCTGGTTCCAGGCCATGAGCACACAGCTCTGCAAGGGTTGGCACTGGTGTAGGATTCTCCATTGGGTGAGCACAGAATTCCCCATTTATTCTGTAGCATTCACAAGCCCAAATTCCATGATTATGAGATGCCAGGTACTTTTCAGGCCCTGAGCTCACCCAGGTGACAGAATATACACCCATGCAAGTGAGAGCCCACAAACATTCCACACGTTGTGCACCCCAACCTACTTCCTTGGCATCCTCCACATTCTCAAAGTACACGAAGGCGAATCCTCTGGAACGTCGGGACTGCTGATCATACACGATGGAAACATCAGCAATGGGCCCGTACTTGGAGAAAACTTCTCTCAGATCCCTTTCTGTGGTGTAGAGACTCAGCCCAAACACCCCGAGACAACAGTTTGGGTCAGGATTTGCCTAAAAGGGACAGACCGACATTAGGAGGAAACAGGTTTGTGTTTGCAGTGCAGGTTGTGATTGCCAGGGCTCCAAGATAAAACAAAGATGGGGCTGAGATTTGGGCTGGGTCACCTGCTAATGGAGACACTGTCACAATCCAGAGGAACACAGTCCTCCTCTCACAGAACCCCTTTGTATTCTCAGGGTACAGCACAAGCCATCCAGGCTGAGGGACTGCAGGTTATGCTCAGGACTGTGAGTCATTCCTGACCAGACATACCCTGTTCCCGATGTGACGTCTTCGAGTCGACATGGGGGAGTGGCTGTGGCTGTGCCGGCGTCGATAGTCCCGACTGTACGACCTGCTCCTGGATCTCCTGTGGGAGCGGGACCGGGAGCGGGAGCGTGTGTAATGCCTGCGGGAACTCCTCCTTGATCTAGATCTGAGGAAAGAGAGGGACAGTGTTGGCTTTGTTTGGGGGTTTTAACTCTCCAAAAACACATCACAGTCACAAACAGCTCATTCTTTAAAGTCCTGCAGTCCCACTACCTTCACTTATAATCAATTTAGTTGCTACTCACAAGGACTCTGTGCTAAATAGTCACTCTCAGATTCCTGCAGGAACTTCTCCCTGACTTTAGTCAATTTTTAACTTCCTTTAACAAGGCTCTCTTGGTTTGACATAGTATTGCTTAGAATATTCAGTATCTAGGTAAAAACAGGTGGGGTGGCTCTCTTTTAAACCTTAGGAGATAAAGGGAATCTGAGTACAGTATAACCTAAAGCCTGCACCACTGCAGAGGGGGCACTGAAAAATAAATGCACTTTTAAAGTCTGGCAAACACCCCTGGAACAGAGCTTAACACAATCTGCAGAAATTAAGCTGCAGCAGCTCCTTTACCTGCTGGTATTTCAGCAGTTGTTTATCAATGCTGACATGTTCACACTCCAAGTGTATTCAGACAAAGGTGCAACTGCTCACCGATTTTTTTTCCCCCAGGGAATGTCTTCTGACAGCACAAGCTCTGTGGACATGAGGTTCTGGAACACTTGCATTCCTTCTCCCAGACTCTCAGCCCTCCCAGTACAGCCAATCCTAGGGGAAAAGCTAGGCAGGCACTTACACTGGGGTACTACACCTGACCTTGGCCTGTGATGTCTGCACTGAATAACCTGAATTTTACACCACTCCCATGAAAAATCCCTGCAAGGTTAAGAAGTGCAATTAACAGTTTAATAGTCAATAGATCTAAGCCATAAATTGTTGATTTTTAGACTCTTTTGTCTTAGATGTCCTTCCTCCAGTTCCACAGCACCACCACACCGGCATGAATGAAGCTCTGAACCTGAACTGGTTTTTACTCCTGAGCATTTAACAGCTTCTTCCAAAGCCAGGATTTCTCCCCACTTGTCAACACACAACCAATACAGGACAGATCTCCTGAAAAAACACCTCCAACCTCATCAGCAGTGAGCCAGATAAGCTCAACTTGAAATATATATCCAAGCCCAGGAGAAATTAATTCAGCATATCCCATTACAGCACTTTTAACTACGTATTTAGAAAGAAAACATTATTTTTGGTAACAGAAAGTTTACAAAAACAAAACAAAAAGAACTTCCCTGAACTGGGAAGACAGAAAAAAAAAAAAAAAAAAGACTGAAATAGTAATAATAATAAAAGAGGTTCCACACATGCACACAGCCACATTTTAGCCAAATATAGGAATAAAAAAATAATTCAGGCAAACACAGAGTTGATATTCCAGGTACCAGAAAGGTCTAGCCAAAGATAACAAGCTGCACACTTCAATAAAAGTAGATTTTTAAATCAGGTATATCCACACCCCCAATGATAAAAGCATCAGGACACAGGTTGGTTCCCAAATCAAAGTTTAATTTACAAAGCTGGTAACTCAAAAATACATTTGCAACAGAAACTACCAAGAAATATTAAAGTTCTCAGGGTTATTTCTCTGAGGAGAGCCAGATTTAAATTATGTGCCTGTGACCACATCCCAAGGTGTGACAGTACTGAAGAGAGATTAAAATACAGTGTTTCTAAATATGTGCCTTGACACAATTCCACCCAAACCTGCTGAAGAACAGTAACCCTGCTCTACAATTCCAGTATTTCCAGCCATATGCATCTTCAAGACAGCTGTTAAATGCTCAGGAAGCTGTGGTAGTCATAAACCACTACTTCTGGTCATCAAAAATTACAAAGCCAGTTGCCAGGGTATTGTTTAAAGACTGATTTCTTGTAAAAGTAAATGATTTGCCAGGTCTCTTGAGAATTCTAGATCTTGTATTTACTTCTTCAGAATTTTATACAATTTGTGATTGCACTCTTACTCAGTATTATGGTTATTCTGCAAGTGGGAAACGTGGGTATGGAATCCCTGAGGTTGTGGATTAAGGGGCAGAAGGACATGCTGGGTGGGCTCCTGACTTTACTGTAGAATTAGAAGGTTCCCCAGAGGTGTTTTGCAGCCTCCGCCCCCTGAGGTTTTCAAACCCCAGCTGGACAAAGCCCTGAGAGCAGAGTCTGAGGCCAGAGCTGACTCTGCCTTGGGCAGGATCTGGGACTAGACCCTTCCTGAGCTCCCCTATCCCTCTCTCACTGCTGCCACTTCCAGAGGTCCCTCCAATTCCATCCTCTTCAAGTGTTTATTAATTTAATTTGACACATTTGTTCCTGCACTCCAGGGACTGCCAAGCGCATGATTTCACACTTGTGACTGTGCCTGAATTGGACAATAAACCTTGTTCTTCTGCTGTCAAAACCTCCTAACCATTTTCCTCCTCACAAAAGCCTTTCACTTTGATCTTGCAAGGTCTAACACAGTATTTGTGATTGCTAATAGCACAGAATATCCCAGTGTTACCATCCTCCCCCCATGCTTTGGTAATTCCCTGCTTGTTCACATAAAAAATACATTGTGAACAGCTTAACTGGAACCTCCTCTCCTAAACCCCACTTTTTTTAACCTGAATGCCTACAACCGAGTGAAGAAACCATCAACACATTAATTTCTGCAGTCAGCACTCAACCATCTACTCTTTTAAGAGGAACGCTGCCCCTGCACACATATCAGTGTGTAAGGAGAGGTAATACAGGGCAAAAGGTACGTTCACAGTGTGTTTGTGCTGCCATGTAACAAATACAACAAGCAGGTTACTTTCTCCCCAACTCTTTTTGGGAGCTTGGAAAGCTGTCTAGTATTTAAAGCTTCCTAGCCTGTTAGTTTTTAAGTTCAATTAATGTATTTAAAAGGTCAGACTGCAAAATTCACATTTATCTCTGCAGTTGCTTTTTATTACCTACTCCAGAAACACCATGAGAAAACGTAATGTGACCTAAACTGGGCAATCCCACGAAAGTTCCTACCACTCCCTGCTCAGAAACAAGTCAATATTCCAAGAGGTAAAAGGCAGTGGGTCAGAGGGGATACAAACCTACAGAGCTGACTACCTCCTATGTAGCTGACTCTTGGAAAAAGCTGCAAAAATCCCAATCCTGAAACCACTCGTGCCCCTATGCATTCCATGGCCACAGATTCCCCAGTAACTCTGGGAGCAGAACCGGATGAGCTGGACGTCACCTCAGACACAACCACCTGAGTTGTGAAGAGGAGGAAGAGGTAAAAGAAGCAAACTCACCTGGATTCAGACCTGGATCTAGATTTTGACCTGGAGCGCCTGGAATCCTCCTTAGAGCGAGATCTTGCAGGGGTGTGTCTCCCCGACTTGCCAGATCCATGAGCACTTCCACTTCTGGAAGCAGAGCGGGATTCCTGCACGCAGATATTGAAAGCCTAATTTGGACACAATTCCTCTTTTACCTACGGGCTGCAAACAAGCTCCAGTGAAATCAATGGAAATATTCATAGCTACGTGTCCGGGCAGTCGGATTAGCACTGCCTAGATTGTTAAGGAGGTTGTTTGTTGTTTATTTGCTTGGTTTTTTTTTTTTTTTTTTTTTTTTTCCCTGGTAGACACTTCTTTACCCTGCATGTACTTTTTGCTATTAAACAGATAATGCATGCATGTTTAGCAAAATATACAGGGACACATAAACAGACTAGTAATTACTTAGCGTAGTGCTTTCAGATTCCAGATTACTTCTTATCTTAACTTCATTTTTATTCCTTTTCTTCATTCTTCCGTTTCAAATTCTGACTTCTTTCATCTTCCCCACTTCACACAAATTGCTCAATATTCTACAAGTGGGACTTCTGGTCTGATAATTAGCATGCATTCACTTTCTTTTTTTTCAAATTTCAGCTTCACTTATTCCTGAGCTTCAAATAATTCTCATTTATAAAACTTGTCAAATGGCGACTTCCGCATTTTCCTTCTTCAACATTAACCTTAATAGAAAAAGAACAGGATGAAGAATATTTAAGAACTCCAGGATAAAATCTAGTGCCAAAACTGAAACTAGAAAAAAAAAAGTGCTATGGACTTTTACTATAAATGCAATTTAAGGACTGAATCTACCAAAGCCCTATGATTTTATCAACAGGTTCAGTCAACTCAGTTTAACTTTACACTAAGCAACTGAATTTGCTATTTATGCCTGTATTTAATATAGCAAGTGCAACTGGATCAGCTGAGTACCTACTAAGGAACTGTAACATCAGGAAACTCAATTTGTACTGTCAGCCACACAGTGAGACAAAATCCACTAGAATTGACTCCAGGAAGGTCCTGTTGCAGCCACTGACCGATGTGCTTTTGAATGCAGAAAGCACGACATGGTTGGGCCTTCAGTGAGCTCCAATAATCTGAACTTTGGGTCATTTTGCAGTTGAGCAGCCCTGGTGTGAATATTTCTGAGCACACTCACCCCACCTGCCTGCACAAGAGGAGGTTACACATCTGGGCTTTGTGCTTCCATGGAAATCAGCATTTTCCACCGCCCAAAAATGCCCCATGCTCCAACAGTGCTCCGCAATCACACCCCACCTGCTCTGTTATTTACTGGTAATCTGCTTTGGTACTGAGATAACCTAATTAGCAGTTTCAACTTATAGATTTTTATCTTTAGATCAGTTGAATGCTTAGCTTCAGTCACATGCCTTCAACACCTGAACACACCAGGAGGTATTCTGAATTTCAAGGTATTAGAGGAAATTTAAAATTCAGCAAAAATTCTACTTCTTCCTAAAAAATAATTCTACATTTAGTGTAAACTGTGATGAAGAATGATCATTAATGACATCACAGTACCAGATTTTCGTCAAAAATCCCTTCTTTTAGCTGTGCAGCATCTCAAACCCGAACACTAATTTAACAGGAATCTTGGACTGAGCATTCAGAAATCCATTTGCTAACTCAAAATTAATCAGGCTTAAACCACTTCCATACAACTTAACCCAAATTTTAGCTCTTTACAATTCCCTACCATACAATATTAGGGGGAAGGAGGGGGAAAGGGTTGACTTACAGAATAAAGCAGATTTTCAATTAATTCCAAGAGCAAGAGAAATTACCCAAAGTTGTCAAGGTCATATTCTTTGTTCAAATTTGTAAAGTTTTGTTCTAAACTACAGTTGCCCCATATACTGACCTGCAAAGGGCAAGGCAAACACTGAGAAGTAATTAAAGTTACAATTAGCAGATTTAACCTAAATTCATTACTACCTTCAAAAGGAAACATTCCACAGAGACGAGTTCTGAGTTAATGTATTAATTTAGCCATAAGAAGTCGTAACTCCTAAAAAGTTAGACAAAGCAAGATTGAAGAAGGGTTAAAACCCAAAACTAGCAGTTCTTCATGTGAGGAAAAATACTTTAATTCACAAAAGATAATTTGGCAAAACAGAAGGAGCCATGTCCAAATACAGGGGGACTGATGCTGGAAAGGACAGGAGAAATGCAGGATGAGAGGGAAGCAGCAGGAAGTAGCTTGCCCACAAACACACCCCAAACCCTTTGCATAGCTTTTAAAAGTCAAAAACTTTGAAGAATCAGGAGAGAATTGGTGAATCTTTATTTATTTGGTAGGTTTCTCGGGTAATCTTTGCTGTATTATGTTAAGGTTGATGTGGGATCTGGACAGAGGAACAGAAACTTGAGAAGAAAAATCCTGTGAACAACTGTCTCTCAAATCAGAAAATCGAACTGTTGGTTCATTTTCATCCAGCTCCTTTGGACTTCACAGCATTTCCCAGTTCTTAAACATCCACATTTTGTTTCTAGATTATCCCCAATCCACATTTTACAGGATTATGCCACTTCTTTATTCGAGCCTCAAAGGAATTTGTTGCACCTCACCTACTCCAGATATCACTAGGACTGGTAAAACCCCCCAAAATTTCCCAAGTTGTCACCCTTCACACCCCAAACCCCAAGAAATCCTCCCTACCCAAAATTCCATGAACCAGGAGTGTGCAGCATTCCAAACTTAGTTTACACCCTGTTACCCCTGAAGGTTCACACCAGTCATTCCCACAGCTCACTGAAATTGGAGTTTCTCCTATCTGATTTTGTCATCCTGTATGTTCTCTTCTCCTTCTTTTTGCTCTTTCCCTCCGTTAATTTAAAGTTATTTAAAATGCCAAATTGTCTCCTGTGATGCCATGTGGAAGAGGAAATAAAGATCCTCCTTTATCCTGCCTATATTCCAGCACTGCTGGTCAGCAGATCGAGACTCTTGCCACTACTAAACGATCTTGGTTTTTTCCTAACCTTGAGTTTGTCCAGTGTGAATTTAAAACCCCACCAAATCCTTGATCTTTACCAACAGTTCTTCCCCTTCCTCAGGCATTACTGGAATTCAGGTGGAAGCCCTGAAGTCCAGGCTTGTGGTTTCCAAGTGATTCTTTCCAGACTTTAAGCACATTAAAACCAAAGTGCGATACTGCAGGGATGGTATTCTGAGCAGCTCTAAGCAAATTCATAAAGAATGTCACGGTGCTCCAGGAGAAGGGATGTCATACAGCAGGATGATTTGGGGGGCAGGAGGTAGGAAAGGTTTCCATGGGCAGAAGCAGCTGGAAGGTCTGTGATGGCCACAAATTCTTTACACTTCTCAGATTCAGTTTTTCCTCACAGGAATGCAAGGTACAGATTTCAGTCAATAGCATAAGATAGAGAAATAAAAGTATTAGGGTCTTCATAATCAAAGATTCCTATAAACTTATGTATTTCCACTTGTTTTCCTAAAGAAAGGTGCAGCCTCACATGTCACATCAGATCTGCAGCACGTTTATCCAAGGTGTGTCTGTGCTGACTTCACATTCCTCGACCTCTCCACTATGGAATTTAGCAACTGAGCCAACAAAAAATCAAGAGCTTTTGCCTCTTCCCCCTGAGGGACACAATCACAGCTCAGATCTCTGCTGGGGGAAGCCTGGAGGGAAAAGCAGAATCACCCCTTTCCACAAGTTTTTAAACTCCACAAAAAAAGAAAAGAATGTGTTTTGAAAAATCAAGGTAGAGCTTCCTCCTACCACCTGTGCCACTGGTGCTGACCCTGGGGGCTCCTTCAGTGCCCCAGGCCGGCAGCGAATTAATGCACCAGCAAAACCCAAATTATTTTCTGACAGCTTTGGGTACTGAATCAACCCCCCAAAAGGTCAGATCAGGTGTCAGCTGGTGAAGGAAGAACACAGGGAATGATCCATCCTTTTGGAGGCATGAAGCTATAAAACCTTGTCTATAAAACCTTCTCAAACTGCCTCCCTAGACCTCCCTCTGCCACAACTGAGGAATAAAAGTCACTATTTTTAAAAATACATTATTGAAATACCTTGCTAGTTATCTGGAAATTGAGCATTTATACCATGCAAGTCACTCTGATAAAAAACAGAACAACACAACACACAAATAAAGCCCTGACTCACACTGAAGTTTCTGATCATAAATCAACCCATCGTTATCAGAATTAACTAATTCCTAGGATGAGACTCTATTTTTCCCTTTAACTAGACTTTTTCCAACCCCTTCATGCCTGAATCCCATGAACTTCCATGACAACAATTTCAATGAAAACAAAATAAACTTGGCAAACCCTGGCACTGCAGCACAGTGACAGTATCTGAAGCACATTCCAGTATTTGAAGTATTGGTGGCAATTCATAGCTCCTTCAGTCAAAAAGTTTTTCATGATGGAGCATAAGCTGTAAAAGAGACTTCAAGTGGGGTCTTTTTTCCTTCTTTATGTTTTTCTTTTTAAAAGTGACACAAAAGCCAGTGTAAGTTTGTGCTGCTGCTGAAATACCAAATCCCCTTAGCGGCAAAAGCACCTGGAATTTCTCCTTCACCCCGTAAGGACTCATCATTGCAGTCAGGCCTGCAAACCAGTGCAGCTGGAAACGGGATAAAAAAAAAATCCAGCTGATTGAATTCCCAGATCTGACTGCCTGCAGAACAGTACAAGGGAGAGAGCAGGACCACATTTTCAGGAGCATGATTCCTTTTGGTAGCCTGGCCTTCCCATCCCAGATTATTTACCCAAACACTGACTCTACTCTGCAGAGACTTGAGCTTGGAAAAGTAGAAAAGCCATTGACCCAGTGAAATAAAAGCCTTAAATAAGCAAAAAAATCGCCCTAAATAACACTGTCAACAGCATTAGAAAAGCCAATCCCTGCTCCAGTCTGGAACAGCAGGCCTGGAACTCTTTGCTTTAGCTTTACAAACGTGTCCATTGCATACAATTCATCTACTTAAAAGTCAAAAGAGTTCACACAAAACTCATTTGAAGCCTCGGCAAAAACTGCCTAAAGACATTTTATGGTTTTGTCTTTTTTTTTTTAAATAAAAATATAGAAAAACAACAAGACAGCAATTCCTACCCCAAAACCCTGCATGGTGATGTTTCACTAAGACTTTGCTACAAAAGTTTTAACATTTCCACTCATTCTGACCGAAAACACAAGGCAGGTTATCCTGGCAAACTTTATTAAGCTTAAACTGGTCTCCACTGCGACTTGCACAACAATTAAAAAAAACAACTTTAAAAAAACCTGACACCCAAATACCCACCTTGAGCAAATGCTGCTCCCTCACTAAAGCCATACCAGTGACATGAACATATCAAGGAAGGAGAACATCGGGGGTGGCATAAGTCAGTTCCTTAATCCCCGTCTTTCACCGCTCATTCCCCTTTTTAACTTCCTAGAAACCAAATTTTTCTAACCTCACCTCCCTTGAAGCAGAAACACTCCAGTATCACACCTTATTATGTGAATTAGTAAGGAAAAGCCGTATTCTGAGGAAGACATTGCTCAGGATTACTACGTTTTTTAATATTTTTTGTCGCCTCCAGTTAAGAATTTAACTCCTTATCACCTCCACAGCTCCCTCCGATGCTGCAGCGAGTTAGGAAGTTAAAATTATGCTGAAAAAAAACCCAAAACAAAGTAATGACCCCAATTCAAAGGAAAACAAAGCTGGTCCACTAAATAAAAAATAACTGACTGTTAAAGAGGTCACCTGTACCGCAGATGTGCCTCACAAACGTGAGGCTTAGCACCTCGTCTACTTCGGTATTAGTAGAAAACCCACCCGGACAGTGAGATCTTAGAATATCTGTGAAGTTTCAAAGAATATCTGCTGCAAGTTTCACAAAGCGAGGGGGTTGCCTTCGACTATTAGGTTTAAATAAGAGCCCGAGCCACCTGGACGTGAGGCAGGAGCAGAGCTATTGTTACAGGTGACAGACAGCAAAAGGTAGATAATTCAGAAAGCAGCTCCAAGAGCGGGCTGGAAGGCGGTTCTAGAGAGAGGAGCGCAGAGCTGCCGCTGCCCAGGGGCGGGACGGAGGGCGAGGGGCCCCTCAGGGCCCGGGGCCGCCATTTTGTCCCTCCCGGTCGCGCTGTCCCGGCCCAAGATGGCGCCGGGTGCCTCACGCGGGCGCGCGGGGAGCGGCCCCGCCAACATGGACACCGCCTCGGCCGCCTCCCTTGCCCGCCCGCCAGCAGGACACGGGGGATACGGGGAGGGGGGGACATAGGGGCGGCCGCGCCGCCCGGAGGAAAGGGGCTGAAAGGGAGGGGATGGAGCCCGGCCGCGCAGCGCGCTCGGGCTCCGCGTATTACCCGCTCGCCGTAGTTCTGCTCCCCACTGTCGCTCATCGCCCCGTCCCGCTGCTCACGTTCTCACTCCCGCTCCCACCGCCGCCCCGACCTGACCGCACTGTCCGCGGCCACCGCTCCGCCCACACGGGAAGTGACGCGCATGGGGGGCCGCGCGCGGGCCCCCTTGGACACACCCCCTGAGAACTTTGGTCCCACCCCGTGATTGAGGGACCACGCCCCCTAGCATGAAACCACGCCCCTGCAGTGCCTCCCACCGGGAGACAGGCCTCGCCCACGGATCGGAGCAAGACCGCGCCCATCTGAGACCACGCCCTTATGCCGCCCTCCTTGCGGTGAAGCCCCGCCCTCTCCGCCCCTCAGGTGAGGCCTCACCGACCGGGAGGTGAAGGATACGCCCCCGAGTTGCTCACCTTGAGGTGAAGGACACGCCCCAATGAAGCCCCGCCCTCGGAGAGGCCACGCCTCCACGAAAGCCACGCACTCCGCCCCTAAGGTGATGTCGCGCGCTTCAGGTGAAGCTCTGGATGTGGCCCTTCGCTTTCCACAGGACGCGGAAACCGCTTAAAAACCTGGTTACAGAGGGCTTTTTTTTGAGTTTTAAGGCGCCAGTTCAGCGCAGATGGGGAGAGGGGAGCGGGATGTTTCTAAGGCGGCCTTTCGAGGGCAGCAGAGCATCGCCCAGCTGGCGTTTTCCCTCGGTCCTTGAAGTTATTTCTCCATAAAACCCGTCCAGCGAGGAGAGGCAAACACCTTTTCTCCGTCACGGCTGTTTTCTGTCACAAGCAGCACCACTAAAGCATCGTCACCTCAAAGGATGTGCAGGGATTAACCCTGAACACCCCCATGGAGAGGACTGCCAGGATTTAAAGCACACACCTCCAGTTTAACCCTACACCGACTTACTCTGTGCTTGTCATACCACAACATCGCATGAGGCTTGGAGTCTGGAGACAGGAGGAGACATCCCACCTACTCAGCTCATCCCAGGGAATCCCAGAATGGTTTGGGTTGGAAGTGACATTAAAGCTCATGCCATTCCACCTCCTTCCCCTATCTTGGGTTGCTCCAAGCCCCACCCCCGTCCAAGATGACCTGGACTAGGCCTGACCTATCTTAGAGTTCTAATCTGCTTCCATCAGCTTCGACGCTCATGAGGAGACACAACCCAGAGGCTGCTTGGCTGCCTTCCATCTCCCTCCCAGCCCCAAGAACATGAAGGTGAATTTACCAGATAAAGGTGAAGGTGAAAGTATTTTCGCAGCTTTTGCTGGTTTAACCCCCACATGGGGTTTTTAATACCACAGGGGTTTTTTTTGGTCACTTTTCAAGGGTTTCATCTCAATGCTTTATAGCATTACAGGGTGTTACAGCACAGTTAGTGACACAGTGATCATCCTCAGCCAGAATGGACAAGCCACCACAACCCCAGCAACCCCACCCTGTCCCTGAGAGCATTGTCCAAACCCTCCTGGAGCTCTGGCAGCCTTGGGGCTGTCCCCACTGCCCTGGGGAGCATGTTCAGTGCCAACCAGCCTCTGGGGGAAGAACCTTTCCCTGAGATCCAACTTGAGCCTGCCCTGGTACAGCTCCAGCCATTCCCTGGGTGCTGTTCCTGGTCCCTGAAGGAAGAGATTGGTGCTACCCCTTGTGAGGAAGCTGCAGATCCCAGTAAGGTCTGACCTCAGTCTCTTCCAGGTGAACAGACCAGGTGCCCTCAGCCTTTCCTTTTATTGCAGGAAGTTTAATGGCCATTTGTTTTCCAGCCCTTGGTCTATATTTACAAATCTAGGCAGTCCTTGACCCTTGGAGATTGTAAACCCCAAAACTCTGCCCACCAACCTCATGCAGAACAAGGCACTGCCCACCCCTCCTCAAGCTCTTCCCCCCCACCAGTGGGACTGAGGAGACACTGGCAAGGATAAATCAGCTGGAATTCCCTAGGAATGAGGGCCTATCCCAGTGGTGGCAGGCACTCCAGTGCTCCTGAAAATGCTCTAAGTAGAACAGGGCACAGGGGAAGAGAGACAGCTGATCTGAGAGTGCTCAGATCATTCATGTTTAAATTTGGGTAACCAAGAGCTGGGGGAACCTCTGTACCCTTCAGGAACACCTGAGGCTCTGCAGCAGTGACAGACCCGTGAGATGATCCCAAGGGGATTATCTCCCTGCTCCCAGCAACACCCAGCCCTTCCTTTATCTTTGTGTTGGGACTGCAACTGGATTTAAGAGCCATTTTTTGTTTGCTTAAGCCATTTCTAGCTTGTATTTCCATGTGAACGTGGATTTGGGGGCCTCCTGGCCATGTTCTCCACAGCCACGTTCCCGTCAGAGTTTATAAACCCCCTTGTGCAGTTACAGTCACAGTCTCTCCCTCAGTCAGTTTGCAGATGACACCAGGTTGGATGGGATGTGGATCTGCTGAGGGCAGGAAGGCTCGTCAGAGGGATCAGGACAGGCTGGATCCATGGGCTGAAGGCAACAGTGTGAGGGTTAATAGGGCCAAATGCCAGGTCCTGCATTTGGGTCACAACAACTCCCTGGAAAGCTCCAGGTCTGGGGCAGAGTGGCTGGAAAGCTGGAAAACTCCCTGGGAGTGCTGGTGACAGAGGCTGGTCAGGAGCCCAGGTGTGCCCAGGTGGGCAAAGAGGCAAAGGGCACCTGGGCTGTGTCACAACCAGTGTGGGAACAGGCCCAGGGCAGGGATTGTCCCCCTGTGCTGGCACTGCTGAGGCATCTCCAGTTCTGTGTCCAGTTCTGGGCCCTTCATTTCAGGAAGGCCTTTGAGGGGCTGGGGCGTGTGCAGGGAAGGGAACGGAGCTGGGAAGGGGCTGGAGCAGCAGGAGTGGCTGAGGGAGCTGGGGGGGGGCTCAGCCTGGAAGAAAGGAGGCTCAGGGGGGACTTTCTGGCTCTGCAACTCCCTGACAGGAAGGGGGAGCCAGGGGGAGTTGGGCTGTGCTCCCAGGGAACAAGGGACAGGAGGAGAGGGAACAGCCTCCAGCTGTGCCAGGGGAGGCTCAGGTTGGATACTTAGGAAAATTTAATTCCTGGAAGGGCTGTCAGGTATTGGCACAGCTGCTCAGGGCAGTGGTGGAGTCACCATCCCTGGAGGAATTTAAAAGCCATGTGGACGTGGCACTTGGGGACGCGGGTTAGTGGTGGCCTTGGCAGTGCTGGGGGATGGTTGGACTTGATGGTCTTAAAGGTCTGGACTTCAGTGCTTTGTCATCACTGGTTACAGCTGAAATGCCAACATAAGGAGCAATTTCCAGTGCTCACAGTGCCCTGTAGAGACACTCATTATCAGTTCCTTTTGCCAGTAACACATATTCCATGAATACATTTACATGGGAATTGGGATCCTGCTGATTTGCAAATCCAAAAGTAAAATATGATGTTTCTTCATACAAAGTGTGTGATGCATAGGAAGAAGCCTGGAGGGATCAGGATGATACATCCCCCATTTATAAGAAGACCAAAAAACATGGATAACGGGCAGAACATTGGAGTCAAGGTGAGCCAGGAAGCTCCTTCTTGCCTTATTCCTTGGGGAAAACCCCATAGATTTAGTGAAGCAGAGCAAAGGAAGCCAAAACATTGTAGTGAATTTAAAAAGGATCTGGAGAAGAGTACAAGGAGGTACAGGGAGGCAGAGGGAGCTGAGCCAGCCCCGTCCTCTCCACTCAGATCTGTCAAGGACAACGACACCTTGCAATGAAAATGTCCCTCGCAGCTCAGCTGTTTCACCTCTTAATCCTGCTCCTTCCTCACATCCCCCTTTCGTAACTCAGTGTCACAGAAGAACAAAGGTTAAGTGGAGATTAAGAACATTTAAGTGAAGATTAAAGATTAGGAATGAAGAGTAAATAAAAAGTCCTGAGTAGGAAACCCATTTGTGGCAAGGAGCTGCTGTAACAGCCCCCAGAACAGCAACTTCCCTCTGTCCAGTCATGTGCAACCCCCAAAATTGACCCTGAGTGTAGCAAAGTGGCTCGTGCCTACACTGCTGAGGTCTCTGGGCTGCTCTTACCGCTTCCAAATCAACTCCAAATCAACCTTCCAGCTGTTCGTCAGCTGGGCAAAGCACTGAAGTCTATCCATAGGTCCTTTCAATCTGTTTGAGATTAAACTTTTGATGTTGCTTTTCCAGATTTTTTTCCAACAGATAATCAACCAAAGGAAAAAAAATTGCGAAAAGAAATGTGGAAATTCTTAAAATTCCTGATTCCAAGTGCATTTGATATTGTTTCATAAATCCACCCTCACAGTTTCTTTCCAGGATTGATGGAATGAGCATCCCCTGCTGTATTTGATATGTTTACCACATAAAAGGTTCACTCAGGGGTGCTAATTTGGCTTTCCCTTACTGATTTGCAGGCTGTGAAAAAATCCACACTTCTGAAAGTTATGGAAAGGTGTTTGGATTTTTTTTCCAGCGGCGCATTCTGATCCCAACGTGTCGGGAGCTGCGGAGACAGCCTGGCAGTTCCCAGCTCCCCTGCTCCTCTTCTGCCCCCACACAGCACTCGGACACGCTCCCAGAGCGCACAGACACCACATTTGGGAGTGAGCCAGCTCGAGAATCATTAGGGAACGTCTGGCAGCTCTGCTGCCAGCTGGGACAGACAGTCTCTCAAAGAGCTTTTCCATGGCAGCGTGTGTGGCACCTTTTTCCATGTGAGATCCCACTGCCATCCCACCAACCCCTTCCCAGCTCCATGCTTCCCAGAGTTCTGCCACACCAGCACTTGTGCAGCTCCTCATTGGAAGGGGATTGGAGAAACGGTCCTGCTGGGAATCATCTTTATCCCCGAGTGCCGGCTCACCTTCCTGCCGAAAGAGCAGATGGAAATGAGCGGAACAGAATGGTTTAGGTTAGAAAGGTCATCCAACCATAAACAAGTCCACTGCTTGTTCCCTGGGAACAGAACCTGACCCCCTCCGGCTCCCCCCTCCTGTCAGGGAGCTGCAAAGCCAGAAGGTCCCCCCTGAGCCTCCTTTTCTCCAGGCTGAGGCCCCCAGCTCTCTCAGCTGCTCCTGCTGCTCCAGCCCCTTCCCAGCATCATTCCCTTCCCTGCACATGCTCCAGCCCCTCATTACTTGCTCTGTGCAGTTGACTTTGAATTCCTTTTTCTGTCGGTGTTTGTCTTGGGAATTCGTTGTTGGGCGTGCTGAGTCTTGCCTGTCATGAAATCTCTTATCCTAGTCAGAATGGAGCTGTACAGTATCCCAAGTGTTTCAGGTGTGGCTGTGGTGTCCACACAGATGCTCTGTGGTGAAACAGAGCTGGTGATGCTCTGGTCATGTGGGACAATGTAGGGAGCGGGAGCTTTCCCGGAAACCCTCTCCAAAGGCTTTTTTCCAAAGCTTCTACAGAAGCTCCTCTCTTCACTTGGCCCAGGAATGCCCACCTGCCTCTGGAAGTGTCTTGTAGACATTTTTGGATGGCTCCTCAGAAGGTGAAGAGGGGATGCTTCCCAAAGTGAAAACTGTCAGAGCCTGGTGGTCTCCAGTGACGTGCCTGCCTCCATCCACATGTCTCCGTGACGACATGATTCTTTTGTTGGCTCTTTCCAACCTCGGCATTTCCTGCCAACATCCAAATGGTGCTGTTGGACCTGGAGCAGTGAGAGCTGCATGGAGGGACTGTCCTGTGGGTGGAATATCTGCTGGAGAGCTGCCGTGAGCAGAGCATCCTTGGAACCACAGTGTGGTCAAACTTGCTGTGACGCTACACAGGAACAGTTACAGGAACAATTTGTTCAGAGATGAGACATTCTCAAACATGTGGGGCTTTCCTGACAATATCCCAGTGCCTGCCCTGGAGAGGAGGAAGCAGAGTCCATCTCCAGGAGGGCTGATCACCTCTCTGGGATACCAGGAGGATAAAACTGTCAATGACTCCCCCAGAGCCATGCTGCTCCTTCTATCCCAGTTAACAGCTCTTCCCAACCAGGATGGTGCTAGGTAGGGATCAGCTTTTGGGAGACATAAAGGTGATGTCAGCAGAGTGCGGTAGCACCAGGAGAAGTGGCTCTGGTTGCCTCCCCAGCTGCCAGGACTCAAAAAGGAGGCATCCATATAGGCATTGGCATCTCCACGAAGTGTCAGCGAGTTCCAGCTAACAGAAGAAGAAACCACTCCATGCAGGACCTGAGGGAACAGCTAGAGCTGTGCCAGGGCAGGGTCAGGTTGGATCTCAGGAAAAGATTCTTCCCCCAGAGGGTAGTTGGGCACCAAACAGGCTCCCCAGGGCAGTGGGCACAGCCCCAAGGCTGCCAGAGCTCCAGGAGGGTTTGGACAACCCTCTCTGGCATAAGGTGGGATTGCTGGGCCTGTGCAGGGCCAGGAGTTGGACTGGATGATCCTGGTGGGTCACTTCCAGCTCAGGATATTCCATGGTTCTATGATTCCATGATGGTAGACACCTCATCAGTGATGGTGACAAACAGGGAGAGCTGTGGAGGTGTGGCTGCTCCCGGCAGGTCACCACTATCATTTCATATTCCCTTTGTGTGACTCACACCCCAACAGCAATCCCACACCACATCCAGGGAATGTTCGGTTCAGTAGCCAAGAAGCTCAGGGGTTCCAACACTTCCTTCTAAAGCTCTTGTAGGAATCACAAGTGAGCTATGAGACCCTGCATGGAGCAATCACGGATCACAGCAACTGTTCCGGTCAGAAATGAGAGCTTTTCTGAAGGGAGAAAATACATACGAGGGTTATGTGCAATAAATAGCCTTCCTGGTCCTCCACAAAGCAATTAAACAAGTGATAATGGGCTCATTATATAAAACACTGATATAGAGCTGGAAAGGGAATGTGTGGCTGCCACATGGTGCAGACCTGACTGAAGATACTCCAGATATGACCTCAAGTGTGTGAAGAGCTTTTTGCCCTCTTGCTCCCACAGACCCAAGAAGTGACCACAATCCACCACCAGGAATTAGGGAGTGAGGTGGAACTTCATCCATCCCTGCTCTGGAACACTGAAAGATTGGATAAACTGAAAAATCTAGGAGCACAGAAAGATCCAGGGCTGCGAGTGGGACACAGATGTGCCATGGATTGTAGGTGATCCTGACGAGGTCACGTTGTCCCAGACCTCAGGGGTTCTCTCCCTCTCTCCATGCCCTTCACAAGTTGATACACATTATTTAACCTCTCCCCTTTGAAAAGACCAGGGAGGAGGTTTGCCTGAGGTGATTATTGATGCTACTTTGCAGTATTAAACTTGGGAATAAAATTGATTTTATTTAATTAACCTGAATGAAACAAACATTTGTGCATGGCTCAGTCCCAGGAGAGTGTCAGAGCAGACAGTTAAACTGACTGACCTGGGCTATTGCCAGCAGGATGAGCACAAAAATCTCTCCGTGGGATCTAGAGAAGATTCCTCAATCTCCTTAACCTGTCTCAGGGACAGGCTTCACTGCCGATAGGGCAGCAAAGCACGGCTGGGGTTGGGATTGCACAGCTGAGTGGTTGAAAACATGCTCAGGTGTTTCCCTGTTCCACTGGAAGTGAAAACAACCTGGGATTTGGAGAACAAAAGTATTGCAATGCCATGGACATTGGAGTCCCTCGGATCCTGTGCCCTCACTGAGACACAGCCAGGCGCCCAGATCCTGAGTCTCAGAGGCACTTCCTGCCAGCTGGGCTGTGGACAGCTGTGTACACAAACGCCAGGAATTCCCAAAATTTGCTCCCTTTGTCTCCAAGTGTGTGTATCCAGCTCTAAAATCTCATGCACCCCCTGTGCTCTGGCCCCCAGCCCAGGGTCCTGGCTGTCCGTGGGTGTGACAGCAGCCCAGTGCTGAGAGAGGAGGGAAATGAAGTGGGATGATCTGCCTAACCCACTTATCCACATTTTTCCTGAAAAGTTCATGCCCACTGATCCCAGTAGACACCTTGCTCAGCCCTTCCCTTATCCAGGAGTGTGGCAATCAGGAGGGAAGGGAGCTCAGTGCCAACCCATTTCCCATATCAGAAATAGTGTGGCAGCGGAACCAGGGCAGTGACTGTCCCTCTGCACTGGGTACAGCTGAGGCCCCTCGAGTTCTGTGTCCAGTTCAGGAAGGACACTGAGGGGCTGGAGTGTGTGCAGGGAAGGGAATGGAACTGGGGAAGGGGCTGGAGCAGCAGGAGCAGCTGAGGGAGCAGCAGGAGCAGCTGAGGCTCAGCCTGGAGAAAAGGAGGCTCAGGAGGGACCTTCTGGCTCTGCAACTTCCTGACAGGAGGGGGGATGTGATGGTTTTAGTCTAGGTTTTCTTGGTGATTAGTTTATAATTAAGGAAGTAGTCAAGTATCCAGTATTCCATACAATTTTTACGTAAACCAGAGTATAAATAAGTCGGAGATTAAAAACCGCTCTCTCTTCTCTTCTGGCGAGGTCTGGGAAGAGTGAGTCCCTGCGTTGGTCTCGCTTATCTAAAGCTGAGGCCTGCAGAGTCCACCGTCCTGCCACGTGGAGGTTTGGAAAGTGCTAGCAGTGACTGCCAATCCTGCTGTTCTAAGAGACGTAGTGAAATCTGTTTTGTTAGTTATCAGTATAGTTCTTGAGTTTGATCTAGTATACCTGTTCGGTGTCCCTTTTATTCCCTTTCGTCCCCTTTTTTCCCTTTCTCTATCCCTTCGGGGAGTGGACCCCCTTTTACTGTGTATATAGCATCTTAACTGTACATAACTGTAATTTACGTAAATATAGATATATTTTTACATAAACAACTTGACTTTGAGTTCTTTAATTTTTATAGTTTCTTTTCCTTTAACCTAAGGAAAGAAAGGAGGGGGGACGGGGGCTGCTGTCGTAACTTTCGGGCATTTGGCAGGGAGCCAGGTTCAAACCATCACAGGGGAGCCGGGGGAAGTTGGGCTCTGCTCCCAGGGAACAAGGGATGGAACAAGGGGAAATGGCCTCAGGCTGTGCCAAGGGAGGTTCAGATTGGATACTGGGGAAAATTTCTTCACTGGAAGAGTTTTTAAGCATTGGCAGGGGCTGCCCAGGGAGATAGTCGAGTCCCCATCCCTGGGGGTGTCCAAGGAACGCCTGGCTGTAGCACTCAGTGCTCTGGCTGGGGGACAAGGTGGGGGTTGGGCACAGGGTGGACTTGATGATCTTGGAGGTCTTTTCCAACCTCAGTGATTCTGGGATTCTGTGATTTCGTAAACCATGTCCCCAAGTGCCACATCCACACTCCTGATCCCTTCCATTTGCACTGCTGCACCCGAAGACCAGCACAACCAACCAATCACCCACCAGCCCCCATCCCACAGTTGTTCCTGGTGCTGGATAAGGTGGAAACACACGGAAAAACACTGGGAAACATTGCATTAATGCCTTTTTCTTTTACTGTCTTTGCTAACCACACCATTTCTCCAGGCCTTTTTATTCCAGCTCTCCCAATCAATCACTGAAGCTGCTGTTACACCCTTGAAGATACAAACTGTATCGTAAGGTGGTGTAGAATCCCAGCAGTTCAGGATTGGATTCCTGAAGGACTTTGGCTCTGTAAGAACAAGTCCTGAGCCGCTTGACTCCCGACTTTGGTTCAAAGGTGAGCCTTAGTTTTCTTATTGCCCCACAGGATAAGAGCAGTAAGAAACTGCATTAGTCATTCCTGAAAGAGTCTTTAACTCTTATTTGTAAAAATGTATTTTCAAGGGCTGAACTATCACCCTTTGGAACGTTTAGGAGTTGACTGAGGAGAACCCAGTGAGAAATATTTATTTCAGAAAATGTGGATGTATTTTATTTATGCACACCTCACTCATATGTAGATGTAGGGATACACTTCATACATGGGAATACGCTTCATCCATATAGAAATGTAGGGATGCACTTCACACATGTATAGATATATAGGGAGATATGGGGGATGTATGTGTAAAGTCAGATATAAATTTACACATTCACGTGTGTTATGCCAAGGGGGAAGAGTTTTAAATTGGAAAAGAGTAGGTTTAGATGGGATATTATGCAAAAATTCTTCCTTGTGAGGATGGTGAGGCCGTGGCACAGGCTCCTCAGAGAAGCCGTGGCTGCACCATCGCTGGAAGCATTCCAGGCCAGACTGGATGGGACTTGGAGCAACCTGGGCTAGTGGAAAGTGTTGGAATGAGGTCGGAATGAGACGATCTTTAAGGTCCCTTCCAACCCAGACCGCTCCATGATAACTCCATAATACAAATATACACCCATAAAGACACAGCTGTACATACAAACCATGCTCTGAACAAGATATAATTAAACGACTAATCGGATTTACACGTAAACATGACTAAATAACTCAAACTGCTGCCGTTGGCGCGGCCGGGCCGGGCCCAGCCAGGCCCGAGTGGGGCCCTAGGGTGACGTACCAGGCCCGGAGAAGACGGCCGCTCCGTCCCCGGAGGAGGCGGTACATCGATTCCCGGAGGAAGCGGTAACTCCATCCCCGGCGCTCCGGAGCCCGCCCCGGCCGGGCGGAGCCTGAGGGCGGCCGGAGCCGCCCCTGGAAGCCGGCCCGACCCGGTCCGGCTCGGCATGAGGCTGAGCCGGGTGGCCGTGCTCCGGCAGGCCAAGGCCGCTGCGCTCGACGGTGTCCGCCGCCTCAACTGCTGGTGGGCCAGGGGGAACAGGGAGGGCACGGGCAGGGCTGGGGAAGGGACAGGATGAGGAGGGCACGGGCAGGGCTGGGGAAGGAGGACGAGGATGGAGGGTGGACAGGGATTGGGGGGCCAGGCAGGGATGGAGAAGGAATACAAGAATCGAGGGTAGGGGGAGATAGGCAGGGAGGGGAGGGAAGACAGGGTTTGGGGAGACAGGCAGGGATGGAGGAAGAGAAGGATGGAGAGGGGACAGGCAGGGATGGGGAGGGGAGGTAGGGATTGGAGGGTACAGACAGGGATGGGGAAGGAGGACAAGGATCGAGGGGGAGACAGGTAGGGATGGGGAAGGAGGACAGGCCTGGGTGAAGCTGAGGGGACAGGGAGGGGGAAGAGGGACAGGCAGGGATGGGTGAGGTGACAGGAAGAGATGGACAAGGGGGATGGGGACAGATGTGAGAGAGGCAGGGATGGGTGAGGTATGGCGATCAAGGACAGGGATACAGAGGGGACAGACAAGGATTGGTAAGTGGGAACAGCAGGGATGGGGAGTGGGGACAGGGAGGGATGGGAAAGGGGAGAGACAGGAATGGGGACGGGGCACAGGGATGGGTGAGAGGGGACAGGCAGGGATGGGGCTGG
>NW_020955233.1:267406-275335 GCF_003031625.1 Empidonax traillii
CAGGCAGGGATGGAGCTGGGAGGACAGGCAGGGATGGGTGAGAGGGGACAGGCAGGGATGGGGCTGGGGAGGCACAACCAGGCCCATGACGGACTCTGCTGCAGCAGAGTTTCGGTGGGGCCAGGCGGGGGCTCAGGCTGTGCACGGGGTGTGGGGGGAGCAGAGGTGGCTTACCCTGCAGTGCCCCCCTGACCCCCATCTCCTCCCACAGGGGCAGCCACCTGACAGATGTAAGTCCCAGAGGAGCCAGCGAGGAGCCCCAGCCTCCAGAGCCTGGGCCAGCAGCAGGAGCAGGGATGGGATGCAGGGCACGGGAGTGGCAGCATTCAGGCCTGGGGTTGAGCTGGCCCCGTGCCAGTGAGCTTCAGGCCTTTTCAGGGTTGATTAGCATCTCACACCATAAAAAATTAAAAATAAACCAAAAGGGACTGCTGTTGTTTCCAAATTGGAAAATTTCTCTCCAAGGGCTTGCCTGGAGCCCTGGAGAGCAGAACCCTGAGTCCTACCTCATCTGTTTGGGACTTTGGATGAGGTTCTCTTGGTAGGGGGGGGCTGGCGGGGGTGAGAGAGGCCTTTCCTGGCTGTGGAGGCTGCAGAGTTGTTGGAGCAGAAGAACAGCGTGATGCTGTTTGGAGTCTGCGCTTCCACTCCTGGGGAGAGAAGCCGGAGGAGCTGCTGACTCTGCACTCACTGTGGCAGCAAATCTCTCTGGTGTTGTTAAACTCGGGTTAGATTGAAGCAAACCTAAATTCCTGATTGTGCTTTTTGTGATATCAGTTGGGTCTATCATGATTGCATTTGGGTTTATTAATATTTTTTCCCACCTGTGCCAACTTGCTGTTTCTGTCTCTCCCTGCCCAGATCTCGATATGCCGGGATTTGCCCAACATCGAGGTGATCACATTCAGGTGAATTCCAGGCTGCCAGCTTTGGAGAGGGCAGGGAAATCACCTTTTTCCTGGAACTTATTTTCTTCCCACCTTGCTATGGTTGTGTTTCTGACCTGCCTGGCTCTTCATGCTCCATTTTTCATGCAGCAGGGATGTAGAATGGTTATTACTCACTAGCTCCTCTGCACCTTTCCCTTTACTCCTCGAGAAAATAATCCCTGTTTCAGCAAGTTTTAAAACTCCATTGTTAAAAGTCCCATTCCATAGTTTATATGGGGATCATGATGGCCTCTGTATGTGGCCTGTTTGCAGTGTGCTTGTTGAAATGCTTCATGGATCTCTCAGAGCTTTTTCCTTTCCATAATATACCCAACTTTTCACCCATCCTGGGAATATCATGGAGCCACCACTCTCCAGACTGGAGCTTAGGAATCTTATATGGCTTGTCCTTCGGTGGGTCTGAGGAAGTGCCACAGAAAAGGAGGCAGGGTTGGGGGAAGCAGAGGCTCTTTGCCATTCTCAGCAGAGGAGTGCTGGCTGTTTTAATTTTGCCCTCTGTTTACAGAGATAAAATGCCACAAGCCGTGGGCTAAATGCCACCTCACCCTGCTGTGGCAGGGCAAGGCTGTTGCAGGAAAATGGGCTGGGAAGGTGCAGGCAGGGAGGGACGGGCTCTGACAGTGTCTCTGCAGTGTGAACAGCATCTCGGACCTTGAGCCGCTGATGCAGTGCCAGAACTTGAGCGAGCTCTACCTGAGGAAGAACAACATCACGAGCCTCAATGAGCTGTTCTACCTCAAAGGGCTGCCCCAGCTGCGGGTGCTGTGGCTGGCAGAGAACCCGTGCTGTGGGCAGGACCCCCACCGCTACCGCATGACGGTGCTGCGCAACCTGCCCGGCCTGCAGAAGCTGGACAACCAAGGTGGGTGTTGGCAGGGGCATCAACAGCCCTGAGCCAGGGCAGCTGGAGACAGTGGTGTGTTGGTTCCTGTCTTTAAGGCATCCTTTGATTTCTCCTTGAGTCAGGATGTGGCAGGGGTTGAGTGTTCCATCAGGGAGATCCAGTGTTTCTAAGCTGTTTTCCCCCTTCTCCTTTCCCTTTCCCCCCTCCCTCTCCTTCCATTCCCCCTCTCCCTTCTCCATCCCTATGCCCTTCCCCTTTCCTTTCCCTTTTGTCTTCTTCCCCTTCCCCCTCCTTCCTCTCCCTTTCCCCTTTGCCCTTTCCCCTTTCCTCTTTCCCCTTTCCCTTTTCCCTTCTTTTACTTCCCTCTCTCCTTCCTTTCCCTTTCTCTTTCCCATTTCCCCCTTCCTCTTCCCCTTTTCCTTTCCCTTTTCCCTTCTTCCCCTTCCTTCTCTCCTTCTCCCTTTCCCTTTCCCCTTTTCCCTTTTCCCTTTCCTCTTTCCCCTTTCTCTTCTTCCCCTTTCCCCCTCTCCTTCCTCTCCCTTTCCCTTTCCCCTTTTTTGCCTTTCGCCTTTTTTGCCTTTCCCTTTTCCCCCTCTTCCCCTTTCCCCTTTCCCCTTTTTTGCCTTTCCCTTTTCCCCCTTTTCCCCTTTCCCCTTTCCTCTTTCCCCTTTCCCCTTTCCCTTTTCTCCCTTTTTCCTTTTCCTTTCCCTTCCTCTACCTCCCCATCCCTTCCCCACACCAGCAGGACCGGGAGCACCTCATTATAGCTCAGGCAGTACCACTAATTAGTGGGTTTTTAGGGCTCTCTGCTTTGCTGTGGCCAGACAAAGGTTCTGTAACATGATCTGCTGTTGTAGAAAACTTTCTCTGTTGTTTTTTTTTTTTTTTCTATCCGGTAGCAGCAATTTGGTGGCTTTTGGAGCCTTCTCCAGAGACAAGAAGTAGGAAAGCATGTTTGCTTCCCTCCCTGTTACCCTCCTCTGAAGGCTGGGGATGGCTCCCAGTGTTCTACTGCATGAGTTTCACTGTAGGAGGAGGGTGACAGCAAAATGCCAGGCAATTTCTGGACCAAACCCCTTGGGTTACACCTCTCTGGGTTGCTGCAGTTCATAGCAACAGGCTTTTGTTTGGGCTTTTGCAGCAGTGACAGAGGAGGAGCTGTCCCAGGCCCTGGTGGATGGTGTGGAGATCACGGCCCCCCCAGCCCGGAGGAGCATGGAGAATGGCTGGGCCGAGTCCACAGAATCCAGCGCTGCCGGATCCACGGTGGAGCCCGAGAGTGAACTGCTCAGCTCCAGACTGGAGGAGACAAAGTGAGGGCTCACTTGGGAGCTGCTGGGATTCCTGGGCTGAACTCCTGTGTAGTGTGAAAGGACCCTGATATTCCAAGGGCCGGGCCCGCAGCTGATGCGAGTTCCCGTTGTTCCAGTTGCCGTGGTGGAGCTGTGCTGTTGAATGGCACTGGTGGGGCTGGTTCTGTGTCTACTAGACAGGCTCTGCTGTGGTGGGTGACTCGAGTGTGCCAGCTGCATGCGGAGACAGGGATGGATCCTCTCTGATCTGGGAGCTCCATCCATGACCAGAGTCCTCCAGCTGAATACTCCTTGCATGGTTGCCCATAATGGATTGGCCAGCAGAGAAAGATTCTCCCACCCGGTTATAATAACATTTGCTTTTCTACCTTTTTTTTTTCCAGCAAAATTCGAGAGGAGCTTGATATGAAGCCTGTTCCCAGGGATAAATATTCCTCCTTTTCCCCTCGAGAGACAGACTGCAACCGCAAGAAGAGAGTGAGTGTCTTTTAAAGACCAAATTGCTTTTCCTGTGGAGGACATGAAGGCCCTTGGATGTGTCCAGAGGGGAACAGCTGGTGTCAGGGCTGTCTTTGTCTGGTTTGGAGAGGAGGCCGAGGGGTGACCCTCATCCCTCTCTGCAGCTTCCTGAGGAGGGAATGTGGAGAGGGAGGTGCTATGCTCTTCTCCCTGGGGTCCAGAAATAGGACACATGGGAATAGTCCAAAGCTGTGCCAGGGAGGTTCAGACTGGATATTAGGAAGCATTTCTTTAGCAAGAAGGGGGCTCAAACCTTGGGAAGGGACTGCTGAACACAAAGTTTATGTGGTTCCTCAGCCCCCTCTGCGGTGTGGCCTTGGATGAATCCCATGGGTCTTGGTGGTTCCACTGGGAATTGCTGTCTGCTGGGCTCAGTGCCATTGCATCGATCTAGAACACACTCTGCTCCACTCTCATATCGGTTGCTTAGAGCAGCACCACAGGCTCTGACCGTTAAAGAAGGGGGAAATGGCCTCAGGTTGCAGCTGGAGAGGTTCAGGTTGGATGTGAGGGAAAAGATTCTCCCTAGAAGGACAATTATTTAGGCTGCAGAATCTCTCCCTGGAGTTTTTCAAGCTGTGGTTTGACAGAGCCACAGCCTGGTGTTGGCAACGTTCCTGCAGCGGGTGCAGGGCTGGGCTAGGGACCTCTAAGGGTCCCTTCCAGTGATTCCACCAGCTCTCCTCACTCCTCAGAGCACAGGGCTCCTGTCCTTCCCCATCCTACACACCCTGGAGAGGGAGGGCGGCCGCTCCTGAATGTGCCTTTCCCTACAGAATGTGCCTTTCCCTACGGAAGCCAGGCTGGCTGGGAGCCAGAGGCATGTGGGCAGCTCAGCAAGACTGGGTGGATGAGTTTGTCCTGCATTCCAGGCTCCTCATGCCACAGCCTCTGTCTGTGTCTGCCCCCGGGGCTCGGTTGTTCCCTCCTGTGGCTGCAGGTGGCTGCTCCAAACCACTGCCAGTGGTGCTGGTGGTGAGGGAGTTCCTAGAAAGAGCAGGGAAAATCCAGTGTCCTCTTCCTGGCTGGCTTGTATGAAGCAGTGCCTTATCCCCACAGAACAACGTCCTGAATGCCATCCTGCTTCTCATGAAGGAGCTGGACATGGAGGGGCTGGAGACCATCCAGCAGACAGTGGTGAGGAGGCTCCAGGCCTTCCAGAAGAAGGAGCTGCAGGAGGAGTGAGGGTGCCCACGGCCATTCCTCCCTGGAGCCCCAGCCCTGCGGTGCTGTCCTGCCCACACGACCCTGGCTGCAGCCAAAGCCTCAGTGCTCCTGCTGTGCTTCCCGTGTGGAGGGGCTGCGCTGGGATGCTGCTGTGGCTCCTTCTCCAGGGCTTTCCTGCCTGGGTAGCAGGCTCTGTTGATGTTTGTATCCTGTGTCTCTGCGGCTGTTGGATGGGAACTGCAGGCAAATCAGCAAAGCAGAAAGGAGCAGGGCTGCAGCCAGAGGTGATCCAAGAGGTGGCAGCTGGAAAAGTCACTGCTCATGGGTGGCTCCCCCTCAGACCCACCCTCGGCCAGGCCTGGAATGTGTAGCAGCCTCTGGAGGCAGTTTCTACCACAAAGATTTGGTTTTGTGAAGTCTGTCAAGTCATCTGTTGCCTGAGATGATCACCAAGAACTATCTGGTGCAGGTTGTGAAGGTTAATGTCAAATTCCTAATTTCTTTTCCAAGCCCTGACTGGCTTCCTCTGGTCATGGCCAGTGCTTCCTTTAGCACTGCTGTGGGGGTCAGGCAGACCAAAGAAAACCTTGGAGCAGCCTCAGTGAAACACAAATGACTCCCAAATCCTGAATGCTCAGCTGTCCTCTCACCCCCACATTCCCTTCAGGCATTAGAGCAGCTTAAGGAAACATCCAAGTGAAACGGCCCTGGGCGGTGCTGCTGCTTTGCACAGACATTGGGGTGGGTGTTGCTCTCTGATAAAACTGCATTTACCAATGTTTTATAGAGCTGTTAAATACAGGCTAAACAGTTGTGGCATACCAAATAAACCCAATTATCCCTCGAGGCTGTGTAAGTCGTGGCTGGGGGCACTGCTCCATTACCTCTGGTTCATGGGGCACATTGTGAGCCCTGCAGAGCAGGAGGAGGGCTGGGATCCCTCACATTCCCACTCCACTGGACCTCTGAAATGGTGATCCTTCTCCCAGCAGTGCTTCCCAAGGGCATGGGGCTGTTGGGGAACCTTCCTGCAGCCACAGCGAGGGCAGGAAGCAAAGGAGAGGGTGAGGAAAGCTCAGTGCAGAGCCACCCGGGGTGGGACAATGGCCCTGCGAGGGGACACGAGCCAGGCCCTGGCGCTGCACAGGGCCACGTGGCCTTCCCTTGTCCCCACTGTCCCTGTTAGTCCAGTGTCCAGGCCGTGCTGCCAGGAAGTAACGCTCCTCAGGAGTGGTGACAGCCCTGTGTCCAACAAGCCTGTTTTCCTGACCCTGGTGAGAAGTGACATAGTTTGACTCTCATCACTTGGAGGGTATTTGCCAATGACTTTAACTCCTCCAGTGACCTTAGTTGCTTCATTCTTCATTAAATCCAGCTGCAGTTGTGTGATTTGTGATGTCCCAGACTTCCCTCGACAGCCAGGGGCTAGGAGGCTTATCCATCATCCCATGTGCATGCTGTTCTGAGGGCAAGTCCTCTCCCAGGCTCCTGGCCTGTCCATGTCGGGGAGCAAGGGAGCTGCTGGACCCCCCAGCTTTTCTGGGATGACAGTGATCAAAGGAATCATCCTTGTTTGTCATCAAGGCTCATTGGTTGCAGGGCTGGTGGAGCAATCACCACGGCCTTGAGGACACTCTGACACAATTCCTGGGAAGTTGGGCTGTGAATCCCATGGCAGGAGCGCAGCTCTGCCTACGTGCCGTGCTTGTCATCCTTGGCTGGTGTGGGTGCTCCTGCTGCCCTCACTGCTCCCAACTGCTCCTCACAGTGTCCCTGCAAGCCCCGGGGGGAGGCTCTTGCCCTTCCCTGCCTCCCTGGCAGCCTGCCCTCCGCTGCGGGAGGCTCCTGGATTTCTGCTCTGCCCTCAATTCAGGGTGGGCTGGATGTGCTGGAAAGCCTGGGAGCACAGCCATGTCCCCTCCTGCTCAGCCTGGGCTTGCACATCTCCCCCCTGGAATCTGGCCCTCCAGGGTTTGTTTTTGGGGTGGAAATGAGGTGCTAGGGCTGCAGTGACAACATCTCCCAACATGCAGCTGGTTTGACACCCCTGTCCCCATTCCCACCCTAAACCTGACTGCTGCAGGGCTGTGCTGCCGACAGATTTTCCATGTGACCTGCTCTCACCCTGCCCTGCCTCAGCAGGGAATATCAAGTGATAAATGCACGACTGCCAGTTGTGGAAAATGCCAGTGGCTGTGTGGATCCAGCACCACTTCCCTTCAAACCATCCTCAGGGACTCTGGGAGGCCGATAGTGAGGCAGGTGTGGAATCTGTGGCTCACAGGGGTTCCCGCTTGGGAGTGAGTTGGGGCTCCTCCAAACTGAATTGGCCCACCCAGGAAACAGAGCTCCAGAAGCATCCAGGTCCCTGCCTGGGGTACCCAGAGCAGATACTTGGCCAGGAATAGCAGCAATGCTGCCTCCATCAGCAAGGTCTGATATTTCTCCACGGCTCCAGCTCTGGCAGGGGAGAGACAATTGTTATCCTCTTCCTCCAGAGCCTAAAATGTGGCCAGTTAGGGGAAAGCACCAAAATTATGGGATCATACACTCATGGAATGGTTTGAGTGGGAAGGGACCTTGAGAATCATCTCACTCCACCCCCTGCCATGGGCAGGGACAGCTTTCACTGTACCTGGTTGCTCCAAACCCTGTCCAACCTGACCATGAACTATTCCAGGGATGGGGCAGCCACAGCTTCTCTGGGCAACCTGTGCCAGGGCCTCCCCACCCTCACAGCCAAGGATTCCTTCCCGATATCCCATCTATCCCTGCCCTCTGGCAGTGGGACACCATTCTTCCTTGTCCCCTCACTCCAGGTCCTTGGAAATAGAGTCTCTCCATCTTTCTTGTAGCTCCTTCAGGCCCTGCAAGGCTACAATCAGGTCACCCCAAAACTTCTCCCAGCTGATCAACCCCAACTCTCCAGCCTTTCCTCCCAGCAGAGCTGCTCCATCCCTCTGATCTTCTTGGGACCTCCTCTGGACTCTCTCCAGCAGCTCCATGTCCTTGCTGTGCCGTTCCCCAGGGCTGGAGGCAGCTCTGCAGGGGGGTCTCCCCTGAGGGGGCAGAGGGGCACAATCCCCCCCTGCCCTGCTGCCCACGCTGGGGGATCAGCCCAGGGCACGGGGGGTTC
>NW_020955233.1:275756-284303 GCF_003031625.1 Empidonax traillii
CACCCACAGGGCCTTCTCCCAGGGCTGCTCCATCTGCTCATCCCCAGCCTGGACTGATCCCAGGGATGCCCTGACCCAGGTGCAGCACCAGCCCTTGGCCTTGTTGAACCTCAGGAGATTCCCATGGGAATTCTGGAGCCTGTCCAGCTCCCTCTGGGTGGCCTCGTCCTCCAGGTGTGTCACTGCAGCCTCAGCTCGGGGTCACCTGCAAAGCTTCTGAGGGTGTCCCCGACCCTCTGTCTGTGTCATTAATGCAGATGTTAAATAACACTGGTCCCAGTACAGACCCTGAGGGCACCACTGGCCACTGGTGTCCATTGGGATGCTGAGCCATTGACTACAACTCTTGGATGTGACCATCCAACCACTTCCTTATCCATCTGACAGTCCACCCACTGAATCCTTTCCTTTCCAATTTAGAGAGGATGTTGTGGGGGGCCATGTCTGAGGCTTTACAGGAATCCAGATAAATGACTTTACAGCAATCCATATAAATGTCATCTGTAGCCCCTCCCTTGTCCACTGATGGAGTCACTCCATCACAGAAGGCCAGGGGGCAAATCAAGGGGAACTTTCACTTGGGGGCATCTCCATGGGGAGGACAAAACAACGGCATGTTTGACTCAAAAGCCCATGATGCATCCTGGTGTTGGCGCTGTCCTGGAGGCCAGAGCCGTGAGCTGGAAGCCCCAGGAGGAAAGTGTCCTGGGAAAGGGGCTCCATGGAGCTGTCTGGAATGGGCCGAGCATGTAGAGCATGGCCAGATCGGCACGTTTGGCAGAAGCCCTGAGAAAGCGCCTTAACAAACACACTCAGCGCTTCCATAAATCACTCGGGCATGTCCTTTGAATGGTGGGAATGGAGCGATTTTCCTCTAGAACTGTGATGCCTGCCCGCAGAGGATGCTCACCATGCCCCCACCATGGCCCTGACAGCGAGAAGCTGCCTGCAGTCCCACTCTCCCAGGCTCTGAGGATGCGCAAAGCCAGGAAACTTCCTGGCCTGGGACTGTCCCCCCATCCCACCCCCAGCCCTGTCACCCCTCCCTGCCCCTTGGTGCTCAATGACCACTTGAGGCAGGTTTTGGCTCCAGCAGGTTTTATCTCTAGAGGAGGAGGAGCAGCACCACAAGCAGTGCAGGATTTGGGCTCACGGAGCAGTGGTGAGATGACAGACATGGCACCCAGGGCCGCGCGGTGACGGTCGCAGCCAAGCATCATGCAAGGGGGAGAGGGGCTCGCCAGGACACCATGCTCAGCCCTCCAGACACCCCATAGGGATGGAGCTTTTCCAGGGATCAGGGGCAGCACCAAGTCCCCAGGGGCAGCTCCAACCCGCTCTGGGATGGCACCGCCTCCTCCTCACCCCCCTCCCGCACGCAGGGCAGGCAACTACAAAGCAGCAGCAGCAGTTGGCTCAGGCAGTCAGGCTGCTAAATAAGGACTTAAAATACTCCATCATTAAATAATAATAAACTATTAAGGGAAGATAAAGGGTCTGGGTTGTGCAGCTGGGCTCAAGCAACACCTCCCTTCTGCACCTGCACAGGGACCAGACACTGCACCAGTGATTTGGGGCAGAATTGTGCCGTCCTGGGAGCTGGCATCAGGCTCTGCCTGTTTTAAGGGGTCAGTGGCAAAGCTACAGGGCTACTGAGAACAGGGGGGATGCAGCGCTCCCCGAGCAGCACGTGGGGGTGCAGAGGACACGGTGGGGGCTGTGGTTTGGGCTGGTGGCACTAGAAGCCCTTCTCGATGCTGAGAGTGCGGCGGGTGACGTGCTCCATCTGCCCCGAGATGTACTCGGTGAGGCTGATCTGGTAGTTGGCGAGCATCTTCAGCATCAGCCGCAGGTTCAGCCACCACTGCTCCTGGGGCAGCCTGTGCCTGCACAGGGGATCATGTCTCTAGAGGGGACAGCCCAGGAATGTCCCCCTGGGAGCTGACCAACCACTGGGGTGCTGCCACTTACTCAAAATCCGTGACTTTCTTGAGCTCTGTCACAGGGCTGAAGGCCACCACCTTCTTCCGGAGCCCGATCACGCAGGCAGAGTCCCCCGAGTTGGCAAACACGCACCCTGGGAGGGGACATGGCCGACCTTGGCCACCTTGCCGGGGGCTGAGCCCGGAGCAGCATCCACCAGCCTCCCCCATGCCCACCACGAGATCCTCAGCTCTTGGCTCACCCTTGCTGTAGACTTGCTGCAGCTTCTCTGACATCCACAGCACCGCCTTCACTCCCAGCTTGGTCCCATAGTTGCGGTCAAAGGGGGTTGGGGCTCCCCCCTGGGGACAGAGAAATGGGGCTGTCACAGCTGTCCAGCCCTCAGGGACAGCGGTGGTCCGCATTGCCCTGTCCCCTGTACCTGCTGGAGGTGGCCCAGGACGTTAATCCTGCAGTCAAAGATGCCTTTGCCCTCAGAGGAGTAGAGGTTGTAGAGGAACTCGGTGGTGTAGTGCTCGTGGCACTTCTCATTGCTGGGGGCACAGGAAATGGTTGGGGGGGCTGCTCCTTACTCTGGCATTCCCTGTGCTCGCCACAATACCTTTCTTGTGCTGCTTTGTTCTCCCTGAGGCCCAGAGCCCAGGCTTTTGTGCCCAGGGGGGCCCTGGGACCAGGGTGGGGACAGTTGTGGGGGCATCCAGTGCAGGACTGTCCCCATGGCCAAGCGTGCCCACCATGTCAAACCTCACAGTGCCCAGGGACCCTCTCCAGCCATGGGAAGGGCTCAGCTGCAGCCTCGCTGCCTGCCATGGGGCTGGGCTTTGCAGTGACTGTCCCCAAAGGTCCCCAACTCACCGCAACACCAGCCCTCTCTGGATATCTGTCTTCATTTTGTCAGTCAAGTGCTCCACATTGGCCTGCAAGATGAACACCAGGATGCTCTCCCAAGTCCCTCCAGTCCCCTCCACTGGACCAAGGCACCATTATGATCAGCCCTTGGCCATGCTCCTCCAGCTCCTGCCCTGCCCTGCAGCCCTCCCTTCCCCCATTTTCCTTCTCCTTTTAGCCAGAAAGCTGCTCACCTTCAAGTCATGGATGGTGAAGGGGTCTTCATAGACATAGGCGGCGTCGGCGCCCACGGCGATGCCAGTGACAGTTGACAGGTACCCGCAGTAGCCGCCCATGGTCTCCACGATGAACACGCGGCGCTTGGTGCCCGAGGCCGACTGCTTGATGCGGTCACAGCTCTGCAGCAGGAGAAGGGGGGGTGTCACACTGGAAAAACCCACCTCTGCCTCCCAGGGCTGGGAGGTGAGCTGCCCCTGGCCCAGCCCTCACCTCCATGGCCGCATTGACGGCCGTGTCAGAGCCCAGGCTGAAGTCGGTGCCGGGCACGTTGTTGCTGATGGTGGCGGGGATGACACACATGACAATGCAGAGCTCCTCGTACTGCCCACGCGCCTCCACCAGCTGCAGCACTCCCTCGTACGCCTGCGAGCAGAGAGGCAGAGATGCCAGGCCCACAGCCAGATCCACATCCCAAAAGCATTCTTTTGGGATGCCCGCAGCCCGCCCCGGCCCCCACTGAACCAGGGCTGGGGGTCCCTCCGCACCTCAAAGCCGCCGATGACCAGCAGGCCCTGGATGTTGAACTTCCGCACATTCTCCACGATCTTTTCCATGCAGGTCTTGGGTAGCGTCCTGTGGTGGGGAGGGGGAGGAGAGACAGTGAAGACGGGGCTGTCACCTCCTCTACACCGTCCTGTCCCCCAGGGCTGCACTCACCGCTTGGTGCCCAGCATGGACCCGCCACGTCCCAGCCATCCCGCCACATCGTGCCAGCCCACCTCGCGGACCTGCGGGTGGGATAAGGGGTGGAAGGGCACCCTTCCACCCCTTGTCCAAGCCCAAACCCACCCCCTGGGCCACCCCTTACCTGCCCCTTGGCCAGGCCCTCAAAGCCGTCGCTCACCACGTAGACAGTGTGTCCCTGGCAGATGCCGATGCGCACGGCCGAGCGCACAGCCGCATTCATGCCAGCAGCAGGGGCTCCCACGTTCAGGATGGCCATGCTGAAGGGGCTCTGGGGGACAGGGAGGGGCACAGCACATCCATGCGTGTCCCCAAGGTTGGGGGTGGCGTCCCCCAGTGCTCCCTATCTCCCCTCACCTTCTCCTGCGCTGGCTTCTGGTGTGCCAGCAGCTTGTAGATGTTCCAGTTGTTCTCGAAGCTCCTGCAAGGACACGGTGAGGTGTCCCCAAGGCATGTTTGGACCCAGAGGTGTGGGGAACACCCTTCTGGCTGCAGGAGCCACTTCTGACATGGAAAAGCCCCCATCCCATAGGGATGTCTGCCTCCATCCCCAATCCTTGCTGCTCACCTCCCACGGAGCTGGATGGCCTCCTCAAACCTCTTCTCATCCATAGCCTTCTGCACATCCTTTGTCTTGGGGGCAAGGCAGAGACACAGCACTGTGACACCCACACCTATGGGGTGGGTAGTGGGACCCCCACACTGATCCCCCCGGTACTCACCACCTGGACACACTCCATGAGTGGCAGCCGTACCGACTGGTTCCCGGAGAGGCTCACCACGCATGCTGGTGTGTCCGGCGTGGCCTCCAGCAGTGCCATCACCGCCTCCATCCCCATCTTGCTGCTCTGCAAAGGGACAGGGGCACCCGTCACACCGGGGCCACTGAAGCCAGCCAGGTGGGATGCTCGGAGACACTCTCATAGGCTTGGAAACCATGTGGCTGCTGATTCACAGCCAGAGAGCTGAAAGTTTTACTTAAAAATCCATGAAATCTGCAGGAAATGACGGGGAACTGGCACATGGCTTTGCCTGGCACAGCAGGGCTGAGCCACCAAGCCTCATCCCAGTTGGCAAGTCCTTTTCCATGGGCAGAGGAATGGCAGGAACGGGGCTCCCCCTCTGCCTGTCCTCCCCCTGGACCTACCAGCACGCGGTCGAAGGCTGAGGGGGTCCCTCCGCGCTGCACGTGGCCGAGGACGGTGACGCGTGTGTCAAAGCCCAAGCGCTGCACCACCAGCTGCAGGGGAGAGGGGGCATCACGCCAGGCACCGTCAGTCCCTGTGGGTGCCGGAGCAGGTGGCAGAGGAGGCACTCACGTCCTTCACGTAGTTGGAGGAGATGGGTTTCCCACTGCGGTCGATGGCGCCCTCAGCGATGATGATGATGTTGAGCCGCGACCCTCGGCTGCGTGTCTGGCACGAGGGGAGGGAACACCCGCCACGGCTTAGCCGAAACTCTTGGTGGCCGTGTCCCAGTACCCTCCCCTCCCCGTCAGCGGCTGCTGCCCTGGGGGTGGCTCAGGTCACGGGCAGCCGAGCCCCCGCCAGCACTGCCCCTGGCACGCGAGGGCTGGATTTGCACTCGGCTGAGTGCCCCGGTTCACAGGACAATGCCGGCGGCTCCCGAAGCTTCGCGGGGGCTGGGCACCAGAGCAGGGCTCAGCCTGGGCTCCTGAGGGGAATCTCCGTGGGGAAACAGGGGACGGGACTGTAGGAGATCTCCCTCACCTCCCCCAGCCTCTCGCACATGAGGTCCTCCCAACCGTCCTCCGGAGGGGATTCAGGGATGAAGAGCCAGTCAGCTCCCGAGGCCAGGCCAGACACCAGCGCCAGGTACCTGGGGGGACACGGTGGTGGCAGCCCTGAGACATGACCTCCCTTCCCACCGATGGGCTTCCCTGCCCACGGGGTCTTACCCGCAGTGGCGACCCATCACCTCCAGCACGAACGTCCGCTGGTGGCTACAAGGACATGGGTGGGAGGACAAGGAGTCAGTGTGATGCCCTGGGGTGGCCCAGCACCCCCCCCAGCGCCCGCCCTGGTCACCTCTGTGCCGTGGTGGTGATGGCATCGATGACCTCCATGATGCGGTGCAGCGCTGAGTCAGTGCCGATGGTCATGTCGGTGCCGCAGAAGTCGTTGTCGATGGAGCCCACCAGCCCCACGATGTTCAGGCGGCAGTTCTGCCGCGCCACCTCCTCACTGATCTGCCCTGGGGGGGGTCACGGCCACCACACTGGTTATTTTGGGGCTCTCAAATCCCCCCTATCACCAGTGGAGCAGCGGGGAAGCCCAGCCCTCCTTGGGGTCACAGTGACGGGGTGAACCTCTGGACCTCAACACCCCTCCAACGCCTTCTGTGCCCACCTAGGGGGTTTAGGAGGGGGTTCACCCACCGTCTCGAACCAGTTCGTCCAGCAGCCCAGCCCACTCGGAGCGGAAGATGTCTGCGCCGGTGAGGCTGCCGTCGCCGCCGATGACGCACAGGTTGGTGATGCCGTGCTCCACCAGGTTGCGGGCGGCGCGGAGCCGCCCCGCACGTGTCGTGAAGGCCTTGCAGCGGGCGCTGCCAATCACCGTCCCGCCCTGGGGGCACAACAGAACACGGCTCGTCACCCGAACTTGGGGAGGTGGGATCTGGAGGTCCCATGTCCCCACCAGTTACTCTCACCAGCTGGATGATGTTGGAGACACTGAGCCAGTTGGCTTGTTTGATGTTGTCGCCCCCCTCCACCAGCCCCTCGTAGCCCTGCGGAGAAGAGTGGGGTGGAGGTGAGGGGTACCTTGGCACAGGGGGGTGGGTGCCCCACACATGTGGCAGGGAGCAGGGGGGTATCCCAACCTCATAGATGAGGAACACCTTGGCTCCCACGTATATCCCCATGCGGGTGACAGCACGGACAGCAGCATTCATCCCTAGAATGTGAGCAGGGACATTCCTGTGGGATACCGTGCCTCATGGGGGATGGGATCCTGTAGGTGACCCTGAGGTGTCCCCTAGCCTAAGGTGATCCTCGTGGGACCCTGAGCCCCACAAATCGGATCCTGTAGGTGACCTTGAGAAGTCCCCTCGAGAGAGTGGGACCCACGTGGGCTGAGACCGGGGAAACTTGACGCACGGGTGGGAGCTGTGGATGAGCAACTGGCCGGGACTGAGTTGCTTATCTGGGGGGAGACACACCCGACCTCCGTGAGGCTCCCCCCGAGGGCCCGCGTGATGTCCCGGGGGGGATGGGGAAGTGCCGCGGGCGGGACGCACCGACCATCCCCGTGGGGGGCACGGGGACGGGAGTGCCCCATCCCCGCGCCCCGGGGCACAGTGCGGGCCGCCGCCCCGCGGACTCGGGCCCCGGGCGGGCACGGACAGGGACACGGACACGGGCACGGACACGGACACAGGCACGGACACGCGGGGAGGCCGCGGGCCCTGGGCCAAGCCCCCCGCCCCGCCGGGCGCACCTTGCGCGTCTCCACCGCTGGTGAGGACGGCGATGGCCATCCCGGCCCCCGCCATCCGCAGCCGCTCCAGCTCCGCCGCCGCCATCGCTGCGCTCCCGGCACCGGCAACGCCACCGCCGCCCCGCCCCGGGACACGCAGAGACCGGGGACACGCCCCGGGACACGCACGGAGCGGGGACACGCCCCGATGGGGGACACGCCCCGATGGGGGACACGCCCCGATGCGGGAAACGCTCCGCCCCGGGAAACCTATGGTCCACGGGACACTCCCAGGGACACGCCTCGACCGGGAGGACACTCTCCGGGACACGCCCCGGGACACGCTCCGCCGCCCGGAGCGGCAGACAGGGTGACGCGTCGCGCCGTATCGCGACATAGTGCGCCATGTCGTGCCGGACCGTGGGGATATCCCGCGCCACCCCATCCTGTGTGAGATGCGTCCCAGAGTCCTGAGGGAACTGGCGGATGGAGCTGCCAAGCCTCGCTCCAGGTTGTTGGAAAGCCGTGGCAGGTGAAGTCCCAGGTGACTGAGAAAAGGGAGACGTTGTTCCCGTCTTTAAAAGGGGTGGAAAGGAGGAGCCTGGGAGCTACCGCCCCGTCAACCTCTGTGCCTGGGAAGGTCATGGAACAGACCCTTCTGGAAGCTCTGCTGAGGCACAGGGAGGACAGGGAGAGGATTCGGGACAGTCAGCATAGCTTCACAGGGATAGGTCCTGCCTGACCAACCCAGTGGCCTTCTGTGATGGAGTGACTCCATCAGTGGACAAGGGAGGGGCTACAGATGACATTTATATGGATTGCTGTAAAGTCATTTATCTGGATTCCTGTAAAGCCTCAGACATGGCCCCCCACAACATCCTCTCTAAATTGGAAAGGAAAGGATTCAGTGGGTGGACTGTCAGATGGATAAGGAAGTGGTTGGATGGTCACATCCAAGAGTTGTAGTCAATGGCTCAGCATCCCAATGGACACCAGTGGCCAGTGGTGCCCTCAGGGTCTGTACTGGGACCAGTGTTATTTAACATCTGCATTAATGACACAGACAGAGGGTCGGGGACACCCTCAGAAGCTTTGCAGGTGACCCCGAGCTGAGGCTGCAGTGACACACCTGGAGGACGAGGCCACCCAGAGGGAGCTGGACAGGCTCCAGAATTCCCATGGGAATCTCCTGAGGTTCAACAAGGCCAAGGGCTGGTGCTGCACCTGGGTCAGGGCATCCCTGGGATCAGTCCAGGCTGGGGATGAGCAGATGGAGCAGCCCTGGGAGAAGGCCCTGTGGGTGCTGGTGGGGCAGAGGCTGGACACGGCCCAGCCCAGAACCCCCCGTGCC
>NW_020955233.1:284698-357198 GCF_003031625.1 Empidonax traillii
GGCAGGGGGGGATTGTGCCCCTCTGCCCCCTCAGGGGAGACCCCCCTGCAGAGCTGCCTCCAGCCCTGGGGAACGGCACAGCAAGGACATGGAGCTGCTGGAGAGAGTCCAGAGGAGGTCCCAAGAAGATCAGAGGGATGGAGCAGCTCTGCTGGGAGGAAAGGCTGGAGAGTTGGGGTTGATCAGCTGGGAGAAGTTTTGAGTTGACCTGATTGTAGCCTTGCAGGGCCTGAAGGAGCTACAAGAAAGATGGAGAGAGACTATTTCCGAAGGCATGGAGTGAGAGGACAAGGAAGAATGGTTTCCCACTGCCAGAGGGCAGGGATAGATGGGATATCGGGAAGGAATCCTTGGCTGTGAGGGTGGGGAGGCCCTGGCACAGGTTGCCCAGAGAAGCTGTGGCTGCCCCATCCCTGGAAGAGTTCATGGCCAGGTTGGACAGGGCTTGGAGCAACCAGGTACAGTGAAAGGTGTCCCTGCCCATGGCAGGGGGTGGAGTGAGATGATTCTCAAGGTCCCTTCCAACCCAAACCAATCCCTGGTTCCATCACTGCATGCCATGCTGTAGCAGACTATGTGATGCTGTTCCTTGCTGCCCCAGGCTGTGCCCTACTCTGCCAGTGGGATGAGTTGGAGTTTTTAGTATACATTTCATATTTTAGGAATTTTAATCAATAGCTGGTTTAGGTGTAATTAGAAAAGAAACGAATGGAACAAGCCCTGCCAGGGATTTCTCTTCCCACCCCTCAGCTTAGGTCCCTCGAGTGTCACCCCCTTCCACGGATGGGGATCCTGCTGTTGGATGCCCAGTCCAGGCCTGGTGGGTGCAGCCTGATGCTGTGAGGCTGCTCCCTCCATCCCTCCCCCATTCCCTGGGAATGGTCCCCATCACTGTGTCCTCACTGGTCTCCCAGGGGAGTGGGATGGACCCTGTCGAGACAAGGGATGGGGAAACTGAGGAAGGCGCTGGCTGCTCGCCCAGTTCCCTCTGTCCCGAGGTGATCTTGGAGCCTCATCCCGCATCCCGAGGCGCTGCAGGGCCCGGCATGTCCGGCAGGGAAGGGGTGCGGGTGGCTCGGGTGAGGAAATGGGAGAGACCTGGCTAGAGTCCCGCTCTCCTCCTCCCACAGCCCCACCTCCCCGGCCGGCTTAACATCCCATGGGCCAGCCTGGGGCCACCATTCCGTGCCCACCGCTGCCCCCACGCCGAACTCCCGGCCGGGCCAACCCCGGGGCCACCGTCCCGTCTCCATCCCCGTGCCCGTCCCCGCGATGCTGCGGCTGCTGCTGCTCTGGGGGGCCCTGGGCTGCGGGGCAGAGCAGGCGGGTAAGGCAGGGACACGGGGACCGGAGAGCTCGAGCTTGGCGTGGGGGGGACACGGGGCTGGCGAGGGGGGGATGGACACGGGGCTCGCGGGGCTGACGGGGTGGTAGGTGATGTCCCACGTCTCCCGCAGCCCCGCTCACCTTCACCATGGTGCACTACACCCGCGTCTTCGAAGGCAATTCTCTCTTCTGGGGAAACGCTAGCCTGAACGGGCGGCTCAGCCACGTGCTGGAGGGGCACAATGTCACCCAGGTGCTGCCGCTGGAGCCTCCGGACGCCTGGGCATGGCGTCAGAAGGACGTGCGCACCTACCTCAGCTACTTCAGCAACCTGGTGAAGCTGTTCAACAAGGAGAGACCCATGGACTGTGAGTGGTGCCCGGGGGGCACTGGGGCAGGGGAACCACCCACCCGCGCTGCAGGGACAGGTGGGCAGAGGGGTGGAGGCACGGCCATGTCCAAAACCTCTCTGTGGGCAAAGGGAGACTTTCTGTGGAGCCGGGAATTTCTTATCCAGAGCCTGCCCGGGGAATGGGGTGATGCTCAACCTGCTGCTGCTCCTCAGGAAAAGGGCTGGGACTGCAGCTGGGGGAGACGGTGAGGTGCAGGCACACTGCCTGCATCCCAGCTGCAACCCACCTGCACCCTGCCTGCATCCTGCTTGCTTTCTGCCTACTCCCTCCCTGCTCCCTGCCAGCATCCCACAGCTTTCCGGGAGCCATGGGATGCTGCTGGTGATAGTTTCGTGCTCCTGCACCTCTCCACGAGCCCATTTTGCTGCTCCTGCCCAGGCTGTGCTTCACCTTCCTTTTCTTCCTTACCCCCAAATCTGTTGCTCCCCAGCTCCACATTTCTGCATCTGCCCCTTGGGGAGCCCTGTGTCCCTGCGGGGTCTCTGGTGTGACACCCCCATGCTCTGGTGTCCCCCTGCTCCCTGGGTGCATCCATCCCAGAGAGCAATGAATGCACCGAAACATTCCTGTCTTCGTAAAGCCGGAGCTGTGCTGTTGGGAGATAAGGGAGGGAAAATAATCCCAGCTTCTGGAGAAGTCACCGAGGGGGAGCAAAGCTGTGGGTGGGTGGCTGTTGCAGGGCTGAGGCCGTGCGAGCACAGGGCATGGTTTGGGTGGGGCCTGGTGACCCCGTCTGTCTCTCTGTCCCTATAGATACCCAGAGGCTCTGCTGCCACCTCGGCTGCCACCTCTTCCCCAACGGCACATCCCACAGCTTCTACGAGGTAACCCTCAACGGGACGGCCTTCCTGAGCTTCCATGTCCCCAACGCCACATGGCAGCGGCGCTGGCCCGGCCAGCACCAGGTGGCTGCCTTTGCCGAGACAGAGCTGATGAAATACCCCATAACCACCCATGACCTCCAGCACTTCCTCAACACCACCTGTGTCAGCATCCTGCAGGCTCAGAGCGCTGGGACAGGTCCGTGCTGGGGCTGGGGCTGGGGACGTGGTGGGGTGACCCTGGTCGTCACCTCCATCCTTCTCGGCTCTTGCAGGAAAACTCAGCAGGCGGTCACGCGCTCCGCTGGTGCTGGGGCTGATCCTGGGGACCCTCTGCTTGCTGGGCATGGCTGTGGGGATCTTCTGGTGCACGGGAGGGAGCTGCTAATGGAGATGGAGCTGTCCTGCGTCACCCCATGGACACAGGGGGTGGTCCCATAATCTCCCTGTGGATCCATCATCTCTGGAGGCAGAGGATGGACCCATCATCTCCCTATGGATCCATCATCTCCCTGTGGAGGCAGGGGACGGACTAATCATCACTCTGGGGAGGCAGGGTATGGATCCATCATCTCACCAGAGAGACCATCATCACTCTGTGAATCCGTTGACCAAGCTACTCCCCCATAAGGGATGCACGTCCCCAGTGCCACAGGCTTTGCTCCCAAGGGACACCAGTGGCTTCCCTAACCTGTCCCAGCTGGACTGACCTCCCCAGCAGCCCAGGGATGGTCCCCATGCTGGGCTGGCACAATGTATTGAAACTCCACAGAAACACACTTGGCACAGATGGAAAAACTGAGAAAAGGGGGATGGTGGGGAAAACAGCAAGAGAAACAGCCAAGGAACGGTTAAAAGGGTGGAGTTAAACCCTCATCTATCCCTGTTCCAGAGGGGATGGAGGGAGAATGTCATACCTTGTGTAATAAAAGCACCCATCAGATCCCACCACAGCTTTGGCTGCTCTCATTCCCCCCACCAGCACCAGTGGGTTGTGGGTCCATCACCAGCACCATCACAGGTCCATCACGGGCTGTGGATCCATCATGGGTCCCTCACAGGCTGTGGCTGCTGGTGCCAGTCCCAGTGTCTGACTCTGAGCCGTGCACTGAGTTTTCCAGGCCTCTGGAAAGAAGCTGTTGGTGTTTGCTGGAGGGGTTTGCAGCTCCTGAGCTAATTTCAACCTTTGTCCAGCTTTGGTTTGACTCAACTAAGTCATTTGCCCACTATTTTTCATTCCAAGGCCAAGCACAGACAGCTGTGAGGGACAGTTTTCCTTTTTCACAGTCCAAATCCCAGCTAAAAGCTCCTCTTTGACTGTTTAAACTTTGTTTGTATCAATAAATTCTTTCACCCAGAGGGAGATTTTGAGCTCTCCTGCTCATCTCCACCTCTCCAAGGACAGGAAGGACTGGGGACGAGCCAAGAGCTGGCTGGGGACACTGTAAGAGGGGACAGTGCAGGAGAGACGAGCTTTCGTGGATTAACTTCCAGCTCTTTCTTTTCTGAGAAAGAGCAAGAAGGGGTGGGATGGGGGAAGATGGGAAAAGAGATGTGGGACAGAAGGGATGGGGAGATGACCCTGGGGATTGTCCTCTAGCAGGGATGGAGGAGGAGGTGCCCCAGGCCCTCATCTCATCACCCTGGCCCACGGCCATCCCTGAATTAGCCCCCGCCTCCCCAGGCTCCGGGGACAGGGACTGACGTGTTCCCCACCCTCTGGAGGCTCTGAGAGGCTGGAGAATCCAAAACAACAGTGCTGAGGCACGTGAGCATCATCGCCCTTGGCAGGAGCTGTGCTGAGGGACAAGCACTGCCTGTCCCTGCCATGGGTATCCACGGATGCTGGAGGTCACACACAGTGGGTTTGCTCCTCGTGGAGGGATAAAATCCCTTCCAGCCGAGAGAAACGGCCTCGTTCCTGGCTCTGCTTCAGGTTTTGGGCATCTCTGCTGCCTGCATGTGTTGCACTGTGGTCCCCAAGAGCTGGAGGGATTCTCATTCCCAGTTCCCCCACCCTGGGCTGCAGCTCCCTGCTCTGGCTGTGATGGAGCAGTTGGACAGCCAGGCTGGCACCCAGGACAGACCCAGGCTGGAGAAACCAGGGAGGTCTGGAACAGCAGGTTTTGTTTTGCTTTTTGCTTCAGAAGTGCATCATCTTTTGGACAGATGAGGAAGTCTCCGCTTGGAGCAGCTCTGGAAAAGCCTCTTTCCTGCTCCGGGGCCCCCTGTGTGTGTCGGTTGCAGCAGGAGAGTGCTCCAGGAGCCGACTCCACTGCTTATCTGGAGTTCCCACAGGGAGATTGGGGCAGCACCTGGCAGGGGGAAACCCCCAAACCTTCACGACCCCAGGGAACAGCCTCACCTCAATCCCTATCCATGGGCAATGCATCCAAACCTTCCACCCCCATCCCTTCCACCAGCACTGGTGTCCCACAGGGATGTGGTGATCAATAGCAGAGGGGTTGTGGTGGCAGCACCCACTCCCAGCACACTGTAACTCCACAATTTCTCTTCCTCATTCCCAAACCCCCAATTTGTAACCCCAAACTTTCTCCTCCTTATCCCAAACTTCCCAAAATTTCTCTTCCTCATCCCAAAACCTGCAATTGCCTCATGGAGGGGCCACCAAAGTTGTGACAAGCTGAGGACATGTGGCCTGGCTACTTCAGAACTGGGAGCTGGGCTCCTGTTCCGTCACTTTTCCGACAGGGATCAGCTCCCTGGCAGCTGGCAGCCTCATGCATGGCCCATCCTTTCCCAGATTTGGCCCTTCTTCCGCCCTGGATCCCAGCTCAGGATTGCCACCTGCGTGTCACCACTGATCCTGTCAGCCAAGGGGGGTTTCCATTTGTTCCTTGGGGTTTTTTTGGGTCCTGGTTTGTTCTGCACACAAACCTCTGACAGCTTTCATCAGCCCCTGGAGTGAAGCATCCTGCTTTTCTGCTGGGATTGCCGGGCAAGGCTCTGTTTTCCATGCATGGTTTCCATCACTCCGCTATTGTGCCTTGGATAAGGGTTCAGATAAGACCTTGATCCCTGCTCCAGTCAGACCAGTGAGACCATGCCCATGTGCCAGGAAGGAGCTTTTCCCTTCGTCCCTATCCCATGGGAGACTTGGATGGGGTGGGAAGGTCTCCCCCCACTCCCACATTCCTTTTTGGACATCAGCTCCCTCTGCAAGGTCGGCACCTCCATCCATGTCCTTCAGGAGCCTCCATGTCCCTGGGACAAAGGGATGGATGGCTCCAGGAGCTGCCCAAACCTCCTGTGCCTGCTGGGGTGGGGAGGGGGAGAAAAGTAAGGCTGATGGGATCCATCTGGAAGGAGGAAGGGATTATTCCTGTAAACACCTCTTACGCACTCGGAGCCTGCTCTGGTGTCATTGTGGCTTTTCTGGCCTAAACAAACCATGTCCTTCCAAATTTCCAGAGGTTACAGTGTCATAGCCCCAGAAGTTTGAATTCCTGGCTTTGCGACACCCTTGTTAACCCCAGGAGCTCCACTGGGGTGGGGGGGTCTGCTTTTCTGGGAGGGGATGAAGGCTGTTGGGGATCTGCTTTCTAGCAGCCTCCTGCTCCCACATGGAAGCAAGCGGCTCCCTGGAAATACAGCAGAGGAAAGGGCTGTGCTGGCCAGTCCCTCCTGGCAGGGCGGATGGGTGCCCATCTTTGCCCTTTTCCCTTCCTGCTCGCCTCCCAGGTCAGCTGCAGCACGCAGGAGGAAGCTGGCCAGGAGCAGGGATTGGTGGGCGGCAGCTGGGATGAAGGCAGCAGGATCCCATCCATCCCACCACACCTCTACCCCGCCCCCATGGGCTGCCCTCTCCCTGAGCAATCCAGCAGCAGGGGAGCTGGCATGAGGGCTGCTGGCTTGGGTTCCAGTGGGGAATCACAGCCTCACCTTCCCTTCCCAGCTGGAGGCTCCCATAGCAAAGCCACGTGCCCTCAGAGCAATGTTCTCCTGGCACTAACCCCCTCTCCCTCCTTCCCTCCCTGCCCGGCTCCAGAGCAGAAAGGCTCACATACAAATAAGGACTCAAAAATAACAAGATTTTTCTTTGGAAGAAGCCAAGCCTGGGTTGTACTTCCAGAGGAATTCCTGTAGGGAAATGGCTGTTTGGGAACACTTTCACCCCCTTCCCAGACTCAGGAAGCCCTTGCATGGCTGAAGCCAAAGGGGAGCAAACTCCCACCCCTCAGGATCCCCACACCGAGGGCTGGAGCTCCTTGGAGTGGCCCCAAAACCTCAGCACCTCATCTTGGATGGGGAACGTGGCTTTAGGTGAAGCCAGCCAGGTTGTGGAGGGAGAGGATACATGGATAAGGCTGCAGGGAATGATGGAAAAGTGTATCCGAGCCCTGTTTTCGCTCTATCATCAGCCTGCTATGGAATCCTCATCCCATCTGCTCCTTCTCCTCCCCTGGGATGGGAGGAATCCATCCAAAGGCTGGGAACCCAGCGCCGATGGAGGTGATGACATCTAAAACCCAGCCGGTGGTGAGGCCCTGGAGGTGAGGAAAACCATTCCCTTCAGGAATAAACCAGGATCCCATTTCAGCCAGGCCTCCCCAAAGCAGCAAGGGACAAGTGTTTTCCTAGGAGAACTGAAAAACACGCCTCTAACTGAACCCCCACAATCCTCACATTTAAGGTGAGATCTAGGGTAAAAGAGGACCAGGAAATTAGGGTTTATGTGGTCCAATTTGGGAACAGCATTACATAGAAAGGGTTGGAAACCCCGGCTGTGCATGACAGAATTCCCAGCTTGGAAAATTTGCTCTGTCCGGATTCTTGTTTGGTCCCTAACCAAGATGGAAACACATAAACCTCCTGGGAAGCATTTATATGGATAAAGGATCCAGAAACCTGTGGAAATGTTTGAGCAAGCACTGCTGTTGCTGCCAGGAAAAAGCATGGAAGCCCCGGAAGCTTTGTCTGGAGGTGGGAAAGGTGGAGGACACCCCCCACAGCGGGAGGTAAAGGATGGAAGGAAGCAGGGTTGCCTGCTTGGAATTTGGGGCTTTTATTCCTGTTTTCCTACGTGTTGCTGTACAATTCAGGGCTCTGCAGCCATTGTTGTGTTCCCCGAGGAGTCCAGCCCCACAGTGCCATAAAAACAAATCACAGGAAGGAAAGGGATTAGCAGGGAAAGGAAAAGCAGCAGCGGGAACAAGGAGCCAGGCCCAAAATAAACCCACTGGCTGCTGCTGGGGGTGCAGGTAGGAAAGGTTACACCTTCTCCTGGGGGAAGTTGGGACTTTGGAGTGAAATCCCGGCTTTTTTGGGTTTGTTGCTACAGGTGAACATCGGCAGCATGGTTGCAAGGGGCTGGGATAATGGGAATCAACCCCATGCACAGGGATATAGGAAGGAATATCTTTGAAATCAGAGGTTTCCTAGAAATCTGAATTGAGGGGGAGTAGAGGCAGAGCTGCCCTGCAGCACCTGGAAAAAGGCTGGGCAGGAGCGGGGCAGAGGGAGCAGCCTCAGCTGGGAATAACAGCTTATCCTCAGGGATTTTGAAGAAGACTAGCAGGGAGTCCAAGGGTTTGGCCTCCTGGGCTAGTCTCAGCTCCCCAGACTCCGCTGGGCTCTGCCAAGGCAAATGGACAAAGGATCCAACAGGAAAACTTCCCAGTGCTGCTGCTTCCGCTGCGTCAGCTCCCGCTGGAGCCGACGGTTGGGTGGGACAGGGCTGGATCCAGGGACACGGGCTGGATCAAGGGCAGCAGGGACATAGGGCCTGCGCGGGGCTGTTCCCACCTCACCAAGCTCTGCCAGCTCCCAGTAAGGAAAATAAACAACAGAACAACCTGGAGGCTCCACCTGCTGCTCCCCACCAAACAGTTCTATCTGGAGGCAAACCAGATCCTATCCACTTCCCGAAAAAGGGAATGGGGTGTAAGGCAGCAGCTGGGAGGATCTCACTTTCCAGCCCCCAAGAGCGCTGAGGGAACAGGAAGGAGGGTGGAACCAGGTGGGGGTCAGGCTCTTCTGCATAACATGCAACAGGAGAAGAGGAAATGGCCTCAAGTTGCTCCATAGGAGGTTCAGATTGGATATGAGGGGAAAATTCCTTCCCTAAAAGAGTGGCCAGACATTGGAACAGGCTGCCCAGGGAAGTGGTGGAGTCCCCACCTCTAGAGGGATTTGAAGAATGTGGACTTGGGGACATGGGGAAGTGGGGCAGTGCTGGGGGGACAGTTGAACACGATGGGCTTGAGCGGCTTTTCCAACCTCAGTAACTCCAGGATTTCTCTTGCTGCTTCCAAGAGGGAAGCACAGGCCTGGATGTCCCAGGGAAAGGGCTGTGGAAACATATCACCAGGGAGGTTTTGCCATTCCAACTCAAACACACACTTTATTTTCCGTCAGCCTGTCCCGTCCTCACGGAGGACAGAGCGCAGAAGGGGGGAGCTTTTCCAGTAAATGCTGGTTACAGGTGGGGGAAAAGAGGGAGAACCAAGACCATGAAGCCATTCCCAAATCCCACTATGACCCAGGAGTCTTCGCTATGCTGGAGGAACCTCCAATTTCAAACCAAGCGATGACTTTTGGGACAACAGGACTAATTGGTAGTTAAGAGAGTCCATAGAGGCCTTAAAAGACTATTCGCTCCTTTTCCAACCATTCCCAATCCATTCCTAACAGCACCAGTATTCCTGCCTCAAAACCACTGACTCTGAACCAATACTACATCCCAGACTCAGAGGGGAAGGGCTAGGGTTAAAAACACCACCCCAAAGCAACAATATTTTGGAAGAGATGGATACAAAGGACATAAAAAGCTAGAGCAGCTCTGAAAATACGTTGAGATGGTCGAGAAAAGTCACATCAAAATATATTTAAAAACCAGAAATTCCAACCTGTGTGGAATTTAAAACTCCCTTCCCCAGCTCTATTTTCCTGCTCAAGGAATCTCTGTTGTTCCAGGACGTGGAACATGATAGGCAGCACCAGTTGTGTCCTGAAAAAGTATTTCCCCCAACTCTGAGAACTTCCATCATTTACAAATTAAAAATTAGCTAAACCTCAACCATTGCCCTCCCCCCCTCTCCCTTTTCCATTCTCCAGTGGGCAGGAGAAAAGACCACAAGCAAATCTGACTTGGCGTTTCCACGGAAGTCCAATTTTCCCACCCATCAATACCCCTGCAATCCGTTGTACACCTTCTGCATAGGTCCTTGCTTCAACAAGTGCTTGAGACCTGCAAGGGAAAGGACAGTGACTGAGCAGGGCACAGAGGGTGGGATGACTCCTCAGATACACCTTCCTCACTCCTGAAATCCCACTCATCAAGCATTTCAAGGAACTGACAAGTCCCAGGGCCTGGCAGGATCAAATTCTTACCAGAATAGCCAAAAAGGGTGAGTCAGCCCTTTAAATCCATAAAAGCCCCTCTCCTGGGGTTGGCAGGATAGGGAAGGACTGGCAGGTCTCCACTGCTGCCGAAAGGGCAAGTCCACCCAGAGCAGAGGAAGCAGAGTGGGAAGAATGGATGTGTCACATTGTTTTTCCAGGGATTAAGGAGGGAGCCCCTCTGATTAAGTCAGTTTGGTCACTCAGTGCCCTGAGGCCCCTCAGGGCACAGCTCAGACCAGAAGCAAGACCCTCAGAGCCCCAGGAGGGGCTGTCAGGTCCCAAAACAGCTCCCCACACCAGGGGTAACTTCCAAGTAACATTCACTAAGGAAGGACACTGAGGGGCTGGAGTGTGTGCAGGGAAGGGAATGGAGCTGGGAAAGGGCTGGAGCAGCAGGAGCGGCTGAGGGAGCTGGGGGGGCTCAGCCTGGAGAAAAGGAGGCTCAGGGGGGACCTTTTGGCTCTGCAACTCCTTGACAGGAGGGGGGAGCCGGGGAGGGGTCAGGCTGTGCTCCCAGGGAACAAGGGACAGGAGGAGAGGGAACTGCCTCAGGCTGTGCCAGGGGCAGGTCAGGTTGGATATTAGTAATTAAACCAATCAATTTACTTGTACAGAAGAAAATTCCAACCCTTCAGGCATGGAAATCCTTCAGGAAATCCTGCTAAGACAGTTTGTCTCCCTGCAATCCTTGTCCTGCTTGTCTGTCCTTAACTCTTTTAGGCTACACGTCATACCATCCTTTAAAACCAGTGATTGGATGTATAATTGTCACAGTAGCTCTGTTAAAATACAGGAAAACTGGCCTGGAAGTAGTAACTGGAATGAAGAGGGCTCTCTGCCAGGTGAGAACTATTCATGCTGAAGGGCAGAGGCTCCTGATCTTTTTCCAGAAACAGGAGGACAAAGCAAACCCCTCTCCAGGAGCTGCTGATCCCTAGGGGCAGGTCATTTTGCAGGGGGTGCAAGGTAAGTTCACTTCCCCACTGCATCAAAGGAGGCTCCAAGTTGCTTCCTGGCTGGTGGGTGAGAGGATGTGGCTCCTGGATGTGTGATTCTTAGAAAGGAAGGATGTGGCTGGAGAAAGAGGTACTCCAAGAATACAAAAAAAAGTGGGATTAGCAGCATTTGTGCACCTTGTTTCCTGCTACCCTCAGTAGTGAACAGGGTATTTCAACACATATCAGAGGTTCAATCAGGAATTCCAACCAGGAATCCTGCCATTTGGTGCTACTGCACTTCAGGCATCTTTTATTGGAGGCTGAAGGCAATTTTTACTTTGAAATGTTGCTGATACCACCAAGAAGTGACAGGTTACAATACAGAGACAGAGTCAGCTCTGCTCAATTCCACTGGCAGGAAAGAAAGGATTATTTATCTTATTCCAAAGCTCAGAATGGTGCTCTTGGAGCCAGAGTATCTTCTGACAGCCCCAGGAGCTGGACATATGGTTAGGAGATAAGAAAACAGGACCACAGCCAACAATAAGGAAAAAAGGAATGTTTTGAATTCTGCAGCCCAGTTTTCCTTTGGATGTGTACAATGAACCACTGCCACACAGCAGGAATTGACCTATTCCCTCATAAAACTCCTTCAATCATTGGATGTTCAGAGATACCCAACACACAGGAAGGCATCTGACTGCCTACCCAGTCACCTTCCCCTGGGAAATGTGGAACTGCTTTAGGAGGGAGAGAAACACCCTGTGCCCGAACACACTCATGGCAGCACTATCATCTGTCTCTCTGCTCCCAGATATCTGTAAAGGTGCGGGAGGAATTGGCCCAAACACGGAGGCTTCTGTCACTGCTCCTTGCCCAGTGTCTTCCAAAGTGCCAAGAGCAACAGCTGGAATAACCTCCTATGTTTCAGAGGTGTTGTTGCCTGATGAAACTTCTAGAAGGGCAGCAGTCTGGAATGAGACTCCACAGTGACATGGCCCCTGTGCCCCGTGAGACACCCTTGGAACAAGCGGGAAAGCACGGGGATAAAACCAAAGTAGGATCACCCAAAGCACAGCCAAGGGGCACAGACCTCCCAGCCCAGACAGCTGGAGGAGCCACAGAACACCCGGAGCTGCAGCAACCAACAGGGCTGCCCATGGCAGCTGGCACAGTGTGGCCAAGGCGGCAGCGAGTGCCCCGGGGCTCAGCTCACCACCCAGGGCTTGGCTTCCCTCCATAAACTTGAGGAGCTCAGGAAATCCACTAGAAAAGCACCTTCAGAGGAAGCCCTGGAAGAAGTTCTGGGCATGGGGATTTCCTGACCAGCTGCACTGGTACATGCCAGGAACATCTTTGCCCTGTGGCAGAGGACAAGGCCCTTGATGCCCGCTCTGGTGCAGGGCAGAACTGACCTTTGCTGGAGCAAAGAATTCCCAGCGAGGAGCAGAGGGAATCCTGTCAATTTTAGGATTTCTACACGGTTCATCAAGCTTCCATTTGAGCACTGAAGCTAAGCAGCAGATCTCTCCTAGAGGGAGTAGGGTAGAAGGAGGTGTGGAGAGGAACAACCCTTCTGACACAGTGTGACATTCCTTACCCTCGACAGCAGAGGGATTCCCACAAGTCTTGCCTCCAAGAAAGTAGTAGCAGGGGCTGGAAAACCCTTCTGTGATCCCATTCCAGTGGAGGAAAGGCAGAGGCTAAGCCCAGCCAGATGGCCAACTCCAAAACAAAGCACCTGCAAACTTGCCAAGTGCTACATTCCAGCAGCAGCACATCCCAACCTCATCTGGCTCCCTACAGCTGCAGCAGCCAAACTTCGCTGCTTCCCAGGCAAATGGGAGTTCATTACAGGGCATCAGCCAACTGTGTTGTTGTACAAGGGGCACAGGGACAGGAGAGCCCTCCCTGAGCACTCCAGCTCCAGGATCAGCTGTGCCAGGTTCTTATTAGCTCTGGTGGGCTCTGAACACCCACCTTCCCGCTGGTCTGCGGTCAGCTGCTCCTTGGGGAACTCCACATCAAAGGTGATTATTAGGGAGCCTTTGATGTTGTTGTTATCAAAGTTTGGAAGACCCTCTCCCTTCTTCCACAGTTTGGCGCCGGGTTTTGTGATTTTATCCCGAGCAATGTGAACCTGAAGGGAAAAGGAATTTTAGGACATTATTAGTGTTGCAGAATCAGAATCCCAGAATCAGCAAGACTGGAAAAGACCTCCAAGATCACTGTAAGACCCACAGTTCAGAGCTTGTTTTGACTCCGTGGGAATTGGGCTGGAAGGCTCCAGCAGAGGGAATACTGGATATAACCAGATCCTGAGCAAGCACAGGAAACCTGCAGGTAGATCTGGGTTCCACAGCACCTTGGGCCTCACCTTGTGCCCATCCAAGTGGGCAATATCCATCTCAAAGCCTGTCAGTGCCTCGACCAGCGAGATCGTCACATTTGTGTACAAGTCGTCTCCCCTCCTTTCGAACACTGGATGCCTGTGGAAACAAGAGACACTGAACTCTCCTCTTTCCCCAGTGGGGAAAAAGGCCCTTCAGCTTCTTCCCTTCTCTTTGGGAGTTTGGTGAATTCACAAATAGGAGGGGAAGTGAGGAATGAATCAAATTTAGCCTCATTTTCCTGGGCAAGATAAGTACTGCTCAGTGCCCTTTCTATTTCTGGGGCAGTGAGTGCTGAGGTTGTGACTCACACAACAATTTTCTCAGTAGTGAATGTCCTTAAAACGGGGAGATGGTATATTTGTGGAAAAAGGAGGTATTTCATGTGAATCACACACGGTGAATTCAAGCTAAAAAAATTAAGATGCTTTGATAACCCCACTTCTAACGAATCCAGCTACTCCAGCACCATCAGGGTTGAACATCCTGCACAGCCCTGAGTGCCAGGGCTGCACCGACATGCTGCAGGGCAAGCTCCATGCCAGAGTGGGCAACACTGGCCAGAAAATGCCTTGCAAGCTGCCTTTATAGTCAGTAGGAAGAGCCTAACTAGGCCAGGGACTTACTTAAGAACTTTTATTCGGAAGCGCAAATCACCGGGCTCCCCATCCACATGGGGCTCACCTGGGAGGGAGAAGGAATTGAAGAAGATAGTTATTTTTAGGAACAAGTAGAGAAACAAGCAGGATATGAAACACAGACTTCCAGCTCACATGTTAAAGGAAAAAGAAACCAACTAGTTGATGGGTAAAACTCTGCTTAAATATATCTAGAAGAGCTTAGGCCTCTCTCGGTGTTGCCTCAGTGAGGTCTCACCTCTCTGCTGTTCTGGAAGACCTGCATGTCAGTGGTGTCCTTCATCTCCCTGGGCAGAGAGGATTCCCTCACACAACAAGCCTGGAGCAGATGCTCCTGCTGAAGTGTTACCTGAAACATCAGACCTGGTGCTGGTTTAGGGCATGTCCCCACTCCCAGCGAAGAGACGCTCCTGGATTTCAGCACATGCAGAGGACACAGCACTTCCAACCCCCACAAAGTGGGGCTTGGACACCCCCAGTGCCATGAACAGCCTTGAATCATAGAAGAGGAGCAGGTCAGAGCTGAGCACACCTACCTTCCCCAATGAAGGGATACTCCATGCCATCCCTCACCCCCGGCTCAATCTCTACTTCCAGCGTCCGCTCCTCATTCACAAGCCTGAAAATGGGAAGAGCAACCCAGCACTCAGTTTTTAACTCTATTTCAGCTTTATTCCATGTGGTAGTTTTAATCTAGGCCTTCCCTGGTGATCAGTTTGTAATCAAGGAAGTGGCCATGTACCCAGTATTCCATACGATTTTTACGTAAATCAGGGTATAAGTAAGAAGGGAAGAGAGGCCTTTGCTCTCTTCTCTTCCGACGAGGTTCGGGAGCAGTGGGTCCTTGCGTTGGTCTCGCTTATCTAAGGCTGAGGCCTGCAGCGACCGCTGGCCTGCCACGTGGAGGTTTGGAGAGTGCTGGTCGTGTCTGCCAATCCTGCTTTTCTAAGGGACGTGGTGAGATCTCTTTTGCTAGTTACTAGTATAGTTCTTGAGTTTGATTGTGTATATCTGTTCGGTGTCCCTTTTTTCCCCTTTCCCTTTCCCTCTGGGGGGTGTTTAAATTCCCTTTGCTGTGTACATAGTATTTTAATTGTGTATAACTGTAATATACATAAAATATATATATATTTATATAACCAGCTTGATTTCGGGTTCTTCAATTTGCACAGTTTTTTTATTTTGCCCTAAGGGAAGAAGGGAGGGGGAAGGGGGGACTGCTACTGTGAGTTCGGACATTTGGCAAGGAGCCAGGTCCAAACCATCACATTCCAGCTTTTTATGTGTGTTAAGGGGTAATGGGAACACCCTCAGAAGCTCACATGTACTCTTGCCTTGCTCACATCTACAACTGGAGGGTCAGTGCTGCCTTTTTTAGGTGCTCAGCTAGTAGGGGAGGCAAAGTTAAAAGCTCCTAAATGCGCAGGCAGCACCTGGATGTGTGACCACAACACGGCATTCCATGTCCAGCTGTTCCCAGCTGGAAGCTGTGTGCTTCCCCAATGCATTGAACCAGATTTAGTTATGGCACTCCACTGTAGTGTGACTGTGCAAGGAATAAAAGGCTGGAAGAGGAAAGTGGGGAGCTTTCCATCTAACCGAGCTCTGCTGCAAGAATAAAGATTGGCCCATCGAAAACGAGAAACCCGTGTTAGAACTTCCCACATTCCCCAGTTCTTACTGGGAATACAGACACTTTCCCCCACCTAGCGGTCGGTTTGGGAATAAACATCCCTATATTACTCGGTAAAATCACAGGATTTAGGATTCTGAGGAGTAGTGAAGAGCTTCCAACTTACTTGACATTGGGACACTCATCACAAACAACCTCCTGGGTCATCTGGAAGCGCCCAGGCCCCAGCTGGGTTGTCCTCATCTCTTGCCGGCAGTTGCATTTCCGTTTGCCCGGCGCCTGTCTGGCTACTGGTTTGTTCCTGACAACCTGCAGGGAAGAGGAAGAGCTTGATGTCAGCACTCCTGGGTCTCCAAAAGGGTCTGGATTTCTCAAACAGCTTGAACACAGAATGGTTTGGCTTGGAAGGGACCTTGAGGATCCTCTAATTCCAACGCAGCACCCCGTTTTCGTGTGTGACCTCAGCAAAACATCCCAAATTTTCACCTTGTGATCACACATTAAACACCAGGAAAGCTCTCTCTGACACCACAGTTGCCATTTCCTTTCCTTTTCCTGCACACCTTTCTACAGAGGAAAGGGAACACCAGGATGGAACACCTCACACTTTGGTTGTGACACTTCCTTGTCCCACAGAACGGGGAAATTATTTCAGGTTCCCCAAACACCCATAGCACAAAATCAGTCAATGAAACACCAATGTGCAGAACAGGAGGGATTGTCAGCACCAGAAATGGAGTTTGTTTAAAAGAAATAGCAATTTTCATATACTTCTCCCAATTATAAAATCCAAAAACTTGCAGTGACATGTTTGGCCACCTGGAGAGACCATGAAAAATCCTCAGTATGGTTTTGAAGGGATTGTAAAGTGAATTGGAGGCTTATGAAGAGGCCCTCAAATATCATTAAATTCTACACCTGCTCTAAAACAGCTCAGCTAGTGACTGACAGCCAATAAATAAGTATTATCCCACTTCACAGAGACACAGCCAGATGGAAAAGGTGGATGAATGTGTGGTTTCTTCAGTAAGCTACAGCAAAGAGCACCACAACATCCCCCATGGGCAGACACTGAGAAAAGGAGCATCTCTTGGAGCTGTATTTTAGGGGGAGATATTCTGAGCACTGGTCAGACACCTCAAACCTGGCAGCACTCTGGAAAGTGAACTTACTTCTACGAAGTTCCCTGAATAAACCTCCTCCAGCGTGACCTCCAGGTCCACGATGATGTCACTCCCTCGGGGAATGTTCCTGTCCTGCTGGCGAGGGTTCCCCCCAAACATGAATCCGAAGTCCCCAAAGAAGCTGGAGCAAAGCACATGGGTTAGTTCAGGAAGGAATCCTGGGCAAATGCTTCAATCCCGCTAAACAACAGCCTCCTCACAGTCCTAAAGCTCCAGAGGAAACCCAGGAACCTCGTTTTGCTCCTCTAGGACACTCCAGACAAAGCAGCCGCTTTGGTAGAGTTTTCTGTATTAAAGGAACCACATTTTGGAGTAGGAACATCTCAAAATCTGCCCAAGGGAAGTCCCCTCTAATGTGCACTGCTGCTCAGCTGCCACTACAAGGTGTCATGTCTAAGTGGTTGGTTTTCAGTGGTTTGAGGACAAAAGGGGTGAGGAAAAATTCCTAGAAAATCTATATATTGTCCTCCAGAGGCAGTGTGAATTCTCACCCAAGATCACATGAGATGAGCAACTTCAGGAATGACTTTAGGAAGTTTGTGCCTGGCTGATCCAAAGGGGCAGAAAATCAGGTGCAGCTGCCTTTGGATTGTAATGCTCCAAATTCCACAGTTGCTGTGAAAGTCACCCCAGCAACACTTTGCAGAAGTGTCCTCGAAGGGCACACGTGGTATGCCAACAGGTTAAACCTCAGTCACACACAGGGAACTTGGGAAAATCCCCATGTATTTGATAAAGGTGCTGCACCTGAAAAATCACCCACAGGGGTGTCCATGTGGGAAGCTCTTGAAGCAGGGAATGATGCACAACCAAACTGAGAATTTCACGTAGGATACCCACTGTAAATGTATTTCCTCAGGTTCTCAACTCTCACAGCACAACAGTGACTCTGGACTGGGTAGAAACCATGTGCTTGAGCATCACAAAATCAGAGCAGCAGCTGGAGACCAGCTTAGAGTGGGAAAACCTCCTTACTGGGAGAAGATGTCTCCATGGGAGCTCTGGTGCCCATCCTTCAGTCCCTCCTCACCGTAGGCATCATACTGCTTCCTCTTCTCCTCATCTGACAGCACCTGGAAAACACATGGAAGTAGGAAAGACATCACCTGCAGCTTAGGGGAGTTGTTTAACAAGGCTCTGAATGTGCAGCACTCTGCACTTGGGGACAACTAGTCAGGCTTTATGTCACAGAAGCCTTGTCTAGGGCTTGCTTGCCGTGCTGGTCTACAAGAGTTAAGCGTTTATCACTTAAACCCATAAAAAAATTACACTCAGATTATTAAAACAACATGGAAAATATACACACTGAGTTTATCTTAAATATTAAATACAAATTAGAAGGAATAACTCAAATCCTACAGGGACACACTGAAAAAAAAATCATACACCACCATCCTGTGGTTCAGTCAGGACTTTTAAGACTGTGAAGCATCAGTTTTAATTCTAAAGTTCTGATCACATTTACTCTTCCTTTCCCTGTTGATCATATTTGGAAAGGTCAGAGTTACCAGGTGAGCTTCCAGAAGGCTGGAGAGGAGTGGGAACAGGAGGAAAAGCAGCTAAACCATGAAAACTAGCCTGAAATTTGGGGTGCCCAGAGAAGCTGTGGTTGCCCAATCCCTGGAAGCATCCAAGGTCAGGCTGGATGGCACTTGGAGCAGCCTGGGCTAGTGGGAGGTGTCCCTGCCCACAGCAGGGGGTGGAATGAGATGGGTTTTGAGGTCCTTCCCAATCCACACCATTCTGGAATTCTATATATGCCAGTTATAAATGCCAGCAACAGGGACAAAACCACTGGTGCCTTCACGAGTTTCACCCAGTGGGTGAGGCATGCTCCTTGAAGTCCCTTCCAACCCAAACCAGCCTGGGATTCCATGAGAATAAAAGGTGTAGCATAAAATCCAATACAGTAATAGGGGAAGGATGGAATTTGATGGAAGGAGGAAAAAGAAGGGAGGGAATTTGGTATAATAGTGGAAGGTCCCTGTCCATGGCAGGAGGTGGAATGAGATGATCCATAAGGTCCCTTCCAAGTCAGAGCATTTCATGATAATAAAAGATGCAGGACAGAATTCAACAAACTGACAGGGAGAGCATGGAATTTGCCATGGTAACAGGGGGAGGACGGATTGCACCTGGACCTTACGAAGAGCCTTCCCATTCCCCACATTCCCTTTCTCATTCCCCTATAGAATGCTACAGGACGGATCCTCCCGAACCTCCCTGGCTCCATGAACACCCTCCACCCTTCCTGGCTCCAGAAGGACACTCCCGGCTCCAGGTCTCACCTCGTAGGCAGCTCCCAGGTCCTGGAACTTCTCCTGCGCCCGTGGGTCGTCGGGATTCCTGTCGGGATGGAGCTGCAGCGCCAACTTGCGATAGGCCTTCTTAATGTCCTTGATGGAGGCGCCGCGGGAAACCCCCAGGATCTTGTAGAAATCCCTCCTGCAGGGGGAGAGGGGAGGGAGAGGAAGGGAGAGGAGAAGCGGATGGAGAGAAGGGGTGGGAAGGAGAGAGAAATGGAAGGGAAAGGGAGAGAGGGGAGATGGGAGATAGGGAGGGAGAGGGAAGGGGAAGGCAAAGGAATGGGAAGGGAGAGAGAAAAAGGAGCAGGGGATGGGGAGAACGGGAAGGGAAGGGAGAGGCGATAAGGAGGGAAAAGGGATAGGAGAGAGAGGGCACGAGAGACAGGGAGGGAGAACGAAATGGGAGAGGGGAAAGGGATGAGGGAATGGGGTGAGGGCGAAGGGATGAGGGCATGGGATGAGGGAATGGGACGAGGCGATGGGATGAGGGGAAGGGACGAGGCGATGGGATGAGGGGAAGGGACGAGGCGATGGGATGAGGGGAAGGGACGAGGCGATGGGATGAGGGGAAGGGACGAGGCGATGGGATGAGGGGATGGGATGAGGGGAAAGAGAGCGGGATCTCGTCAGCACCGCAGCCGCCGACTCCGAGCTCGGGGGTCGCGGCACGGCGCCGAGGCTGAACCCCCACACTCCGCAGCGCCGAGGGCGCGTCCCAGCGCACTCACCCCGCGGCGGCCTCTCCGCAGAGGCAGAGCAGGAGGAGGCAGACGCGGCCGATCCAGGCAGGGGCCATGGCGGGGCCGGGCCGGGCCGGGCCCTGAGGGAGCGGTGGCGGCGACGGCTCCGACCCCGCCCCTCGCCCGACCCCGGCCAATGGGGGCGCGGGGTGCCGGCAGACAGCCAATGGGAGCGAGGCGCTGAGAGCCGCCGGCCAATGGGTTGCGCACACTTCAGCGCCGCCGCTCAGCGCGCAGGGCATGCCACGCCCCGACTTCTCTCCGCGCAACCAATCGGCGTGCACGTCGCTTAGCCCCGCCCCCTCGCCGGCGGACGCGACCAATGAGCGGCTGCTCCGGCGAAGGAGGGAAGGGCCCGTCTCGGTGGTGCCCGCGGCGGAACCCGGAAGTGGCGGCGGCCATGGCGGCGGGCCCGGTGCGGCTCTGGGCGCGCACAGAGCCATTCCTGGCGGGCGCTTTGCCGGCGCCGCCGCCCGCCCGCCTCGCCCCGCACTACCTGCGCAAGGCCGTAGCCTACGCCCGCGCCAGGGCCGACCAGGGGTGCTTCCCGCGGCTGCGCTGGCCCCGCTGGCGCCACATCGCCTGCGGGAAGCTGCAGCTCGGCCGCGACCTCGCCTGGCTCTACTTCGAGCTGTTCCGCGGCCTCCTCGGGTCCGACCCGCCCCGCCGTCTCCGCTGGGCCGAGGCGGAGGCCTCCTGTGCCACTGCCGAGGAGCTGGAGCGGGAGAGGAGCAAGGCAAGAGCCCAGAGCCGGCCCAAGGCTAGGGGAGCCCAAGCCCGGCCTAAGGGGGTCCTGACTCTTCTCCCTTTCTCCCCGTTCTCCAGCTGTCCGTGGACACGCTGCAGTTCCTGCTGTTCCTGTACGTGCAGCAGCTCCACAGGTTGTCCCTGCGCAGGTCCCTGCTCGGCGACGAGTGGCCCAGCCCCAGGACCGAATCTCCCGGCTTTCCTGGGAAATCTACCAGCGGGAATAAGGTACCTGTGCCTGTGAGATCTTCCACATGCAGGAGCTTCTCCCTTGTTGGGATCTGCCCCGAGGGCATCGGGAAGGGGCTGGGTTGCTCCCTCCAAGTGCAGAATCCATGTTCCATGGTAAATGAGGCAGAGTTGGTGTGTTCTCTCTGCAGTTAATGAAGAGCTTTTAAAAAGTTTTACGTGAGGCTTTCCTGGAGTCCAAAGGCAACTGAAAATTCCCCACGAGTCCTGGCAATTCTCCTTTTAAGGAGCAAAAAGGCCCCTTTGCCTTTTTCCATTGTTCAAACAGGCGGCTTTTCTTGTCTTTATAGTTCCTTTGCCTTGCTCTAGTGGGAATGTTGGACCCCTGGGTGTTCCCTGGCCTCAGGTTCTGCATCAGGGAGGGGAGCTGGTTGTTCAGCTGCAGATCAGCCACGTGGAAGTGCTGTTTCCTTTTAAATCACCGCCAAATATTTAGGAAGGAGTGAGTGGGGTGTGTCCCGTCGGCAGCTCTGGGTGGGAGGGTGAGTTACAAATTGGCCACCCCAGCTGCAAACCTCTGGAATTCTGGCATGGATGTGCTGCTGCGAGCTGGATGAGCTGGTGGAACGTAGTTGGGACAAGCTAGAATCATTAAAAATAGGAGCTGGAAAACTTTATCTTTGAACAGATGGTGGTGAGGACAAGGTGTGTTCCTTTAGCAAAGCTTGGCTTTATTAAGCTCTGCTGTAATTCCAGTCTCCTGCTTTTTTTCTGGGCATGAGTGCTTTAGGATTTGAACTAAGAATTCTTTCAGAGACTGTTTGGTTTATTGGAGAAATGACCCTCAGCTTTTTACCCTGGAAGGTGGCACTTCTGTCCTGGAATCCTGGCCCAGCTGGGCTTTTCCAATGGAGCAGCTCCAAGACCTTGCCTGCCAGTTATTGATTTGCTCCGTCCCTTCCAGTGCCAGCAGGAGTTCCCTGGATTTAGGTGGGATTGGGGGAGAGCCTGTTGCTGCTTTCTAGGATTAAATATTTGCTGCTTGACTTAGAATAAAATGGGGTTTAATTTTTGAGGGGTGGTGGCTTTGTGTGCCTTGGAATAGCAGGAATGAGCACCGTGTTTGACATGATTCCAGCTTGTCCCAACCACATGTTTGACATTCTTAGAGGAATTCTTAGCAAGGATCCAGTGTGTGATGCTTTTGGAGTTTCCCAGCCCAGAACATTCACCTCACCTGTGTTTTCCTGCCCCCTCCAGAACTGGAATGACCAGGAGCACCGGGCCTTCATGCAGAGCCACCTCCTGGACATGCTGGAGCTGCTGTTGGAGCCGGAGCAGCTCTCAGCCTCGTCCCATTCCAGCTCCAGCAGCCTGGTGTCCCTGGAGGCCCTGAGTGCCCTGAGCCTCCTGCTCGAGGGCTCCGTGGGCGCTTCCCGGGCGGTGAGGCCGCTCCACGAGCTGGCCCTGTGCCCGCCCTGCCGGCCCCACAACGGCTTCTCCGAGGGCGCCAGAGCCTTCTCCCTGCCCCGCCTGGAGAGCTGGATCCGCTCCTGCCTCACCGCCAATCCCTTGGGAATGACCGCCTGCATCAGGGCAGGCAGGAAGCTGGCGTGGGCACAGCAAGGTGGGCGCCTGGGAGACACGGCCGGGTTTGGGAATGGGGAAGCACGTGGGAGAAATGTGGGAAAATGGGGAAATAGGACTATGCGGGAAAAGATGGGAATGTGTGGGAAAATGGGAGTGTGCGGGAAAGGATGGGAGTATGTGGGAAAATAGGAATATATGGAAATTATAAAAATCTAGAAAAAATTAAAAATATAGAAAAATAGAAATATAAAACATATAGAAAGAGATAGAATTATACAGAAATATAGAGAAATATTAAAATACAAATATACAAATTTAGAAATACACAAAGAAGTGTAGAAATACTGAAAAATAAATAGAAATTTAGGAAAATACCCTGAGAAATAGGAACTCAGCTCTTCCTGCTGAGCAGCGATCTGGCAGTGGGGTGGGAACTGGTCTGGCTTTCCTAGTCTCCAATCCAGCCCCTCTCCTGCAGGGACATGGAGCCACCTCAGGAAAGAGAAACTGGCTCAGTGTTGTTTCCCTGGCTGCAGGATCCCAGGAGGGGCAGTGGATTAGGGAGACCAGGGAAGAGCTCAAGGACTGTGCTCTAGGAGGGGCATTTCCCTTATTTTAAATGTGTCCTCAGGATCTTCCTGCCAGGCTGAGCCTTGGGTTTGAGAAGAGACTTGTGGAAGTGGAGATCCCTCGGGGGCCTCTGGCTGCTCCTAAATAATCTTGAAGTGGTTGGGATCTTCCAGCGCCTCCCAGTTTCTGGAGTTTCTCGGTGCTGTGAGCTGCTGACCTGCCCAGTGGGGATTGGGGATGGTGTGGGAGGTGTAGGAAGTGCCGTCCAACTGTGGGGCTGATTGTTTTCCCGAGGGATTGCTGGGCCATGAACTTCTGTGCGCTTTGTGCTGCAGTTGAAGGAGCAACCAGGAGAGCTAAAATTGCCTGCAGTGCCCGAGTGGTGCCCGAGGTGTCCCCCATGGTGATCATGAGCCAGGTGTACAGGCAGACCCTGGCCAAGAGCTCGGACACCCTGGTGGGGGCTCATGTGAGGATCCATCGCTGCAACGAGTCCTTCATCTACCTCCTGTCCCCCCTCCGGTGAGTTCTGGTTCTCCTGGGAGGCACCTGCAGTCTTGGAGGGCCGGTGGGGTCCTGGGGACATCAGGGAGAGCAGAGCCCACAGGTCAGGGAGGGGACCCTGCCCCTCTGCTCAGCCCTGTGAAGCACGTTGAGTGCTGGATTCAGCTTTGGGCTCCTCAGGACAGGAGAGACAAGGAGAGGGTCCAGTGGAGGCCACAGAGATGAGGAAGGGACTGGAGCATCTCTGATGAGGAGAGACTGAGGGAACTGGGCCTAGTTAGTCTAGAGAAGAGAAGGTTGAGAGGGGATCTTATCAATCCATACAAATATCAATCTATACAACTATCCATACAAATACCTCACCTGACAGAGAATCCAATCAATCCATACAAATATTTCATTGATCCATACAAATATCTGAGAGGGGTTCCTATCAATCCATATAAATATCTGCAAGGCAGGTGTCAGGATGGTGCCAGGCTCTTCCCAGGAGTGCCCAGTGATAGGATGAGTAGCAGTGGCCATAAACTGAAACACAAGAAGTTCCACCTCAACATGAGGAAGAACTTTTTTTCATGGAGAGTGGCAGAGCCCTGGAACTGCCCAGGGTGGGCGTGGAATCTCCCTCTTTGCAGACATCCCAAACCCACCTGGTTCCTGTGTCACTTGCTCTGGGTGACCCTGCCCTGGCAGGGGGTTGGACTGGGTGATTCCAGAGGTCCCTTCCAGCCCTGACTGCCTGTGGTTCTTTGGCAGCTCTGTGACCATTGAGAAGTGCCGGAGCAGCACGTTTGTCCTGGGCCCTGTGGAGACGTCGGTGCACGTGCAGAGCTGTGACAACGTCAGGGTCATGGTGGTTTGCCACCGCCTGTCCCTGGCATCCACCACTGGCTGCACTTTCTACACTCTGACACCCACCCAGCCCCTCATCCTCTCAGGGAACCAGGCAGTCAGCTTTGCCCCTTTCCACACCCACTATCCCATGCTGGAGGACCACATGGCTCAGGTGGGCTTGGCCACTCTGCCCAACTACTGGGACAGCCCCATGCTGGTGTGCAGGGAGAGCAGTGACACGAGTGTGTTCTGCCTCCTGCCCCCCTCGGACTTCTACACCTTCGTGATTCCCTTTGAGATGGAAGGAGACACCACGGAGACACCGGGGGGGCTCCCCCAGGAATACCAGGAGGCTCTGAGGCAGCGGGAGCAGCGGGTCCAGGTGTGGCAGCGCACGGTGAAGGAGGCGGGTCTGACCAAGTGAGTGCTGGGCCCAGCAGGAGTGGCTGAGCTCAGCCATTCCCAGGGATTCATTTGATGTGGTTCCATAAAAATGCTTTGAGAATGGGTTGGGTGGGGTGAGCTGTGTCTTACGGGCCAATTCTGGGGCGTTAGTCATTAGTAATCCTGGTTGGTAAGGTGAGCAGGGAATGCTCATACTTCTAGCTCTGAGTCATGGAATTCCAGAATGGTTTGGGTTGGAAGAGACCTTAAAGGTCATGTCGTTCTACTTGATTCCATGGGCAGGGACACCTTTCGCTAGCCCAGGTTGTTCCAAGCCCCATCCAACCAGTCCTTGGACACTTCCAGGCATCCAGGGGCAGCCACAGCTTCTCTGGGCAACCTGTACCAGGGCCTCCCCACCCTCACAGGGAAGAATTTCTTCCCAATATCCCATCTCTCCCTGCCCTCTGGCAGTGGAAAGCCACTCCCTGTGTCCTGTCCCTCCATCCCTTGTCCCCAGTCCCTCTCCAGCCCTCCTGGAGCCCCTTCAGGCACTGGAAGGGGCTTTAAGGTCTCCCTGGATTCTTCTCTTCTCCAGGTGAGCCCTCCCCAGCTCTCCCAGCCTGGCTCCAGAGCAGAGGGGCTCCAGCCCTTGGAGCATCTCCATGGCCTCCTGTGGACTCTTCTAGCAGCTCCACATCCGTGTTGAGACCCCAGAGCTGGAGGCAGCACAGCAAGAGGGGGGTCTCACCAAGTGGAGTAAAGGGGGAGAATCTCCTCCCTCACCTTCTGCCCATGCTGCTCTGGAGAAGGTGCTTTCTCATGGTTCCATTTTCCCAGCTCGTGAGACTCCAGGGAAAGCATTCCTGAACACTGTTTGAGGGCTGAGGGGAGGGATCCACTCTGGCAGTGAGAGTTTATGACTCTGGGTCCTGCCCAGTGTCTATTCTGCTGCCAGTGCTCTGGGCAGGGCTGGGTGTGTGCCCTGAACCACATCACTGTCCTGCTACTACTGCCTGGGGTCCCTCTCATTTACCTTGGGATTGAAGCTTTAGATGACTGTCCCTTCCCTTGTTGAGGTGAGCTGGGAATGTGCCTGTGGATCATTGCAGCAGGTCACCCCGGGACAGGAACTCTGAAATTCCTCTTGAACTGATCCCATGGAATCCCCTGCCCAGCTTCCTTTGCAAGCACATTTTGGGGATAGAAACCCCATTTCAAACATTCATTTGTAAAGACTTGATAAGAAAAAGTTTTGTTCCTTAAGCTGAGCTTAGGCTGTGTAGATTTTTTTTCTGTTCCCTGCTTAGTCACTGACTGGTACCAGGGTGTAACTGAGTGCTGATAACAGTGATCCAGGAGGGATTTATCCTCTGGGAAACATGGAATAGGAGGCAAACTGTCAATGCTTCCCCTTGTACCAGGCTGAGGAGTCCCGGCCCGTTTGATGATTCCTGGTTTTGGAGGAGCTCCCTCTGCTTCCCATGCTCCTTTCTGAAATCCAGGTGCCTCCATGCTGAGCAAGGAGGAATGAGCACTTTGAAAGAGCTCTAGACTGGGAGAGAGAAAGGATTCTGGGGCAAGATTTTGCTACAGGAGTAGGATGGCAGAGCAGTCCTGACCCAGAGGTGGGGACAGAGGTGTGAAAACCTTCAAACTCCCAGCCCTGAGTCATCAAGAGCAGTAGAGAGGAAAGAGACTGGAGTCATCCCCATCAGCTCATCCAAGGTGCTTCCCTCTCTAGCTGTGGTGCTTCTTCCCCCCAGAGTTTTGGGAAGGTGTTTGGCCTGTCAGAACCTTCCTGTTAAAGAAGTGGGAGGAAACAGGGATGATGCACTTAGATCTGCCATCCTGCAGTCACAGGAGACAGGAGCTCACTCCTGGAGTGGCTTATTCCATAAAAGGGGCAAACTGTGACAAGTTTAGAAGCTTGTTGAAAAGAAACTGGGTAGCTGACAGCGGAAAATGTCTCTCTTGTCTCCTGCAGGCAGGGAAACAACTGGGGAGACAAGTAGGAAGCTTAGAGCAAACAGGATGTCGGGCTTGTAGAAAGGAAAAAGCCTCTGTGCTTGAGCGGGGAGGTGAAAGGGAATGTTAGAAATAAGAAGACATCTTTCAAGAAGTTGAAGTTGTCTGAATGAGGAAAGTGGGGCAGAAAAAGAATGTAAATCCTGCCAGGCTGAAAGTAAAACCCCAGTAAGACAGGAGCAGTAAGACAGCTTGAGGAGCAACTTGCAAAAGCATAAAATCCTGTTTATTCATTTTCCGAGTGTATCAGACAGAAAGTCTTTCAGGGTCAGTAGTAGATCAAGGTAGAGAAAAAGCACTTGGAGAAGATAAGTCCATAAGAGAAGAAAGAAGTGACTGCCTTTGTGTTTGCTGGGGAGGAATTTGGGTTAGTTCCTGTCCCCGAACTCTGCTTTTTGGGGAATGGAATTTCTGCAAAAAGCAGCCTTTAACTTGGAAAAAGGAGGTAGGTACATGGAACTGAGGGGGACAAAAAGGAATAGAATCATAGAATGCTGATTCCAGTGGGATGAAGTTCAACAAGGCCAAGTGCCGGTTCCTGCACTTCGACCACAACAACCCCCTGCAGCGCTACAGGCTGGGCACAGAGTGGCTGGAGAGCAGCCAGGCAGAAAGGGACCTGGGGGTGCTGATCGACAGGAGGCTGAACATGAGCCAGAGTGTGCCCAGGTGGCCAAGAGGGCCAATGGCATCCTGGCCTGCATCAAGAACAGTGTGGCCAGCAGGAGCAGGGCAGTGATCCTTCCCCTGTACTCGGCACTGGTGAGGCCACCCCCTGGAGTGCCCCTCAGTTCAGGAAGGATATTGAGGTGCTGGAGCGGGTCCAGAGAAGAGCAATGAGGCTGGTGATGGCACTTGAGCACAAGTCCTATGAGGAGAGGTTGAGGGAGCTGGGGTTGTTTAGTCTTGAGAAAAGGAGGCTCAGGGGTGACCTCATCACTCTCTACAGCTTCCTGAGAGGAGGTTGTAGCCAGGTGGGGGTTGGTCTCTTCTCCCAGGCAACCAACAATAGGACAAGAGGGCACAGGCTCAAGCTCTGCCAGGGATGGTTTAGGTTGGATATTAGAAAGAAGTTCTTTACAGAGAGAGTGATCAGGCATTGGAATGGCCGCCCAGAGAGGTGGTGGATTCACTGTCCCTGGAGGTTTTTAAGATGAGGCTGGATGTGGCACTGGTTCCTTCCAACCCAGTTAATTCTACGAATGGTCTGGGTTGGAAGGAACCTTAAAAATCCAGTCAGGTTCCACCCCCTGCCATGGACAGGGACACCTTCCACTAGCCCAGGTTGCTCCAAGCCCCATCCAACCTGGCCTTGGACACTTCCAGGGCTGGGGAAGCCACAGCTTCTCTGGGCAACCTGTGCCAGGGCCTCCCCACTCACTCCCCAAATCCAATTTAAACGTACTCACTGTCAGTTTAAAACCATTCCCCCTTGTTCTGTCGCTCCAGGCCCTTGGAAATAGTCTCTCTCTCTCTTTCTTGTTGGCTCCTTTAAGTATAGAAAGGCCACAATTAGGTCACCTCAAAGCTTCTCTTCTCCAGGCTCAACAATCCCAATTTTCTCAGCCTTTCCTCTCAGCAGAGCTGCTCCATACTTTTGATTATCTTAGTGGCCTCCTCTGGAGCTGGTTTCCTGCTTTTCCCAGTACAGGATGGGATCAGCACATCAAATTAGGAATGGGTCCAAAGCAAACCCACGTAAAATCTCCAGAATACTGAAAAATGTTCGTGTTTATTGGTGTTCAGAAATTAATTGCATAAACTCATGGAAAAAGTCCAGCAGGGGCTGCTCAACACCTGTGCCACTTTTGGCTTAACAAATTCCAGAGGTGAGCTGATCCCAGAGGGCTGGGATGCTGTTCTGGAGCTGCTCTTGGGCATCTGAGCAGTGCCAGGGAGCCTGAGCTGTGGGACACCCTGTGACTGCTGGGCTTATCAAAACCACCTCAAAAGTTAATTACCAACAACAAGAATTATTTAAGGAGTGTTCATAGGTGCATTTTTTTCCCCTCCATCCTTTCTCTTCCAGGTACTGTCAGAACAGAATTTTGAGTCCTTAGTGCTTAAACATTGCTTACTAATACTGGTTTTTCTCCCTTTTCAGACAGTTTTTAATCAGGAGGTAAGTGGAAGCAGCCCTGTGGAGCAGGGTGGTCGTGCTGGTGGGATGGGGAAGTTTGTATGGCTTCTCTGACTCCACCAAGTTCTGCCTTTGGGGTTCATTATCATCATATTCCCTTGGTAAAAGCCTTCTCTTCCTGGTCCAGAGGGTTCAGGAGCCAGGCCTGGCTCTTCCTGGTATATCTGGAGGCTTGTTTGGGTAGTACAGGTAAGGTAGAAGCATAACACTGTAAACAAATGTGATTTTTCCATACTTCCCATTGATCTTTTGGTTTCAGGGATCAGAGGAAACGGCTCCAGACGTTAGTAGAAAACAAGTTCTATGAGTGGCTGGTCCAGACAGGGAACCGGCAGCAGCTGGACAGCTTGGTCCCCCTTGCCATGGGATCCAAGCAGGCAGCAGGATAACATCCCCTTCCTCAGCACAGAAGGAAAGGAAGAGTAAGTGAAAGGCCTGTTCCTCCTGGTTCTTCTCTACCTGCAAGAATTGTGCCATGCTTGCGTGCAGAGCCAAGGCAGAGGTAGAACAAGCTGTTCAGTGAATGTTCTCCCCAAAGCCTTGCATTTGATTTTAGTTCTTATTTTACTGTCAAAACCCCCTTTTTCAGTGGAAATCTGTGTCCTCAGCACCTGCCTTGTTGTCAAATTTGGTTTGTTGGAGACATCTGTAAAGGCACAACATGGACATGTTGCACATAATGGGGTGTCCAACTGGTTGGAAGAGATGTTCCTTTAGAGGAACTGTGTGGATTGATGTCTATGTACACATCTCACCTTTGCTGAAGAGAACTGGGTGAGACTGTGGGTATTTCTTTCTTTGTAGTGTCTCTTCCCAAGCAGAAGTGGTTTAGGAGCTGGAGAGCTGCCCTTATCCTGCTTCTCTGCCATGGCATGTTTCAAACCATCAGAAAGCTGGTTTATTTTTGGTTTGGTCTTGGAATTCCTTTTTCTTTGCTAGTGTTGGGAGTAAAATCTGCTCCTTTTATTTTGTTCCAGAGCTCAGGGAACAGGCAGCAATACCCCCAACTCAGGCTCATTAAGACTTTGTGGCCATCCTGCCTGGACCCGCTGGATCCAACACCCAGCCTTGGACTGTCTGGCTGCTCTAGGATTCCTGATCACTGCTGCCTTCCCAGGAATGTGCTGTACTTATCCTGTTGGTGACTGAGATGGCACTGGAGGATGATGAAGTTGTGCCTTGTTGCAGAGCTGACCTCATGGTGGGTGTCCGTGTGTGCAGGTATCCAGCACACCAGGGATCCTGGGACAAAGCTGGATGCAGGGCCCTGGGCATCACCTGCATTTCATGGTACAAACCAGCTGCACTGGTTTTATAAATGTGAAAAAGAAGTGTTTGACTTTTTTATGAATTCAACCCAGTAGGTTTTTTTAATATGAAGATGGCACTTAAATGATGGGGGTTTTATGGGACGAACTTTTGTAAGCGCTGGGATTTTATGGAATGAACTTTTGTACATGGTTGCATTGTTTTGACAACTGTCAATAAACCAGAGTTCTTAGATAAACCTGGCACCTGTCCTAGAGAAGGGCTGTTACCTGCACAGAGGGTGTTAGAGGGACACAACACCTTTAATCTTAATGAAATGGGAACCAGTCAGTGAGAGAAAAATCCTCATTTCTTGCCAGCCATGGAGCTGAAGGGTTCGAAGGCTGTCCTGGCACAGGGTTTTGATACAAACACTGTTGCTGCTTTCCATATTTCTCATAAAGAATATCAGCTTGACTAAGCACCATTCTCCTGTGCTGGTGAGAGCTGTTATAGGAGATGTACTTGTGACTGAACACCTAAATAAACTCAGAAAACAGAGAAAGGCACCACCAGCTGCTGCTTCCACTCATCCATGCAATGCCTTTGGAAGAGCTCTCCAAGTTGAGAGCCAGAGGAAGGCACATTGCTCTGTGCGCACAGCTTCAGAATCCTTCTGAGGGTCTCCCTTGGCTCCTGGGCTGGCAGGTGGGGTGAGTTTCTTATATTTATTATATTCATGTGAGGTGAACTTAAAAGATTTAACCAACTTTTAAAGGAGGAATGTGTGAAGAGACCACACCTACTGATAGAACCTGGCTCATGCTTGAACTGTGATCTCCATAAAACAGCATTTGGGTTCAAAAATGAATAAATTCAACCGAAAGCAACAGCAGTGGGTGATTAGAGGCACCTAAAATGGGAAGAGGAGCTGCTGCTGGGCATGTGTGCCCCAGGCTCTCGGATCTGCCTGCATTGAGTGGAGCTGCTGTTGCGAGAGTGCTTGTCCTGACAGATTTGAAAGAGGGGTTGCGTTTCGGGCGCTGCTGTGCCAAATTCGTGTCCCTTTGTCTCCCTAAGCCTCTGGGCTGGGGCACTGAATAGCTGCAGAGGTGGTTTTTCATAATGCCCTGGCTGAGGGGTGGGTGTGTGTCAGCCAGCCAGCCTTGGCCTCCCTGCTCTGCACCCGGAGTGTGGCTGGAGGGGAAAACGCCTTTGCTCCAACCTCAGGTGGTGGCGGGGAGAGTTTGGAGTTGGATTTGTGGCACCTGCACAGACAATCAGGAGTTTGGGCAGCATTCTTTACTATAGGATGTGTGGAAGCACTCGCCACCCATCCTTCATTCCTTCTGTGTCAGGTGCTGTTTGGAGCACTGTGGATCAAGCTGAAGATGTCCTGAGAAAAGCTGCACAGATGTTTCCACTGAGAGCTTTCAGTGCAGGGCTGTGCTTTGCAAGCCTGTGGCGTGTGCCCCGAGCACGTGTTTGCTATTCCCTAACTGCATCCTTCGCTGCACAGAACATTGCCTCATAAATACTGGGTCCCCTCCTTATGAAGAGGGGTGGTCCTGCGATCCAGTGAGGATTCCTTCTGCTTTAACAAGCTGGGAAGGGAGGGAGCAGCCAAACTGCCTCCCGTGCTCCCAGGCTTGGCAGGGGGCTGTGTATTTTGAGTGCATTTGGCAGAGTTTTGGTGTTCTGACTCAGCAAATGGGAACAAAGGGAGGATGGCGAAGCCTTCCTTTATTCCATAATCCTGTTTGCTTTTCTGGAAATCGGCTATAGCCTCAGAATTACTGACTCAATTTTTGGATCCTATTCTCATGACAAAGCGGCTGTCTGGTTTAAAACAAGCCCGTTATAAAAAGGGCACCTCGGCTCCTGGCTGTTCGTAACAGCTCCTGACATTCCTCCGGCACAGGGGAGCTTGGCTGGAACGGAAAATGTCCAGAGCTGGAACCAAGGTAAGTTGATTTGCAGTATATTCATGATTTTGGGCAAAAGCTCAGAATTCATCAGGGATAAGTTGTGGAGAAACTTTGTTTTCTTTGCTCTGCTGACAGCTTCCCCCTTTGCCAGCGAGTGGGCAAGAGGAGAAGCCTCAAATCCCTCCTCACGTGAGGGGAGCCCCTCCCAAGTTTTTTCCCAGGTTTTGGCTGGTTCCTCTGGGTGTGGCTCTGCCAGAGGATAGAGTTGAGCATAGTGACTGGTGAGGGGACATCTTAAATGATTTTAAATCAGCAGGAGCTGATGCCTTGTAAATTGGGGGCGGAGGGTGCTGTGACAGCAGGGAATGCGATGACCTGGGTTTGCAGAGCGGAGTCTCCTGGAAGGCTTCCTTGGGAGAACCTGACTCCCAGCACCAGGGGCAGTTGCCACATCCCTTTTCCATGGTGGAGCAACAGAAAGACTCCTGAACATCAGCCATAGCACCAAAGGGAATAGTATTCCCTGCGGGATGCAAACTGGCCTTGGGATTCAGTGGAATTGGCAGGGGTGAATTTAAACCGGACAAGGAGGTAGATCAGGGAGCTCAGCTTCAGCTGGAGTGCTGTGTCAGGTGGCGATCCAGCTCTGGTGCTATGTTCCTCAGCCTTGAATTGAGCAGAGCTGGTTGGTGGCCTTGTGGCAGGGTTGGGACCGGGCAGGGAAAAGCAGCTGGGACAGGGAAGGAGGTTGAGAGCCTTGGAGTGGTGGCCAGTTTCCCCCATGGAATGTCAAACACCTGTTAAGCAGCTGTGGGCAGAGGTTCTAAGCTTTGCTTTTGAGTTGGATTCCTTCTAAGCTGTGGAGGCTGTAAGAACCAAGGGGGTATGGGAAGCACAGCGGGTTTGCAGGCACCAGGTGATGCTGTGGATGATCCAAATTGGATCTCAGCTTCTCCGCACTCCTCTCAGCTCTGATCTTGGCACAAGGCTTGGCTGTTAGTCTGGAGATCCGAGAAGGGCGTGCTGGTGGCTCTGGGGTCTCAGGGGTACAGTTTTTCCGTGTCCACACCTAAAATGAGTGCCGGGGAATTGTAACTGATCCATCCTCGAGTCTCCTGTCCCTTGGAGAGCCTTAAGCACAGCCTACCCAAAGCTGTGTCCCCTCTGAGTGTGCCACATGGATTATGTGCTGCTGAGGTGCAAGATGCCCAGGAGGAATTATCTCATCTTTTCTCTATCCTGTTTAGCACATTCCAGGGAGAAGAAAATCACAAAGGAGAGAATTAAACACCATTTCTCACAACCTCAGCGGGTGATCTCCCCTGGAAAGGGGTCACTGCTGACACAGAAGGCAATGGCACTGCTAGATTTGTTTTTAAGAGTTTCCTTTCAGTTGAGCTGCTGTTGGGAAGAAATGTGTGATAACTGAGGTGAGGTGACCAAGGGAGTAAGAGTTTTACTCCCATAAGGAACATCTGCTTTGGTAAATGTGGCACCTGCCAGGTAAGCCCCAAAAAGGGAAGATTTGGGGTACAGAGAGGTTAAATATAAGCAGAGCACCTTGAGGGTTTTACTGAAGGAAGGTGATTTGCCTGAGGGTCAGAGTCTAGAATTGAAGTCTCTAGTTCTGTCATTATTCTACGGGTGAAAACACCAACCTGCCTTGTTTGTACATGAATTCCCGAGGAAAACTGGGAAGAGAAAGTCTGAAATGAGTTGAGGGTGTGTGCGAAGGGCTGTGGTAGAGAATGGGTGCGCAGAATTCCCCCTCTCCTTAAGTCTTCCCAGAATAAACCAAGGAACAGCACTTTGGTTGGTCACAGTTCTGTGGGAAAAGCCATAACCTGGATGTGTTCTTGGAAAATGCCCTCCTGGGAACACCAGGGAGCTTTGCCAAGGTCCAGTTTGGCTGTGTTGGGCTGGATGGGGAAGTAACATCATTAAATCCTGGAATGGTTTGGGTCCCATTCAGTTCCACCCCCTGCCATGGGCAGGGGCACTTTCCATTATCCCAAGTTGCTCTAAGGCTCATCCAGCCTGGAGAAAGACACTTCCAGGGATCCTTCTGCCCAGAGACCAGACCCCTGGTCTTACAGATGTTGGGCAGAGCTCACCAACAATGCTGGACGCTCTGCATGGACAAGGGTGGGACTGTGGATCAGAGCATGGGGAATGAGTATGGAGAGGGGGAGAACTCCTCAGCCATCCCAGCAGCACATAATGGCTGAGCTGGGAAGAGAGGGATCCCTGTGGAGGGTGTTAAGGGATATGGTGGCTTCATTGACCCCTGGCCTCAAGAAGACGCTGATGCCAAACCTCTGCGAACAGGGCTTTTGGTGTTGCCTCCGGGTCATGCTGGCAGATTTTCCAGGTGGTGCCTCTGGGGACAAAGATCCAGAAGCAGGATCTGGACAATGGCAGTGGACTGTGGCCGGGAAGGCCTGGCTGTGGTCAACTGCCCAAGAGTGGCAGTGTGGGAAAACAGGAACTGGGCATTTCAGTGCACACCTTTCACAGCCTTTATTCCCTGTAGGAAAGGTGGTAGCGATTCCCAGCTCTCCACTGCAGGAAGGTGGGAAGAGCTCTCTCAGGAGGGAGAAATGTGGGGACAGATTGTTTTGTACTCACCAACTGCTTCGCAGTGAGAGATCAGTCCTTGAAATTAAGAGGAAAATGTGAGTGAAATAACATTATCCCAAGAAATGTCCACTGACATGAATCCTCTGGCAGGATCAGTCCGAGTCCCCAGATACCTGGTCAGGCTGGTGCGACACGCTGACCAACCAGCTCCAGGAAAACTGTGGCTGACTTAGTTTTTAACACAAAATAAATGATTGAAAATAAAAAGTGAGTGAGTTGTCTCAGGTTTGGTTTGAAACCATGACAATGAATGATGTTTTTAACAGTGGGGATGCTACCAGGAGCCAAAGGACCATGGGTGAGGTACAGCCAGGCAGGAGCAAGAGGAATCTTAATATCCAAGCTGTGGAAAAACCATGGGGAAAATGGATTGTGGGATACTGAATGTTGGGTGTTTAGATCTTTAGAGCACCTGGTGTCCTGAGCAAGCAAGGGATGTGTCAGGGGAGACGTGATAGCTCAGGAATCCTTATTGAAGAGAGCAGCTCTTGTAATTGTCAGCTGAGCTGATATGAAAATGGAGCTGGAGAAAGGACTGCTCTGGTTGAGGCCTTGGCAATATTCCATGAAGGGGTTTTTAAGGAAAAATGGGTCGCCTCTCCAGGGCTGGCTGGGTGATGCCCTGGGATAGAGGAATGGAACTTGCTCACCAGCTCTCGAGATTATTTCCAAGCAGGCTGTGATCAAGTCAGGGGATAAAATGTCCCCAAACAAAGTGCTTTGGGGTCAGCCTGGCTGTAGAACAGCTCCTGGGAAAGAAATGTGGTGTTGAATTGGGAATTTGTTGGCTGTATTATGAGCTTGCAGCAGAACAATGCAATCCTCGGATGTCCAAAGATCTCTGGTACTCAATGTCCATGGAATGCTCCTTTAGTTTCTCTTGGCACAGGCAAAGCTTGTGTGATGTCCAGTTTTTGGCAGTGAGTTTTGAGAATGGAAGTTGGGGGTTGTTGGAGCAGGAACAAAGAGAATGGGTTGAAAGGCATGGCCTGTGAGCAAAGAGACCTCACCTTGTCAGTGAAGGTCTCACTGCAAACAGTCGGTGAGCCAGTATACAGGAAATCATGGAATCATGAAGGCTGGAAAAGCCCTCAAAGGTCATCAAGTCCAGCTGTTAACCCAGCACTGCCAGAGCCACCACTAACCTGTGTCCCCAGAAATGCTGCTTTGTACAGTCCATTGACTTCTCACGGCTCCCTTAGCTGTAATTTAGTAACTCCTGATCTAGAGAAGGTGGGAGGGAATTATTTTAATAGAGTTTTGCTGGAAACAGGACAGAAACTTCACCAAAGGAGAATTGGATTGGATTCTTCACAGAGAGAGTGATCACCCATTGGAATGGGCTGCCCAGGGAGGGGGTGGATTCACCATCCCTGGAGGTGTTTGAGTTGAGACTGGATGTGGCATCAGTGCCATGGTCTGGGAACCACGGCAGGGTTGGATGGAGGGTTGCACTTGATGAAATTGGAGGTCTTTCCCAGCCTGGCTGATTCTGTGATTCTGTGATTCTGTGATTGGGACAGAATGAGGGACTGGGAAAGGCAAGACATTGGTGGCAGCTGAAGGCATTGGGGCCAGACTGGTGAACTGGCTGCAGTTGATCCTGCTCAGGGGTTGGGCTTGATGATTTTTGACGTCTCAAAGGCTCTGTTTTCAGATGTTTCATGCTGTGATGAGGCTGGAATTTGGATGTGCTGGGACAAGGAACCTCCCCACTTCCCTTCCTCTGCTTGTTTCAGGTCACCTTCTATGAAGACAAGAACTTCCTCGGCCGTTACTACGAGTGTGACAGCGACTGCCCCGACTTCCACACCTACCTGAGCCGCTGCAACTCGATCCGTGTGGATGGAGGCACCTGGGTGGCCTACGAGAGGCCGAACTATGCCGGGAACATGTATGTACTGACGCATGGCGAGTACCCCGACTACCACCACTGGATGGGCCTCAACGACCGCCTGGGCTCCTGCAAGTACATCCAGATTGTAAGTGTCACCTCCTCCCAAAGGATGTTTCAATTTATTTATCAGGGAAGGGTTTCATGTGGGTGGCCTGGCCCCTATCTTCCTGGGGACCCATGGAGAGGGGGGCTGCGGGATATTTGTTCCTGCAGTCCTGCTCTGGGAATGGCAAAGTGTTTGGAGAGGCGAGAAAGTAAATCTTTCCCACTCTGGACTGCAGAACCCTTTGAGTGAGGGGGTGTGTTTCCATGGGAACATCAGCCTGGTTTAATCTGCATGTTCCTTTAGGGACTTGAGTGTCCAGGCAGGTCGCTCCAAGGTTTGCCTTTTCCCTGGTGTGCTGCTAACTGATCCAACTGATGGTGGGCACAAGGCCCGTAACAGTGGGAGGCAGATTTTGCAGGGCCAGTTTGTTCTTCTCTGGCAAACCAAGGCTCCTTTCTGACTCAGGGAACTGTCTCTCAGTGTCATCAAACCCCTCTGGGCATGGAGAGACCAGCCTCAGGAGCAGCCCTGGAGTGCCCAGCAGTGGGAAGGATGTCTGGAGCCCTCGGGCATGCTTGGAGCAGCCTGGTTATCTCCTGGTGTTAGGAGTATATCTCCCAGCTGCAGCACAGGAACTGTGCTCATCCCCTCCAAAATGATGATTGGGAGGAAGGAGCAGAGGGAACGATCCTACTGGAAAACCTGTGGGGAGGAGCACCCTTTAGACCTATCAGTGTGGATTGGTGGTGCTGCTGAGGTTTTGCCCGCAGTGGGACAGACACTGGTGATCCGTGCGCAGCTGGCTTGGAGCGCAGCCACAAATTCCCACTGCATGGAGCAGGTCTCACAGCTGTTTTCTTTTTCTGTCTGGAGGTCTAACACCCCTCTGAGTCTGTTCTGGGTTTGAGCTGGGTCTGAATCCCTTTGCAGAGGGCAGGGAGTGTTTCCAGCCCCTTCAGAGCACTGATTTGGCATAAGAGATGAAGCCAACACACGTGGGGGATGTAACACAGCTTCCCTCAGCAGGATGAAAGGCGGGAGCCTTATCCTGCACATCCACCTGGTACCTGGCTTTCCCTCCTGCCCTGGGGGAGACCCTGAGACCCTGCAGAGCACGGCGAGGAGGGAGTGGGTTGGGTTCGGAGGGCCGGGGAGGCGGGGCAGGGGTATCCAGGCAGCTGCAGATTAAAAGCTGCCGCGGTGCCTTCGGGCAGAGCAGCGCTTCAAATCCCGGTGGGAAACACCCGCCCTGCTGCAGTACGGCCCAGCTGGGGTCAGCGGCTCGTTAAACTCCTCGCTGCTGGAGGAGCCGGGGATGGAGGGAGGTCCGTCTCTCCGGATGCTCACAGGGACTGGCTGAAGGGCTCAAGCCTGCCCCGGGATAGCGATCCTGGCACTGCTGACTTGGCCTTATCCCTATCCCTGCCTGCAGCCTTCTCTCTGCAGAGCCAGGGCTGGGATGGGGTTTGAGCTGGAGCTGCTCTGCTCTGGCTTGGTGCTTCTGTCTCCTCTGTGCACATCAAAATTTACCCCAGCTGCCTCCCCCCGGCGCTTTTGGGGTCTGACATAAGCTGTTCAGCCCTGGCCTGGTGTGCTGGGGTGTGGCTTGGACCTGGTTTGAGTCTGACTGTGTCCCAGCTCTGCTCCCACATGCTGGTGACTGTTAGAGCCAGGACTTGTGGGTATCTCCCTCCAACACTTTGCCATCAGGTTGCCCAGAGAAGCTGTGGCTGCCCCATCTCTGGAAGTGTCCAAGGCCAGGTTGGATGGGGCTTGGAGCAATCTGGGATAGTGGAAGGTGTCCCTGCCCACAGCAGGGAGTGGAACTCTATGATCTTTTTGTCCCTTCCCACCTGAATCATTCCATGATTTCATGACTCTGTCCCTTTTTTCCAGCCAAGTGGAGGCCGGGGTCACATCCAGGTGTTCGAGAAGGGCGATTTCGGTGGGCAGATGTTCGAAGCCACCGAAGACTGCCCCTCTGTCATGGAGGAGTGGCACATGCGTGAGGTGCACGCCTGCAGGGTGCTGGAGGGCGTCTGGGTTTTCTACGAGCACCCCAACTACCGGGGCCGGCAGTACCTGCTTCCCAAGGGGGAATACCGCAAGCCCGTGGAGTGGGGAGCGGCCAGTCCCGCCGTCCAGTCCTTCCGCAGCATCTCCGAGTGAGCCGAGCCCATGGGCTGGGCTGCCACAACCCCCAATAAAGCAACAGAGTAGCTCAGCTCCTCCTTGTCCTGCTCATTCCTGGGATCTGCGTGCGGGTTTTCCTGCCTCGGGGCGGGGGGCTGGGGTGGAGCTGAGCCTGCTCCAAGCCAAGCATCCCCCCACCAGCCGCTGTCTCTGCTGCCATCCCCTTCCTCCACGCCCCTAATCCTTTCCATCTCACTGCTCCTCTCTAGGAAAAAGCCACCCCAAAGCTGGAGCTCATGCCCCAGCATTTGTCCCACTGCTCCACTGGATTGGCTCACACATCCCCAGTTTTCAGTGCTGGTCGTGGATGGCTCAGTCTGTCATGTCCCTGTGGAGTCCCTGCCTGCTCTACTGCTGCTCCACAGTATCCTGGGAGAAAGGACGAGGCTTTCATCCATGCCACGTGCCCCCCTGGAGACCCTGAGCAGCAGATGTCCTGGGGGAATGTGTGCCTCTTGCGATGCACGGGGCTGTGGGACTGGGAAAAGGTGGAGATGGGAGATTGGAATCCCAGGTGGAGTAGGAAAGGGTCAGCCATAATCCCCATGGGGAATGCTGGGGACCTGGTAGACCTGTCAGGCACAGGATGTCCCTTGTGGGCAGGAGCCGAGGGGTCCCCCTGCTTAAACTGGGGCTGAGCACTTCATGAAGCTGGGCAGCTGGAAGTAGGGGAGGGGCTGGATGTGGGATAGAGGCAGGGAGTGTCTCTGAGGGCTGCCTGGGATGGGAGGTAGCTGCTGGAAGATCTTGAAGGGCCGGAAGAGCTCCTCGGGCACCTGAGATGTGCAGGAAGCAGACGGGAGTGTTGAGCTCCTAGTCTGCCAGCAGGAACATCCCGTTTTTCCCAATGCTGCTGTGTGTCAGGCTGGTCCCACGCACAGCCTCCCGAGCAGGAATAATGGATGCCTGGGCACTGTCCCCTGGAGATCTGCAGCCTGTTTGCACACGGAGCCCGGGGGCCTCGGGATAATGACGCTGGACGTGGAAGCAGAACCCTTCCAGCCACGCTCCGCAGTCTCTCTCCGGGTGATGTATGAGGTCATTAAGGAGCAAGAGGCAGGTTAAGTGATGTCCGTCAAACCTCGGCGCTGCCACCCCCCGGGAATGCCAGCAGGAAACAGGAAGGGCCTGCCAAGAGGAGCAGCTCCCGCCCCCTGGACTTCCCCCAGCACCAAGCTGGGCTGAAGAGAGTAACCTTCTTCTTCCTCCTCCTTCTCCTCCTCCTGTCACTCCCGTCCTGTCACCCCCCTCCCTCAGCCCCCTGCCCCATTCCAGCCCTTCCCTGTAGAGGGTGGTGCATCTTCCTCACTAACTTCCATTCATCTTCCATCTCCATCCCGGATCAGCAGGATGCAGGTGATCTGGCATTACAGTTCTCAGTGTATTTTCCCCCAAAATATTCCTCCAGGACTAACCAGCTTCCATCTCCAGCCCCCCTTCTCCCAGCAAAGCTCTCCAAGTGTTTCTAAGGGCAGCAGCTTGAGCACAGCTCCTGTTTCTTTTTCAGGGAGCCTGTTGCCATCCCCATTTTGGATGGAGAATCTCCTTCAGGCAGGTGTGCTCTGCCCAGTGCAATTCCAGCCATGCTCCCCCCGGATTTTGAGGAATGCTTAGTTGGGAAGCGTGTTGCCCACCCTACATCCCCTGCAATGGGGTTTGTGGGCGCTGGAGATGCAGTGGGTGCGTCTGGGGCACATCCATCCCAGAGCATTGAAGGAGCCAGACCTGGATCTGCTTTACCCTTAAGGTAACATTTTCCCATGTCCTTCCCTTTCACTGCTGATCTACTCACGTCAAAATCCCAGTTATCCCAACTCTTCCCTGCTCCTCCTCATCCTCCTGGCTCTTGCCCTTGGGTGAACATTGCGTTGTGCCCGCAACGTTGGCAACCAACATGAATAACAATAAAATATTCTACTTGGCAGGGGGAGTTGATTATTGTTTTTTATTTTATTATTCTTCTAGATGACTTTTTCCGCTGGGGGCTCCCTTGCCACGGCAGCACACGGAGCAGGGCACCCGTGGAGATGAGCAGGGAGCGCAGGCAATCCAAACCCAGCCTTGCTGACGCCGGTTTTTCCTTGACAGCTAATTTCCATTTCCCAGTATCAGGGGATCTGCTCTGGTAATTGGCATGCAGATTGTGTCCATGGGCCTCTTAGACATGGGCAAAGACTCTGCTCGTTGGAATAAGCCAACCGCAGGCTGATGGATGGAGTGTAGGGAGGTCATGGCGGGGGAGAATATCCAGATGCCCATGCGTGCACACTCCTATAAAATTCCCCATTCCATGCCCTCCCCCCATCCCTACTTTCTTTATCCAGCAAACTCTAATCTATCGTATTGCATTGAGAGAAATCCTGCTCCATTTCCCTCTCTTTCCTTTTTTCTCTCTAAGGGGAATGTGATGGAACCTCCTCCTGGATTTTGTAAGGAGATGGTGCAGGAATTAAAGTGGTGCTGTGCTTCATTAGCAGCTGGTGATCACACGGAGCTGCCCCAGATGTTAATTACACTTTGGGAGTTAATTGGTATAAGGCTTTCCTCTCCTCCATCGTCTGTAATCCGGTGGGGGTGTGAGGACCTCTGGAAGCAGAAACTGGCAGGCTGCTGTCTGTCCCCCCTCCTCAGCCCACCCAGCGCTGGCCGTGACCGAGGGACACAGGCTTGGAAATCTTGGAGTCACTTTCATTTCCATCCCCTTGGTGCCCAGAGACCTACTGTTATTTTTTTCCTCTTTTCCTTCCTGTGCTGCTCTGCTCCAAGCTTTCTCTCCAGGTGCTGGGGAGAAGCAGGTCCAGGTGGGATGGGGGAATGGTGGGAGGTGGCTTCATGCTGAAAGAGGAAAGAATGGCCCTGTCAAAGCTGGTCATTCCCAGGGGATCCCTTTCTCCTGCTCCCTGATCCATCTTTTCTGGCCCATCCCTTCCCTCCAGCTCTGGGGAGAGATGGAAGAGTCTCAATCTGCCCCCACAGCATCTCTGCTGCTGAAATCCCCCCAGTTCTCAAAGGAAAATGGTCTCCATTTTCCTCCCTCCCCTTTTCCACCTTGGACTGAGCCTGATAAAATGCAAAAGCTGCTAAAAAGCTGAGGGGGGGGCTTTGTGCTGGAGGGCAGAAATTATAAGCTTGGAAATGAGGAATATTCCTCTGAATGCTGCCAGTTTGTTCCTTTTTTTTCTGAGCTGGCTGGCTGTGGCCCAGCGTGGGACAGGGATGGAGCTGCACATCCTCGCATTCCTGCCTGGAGATTCCTGTATGGCCCCAGTGGGACACTTGCACTCAGCTTTACCCTCCCCAAAATTGCTCCCAGGCCCTAATGGTGGGACATAGAGCTCTACCACTCTGGTGTAACACAACCAGCCCCCACTCCCATGTTTTCCCTCCTCTTCCAGTGCCCTCAGGGCTTTGTGGGTCTTGGTGTTATTGATGCTCTTCGATCTTGAAGCATCAGCAGCTCAATGCACCTTTTCCCTGCCATTAATTGATGAGACACAGTGTCCCTTCAATTCCACCCCTGGAAGGGTTCAAAAGACCTGTGGATTTGGCAGTTTGAGGTGGAGATGTTGAAAAGCAAAGCCATTCAAGGCTTCTTTGGTAGGATTGAAAGAAAAACAATATTTTCATATGTCGAAAATTATTTGGTTTGGGGGTAGATGAAGAAAGAAGAGGAGATGTTTAAAGCCTTTTAACTTTTGATTTTGTGTCTTGTTTTTAGGTTTAATGGTGGGCTTGGCAGTGCTGAGGGGGCAGCTGGACTCGATCTTAGAGAGCTTTTCCAATCTAAACAATTCTATGATTCTATGATTTCATGATGCCATGATTCTGTGATTCTGTCATTCCATGATTCCACAATTCTATGATTTCATGATTCTATGATTTTATGATTCTGCAATTCTATGATGTCAGGATTCCATGACTTTCTGATTCTGCAATTCCATGATTCTGTGATTCCTTGATTCTCTGATTTCCTGTGCCCGTGATTCTCTCCTTCCATGATTCCATGAGTCAGGGCAGCCCTCCATTGCTGCCTGAGTCCCTTGGAGAGCTACCCTGTTTCTCACCATCTCCTCACTGAATTCAAAACCCCTGGTTCAGGGATTCAGCCCCACCTTCTCCCCAGCTGGGCAGTCTGAAGCTCCTCTCCAGTGACTCCAGCACCTCCTTCGGGAGTGTGGCCCTTCCAGATCTCCTGTTTCCCTCTGTTTCATGTACAAACCACCCTGTGCTTTCCCTGTGGGCCCCGGGTGAGAAGCAAAGCTTGTACGGAGCAAAGGGATCAGGATGCTCAGGACAAGCTCCTTCCATCCCGCTCTGAGCCTAGGGGAAAAGTCTGGCCCAGTTCTGGGCGTGAAGAGCTCTGGAGCTGGTTTTTTATCTCGCACACAACCATGTCAAGGAGAGGGAAGGAGAGGAGAGGGAAAGCGAGAGGAGGCACTTCCCAGGGCTTCTCTTCGCCGGCGCCCAGCAGAGGGCAATCGAAGCAAATGGAAGAGACGAGACCTGGCGATAGAGGTGCAAGAGGAGCAGATTCCAGGCCAGAGCGACCTGGAAGCGGAGGGATGTGCAAGAGGGTGCACAGGCAGAGGGATGCGATGAGGGAAAATGTGCACCTGGAGCGCTGGGCAGGGAATAGGGCTGGAGCGGTGCTGGAGAAGGAGGTCGGAACAAAACAGGGCAATTCAAGGCTATTTTTGTAAGAACTAAAGTGATGTTTTTCTAACTCCAAAATTATTCTCTTTGGGGTTGAAAGGAGAAGGAAGGGGAAATGTTTAACCATTTTGTTTAAAATTTCTTGATTTTAGGTCAGTGTTTATGAAAAGCGCTGCATGACTGACCACCTTCAGCAGATGTTGCAGGTAGGAAAGGCTTGGATTTTATTGCACCTGGTCCATTGTGTGACCAAGCCCAGCTCAGTTTCTGGATGCTCTGGTCTCTCAGAAATCAAATTCCATCATAACCACACGTGCCTGAGGGGAAACACCAGGGAAAAGTTGGGCACAGCATCCCTTCCATGTCCCCACTGCTGGACCAGCTCGGGCACTGCTCCTTGCATGCTCCTGCCTGGCTTGGCAGGTATTCCCAGCCTGATTTCCTACACATCCAGGTTTCCTCCCTATGGCTTTCCAGCTTCTTTTCGTGTGTGTGTGGTTTTGTTTGTTTGTTTTGTTTGCTTTTTTTTTTTTTTTTAAATTATTATTTCTTTGGTTTTGTCACAAACTGCTGGAATCACAGAGGGCTGTTTTAGCAAGGAAAGCTTCTGATGGCAGGAGCGTGATCCTGAGCTGCCCTCACAGCCAGGACAGAACAGTGCAGGGAAGTCTCTCCTGGCAGGAGGGATAGGCGTTTTGTAGCGATGCCGCTTCTCGGATAGGGCACAAGTGGTCTTTAGTCTTAAAGGAGAAGAAGGAAGGGGCTCCACCACCTTTTCCAGCAGAGCCCCCACTTTGCCTCGCTGAGACGAGCGCGGTGCAATCTCCCCATCTCGGCTTTATCTCGCCATCTCCCGCCGCGCTTCCAGATGCTCCTTATCTCGTCTCACCTTCCCAGGGAGCTGGAGGCAGGGCCGGCTGCCCAGACTCCCCACCTGCGATGTCCCCAGCTCTTATCAGCCTCCGGGAACCGTGACTGAGCCCCCGGGTCAAAGTCAAACAGATTTCTGGCAGCGCGGGCGCGGCGAAGGTCGGGCGGCGACAGGAGGGGAGGCAGGAGGGGACTCCGCTGTCCCCCCGCGCCCCCCGCTCCAGCCGATCCCGGTGGGCAGGGCCTCTCCCCGTTTTTCTCCAACATTATCAATTACATTTGGATTATTATTCCTCACTGAAGCCCAAGTGAGCCGCAGACAGCTATTTCCTAATGGGGAAACGTTATGGGCAACTTATTAAGGAGCAATGCGTCATTAAGGGGGGAGAGCTTCAAAGGCTCCTAAACGCGTTTCAAAGGACACAATGCGGGAGCGGCTCCTGCCATCGCGTATCTGGGGGACACGGGCGAAATTTGTGACAAGGAATAGCCCGGGTCCAATGTAATTAACTAATTCTCGATCAAAGGGGTTTTAGAACTGAATGGTCAGGGAATTCATTTATGGGCTTCCTAATGAAGCACTCTGTGCCAAGGCATGGGTATGTTTTCTCCTGGAAAAGCAGGGCTGAGGATCAGGGCTAGGATTTCCAGGGAGGTTCCAGGAAGAGAAGCACTAGAAAAGCTCATCGCGGGTGGATTTGGGGCAGGCAGAGCGAGATCAAGGAATCATGGAATCACAGGATGGTTTGAGTTGGAAGGGACCTTAAAGCTCAGCTCGTTCCACACCCTACCATGGGCAGGGACACCTTCCACTAGACCAGGAGCTCCAGCATCCAGGTCCCTTGTGATGACCATCTGTCCTGGAGATATCCCTGTGCTGCGACATGTCCCCCCTCCCTCTGAGTTTTGGCAGACTGACAACTCTTTTGGAGCCAGGGCTGGGGGATGCAACAAAACAGAATCAGGAACCTCCTGGAAAACCCAGGCAAGGGAGATTTCCTCCTCTGCTGCCAGAATCCAACCTCTGGCGAAAACCCCCCATCATTCTCTGTTTATGAAAAAGCATCTTCTAGTCCTCCACGAGTTTTCTCTTATTATGGAAAGTTGGTTTGCTCACTTGACAAAGGGAAATGTATTATGAATTTTCCCTTCATTCTCCTCCTTTTTTTTGCCCCGTTTAACAACCGATTTGTGTGTTGCATGAAAGTTACACAGTTCTTTAGATGCGTTTGCTATTTTATTTTCTTTCATTCAAAAATATGTCAGTAATCTTTTTGTTAACATGAAAGATAAAGGATTAGTAATGCAAGATGCAGTTTTCTTGTAACCTTCTTGAAAGCAGACTATAGTTTCTTATCTGGCTCTAACATTCATTTTCCTGAAATGAAAAAAAAAAAAAAGAAAAAAAGAAAAAAAAAAAAAAAAGGACTTCTCAAAATGAAATAAACTCTATTCAATTCAGACTAGCGGAGCCGGCAGAGGAATTTATTGCAGCTGCACTGAAGTTCTGCTGCAGCACTGAGGACCTTCCCAAGGAAACAGGGAACAGATACATGGAAAATGCTGCTGGAAAGAGAAACCTCTGTAGAGTCACAGAGTCATGGAATTGTTTAGGTTGGAAAAGCCCTCTAAAGTCGAGTCCAACCATTCCCCAGCACTTCCAAGGCCACCACTAACCCCTGTCCCCAAGTGCCACATCCACATGGATTTAAATCCCTCCAGGGGTGGGGAGTCCACCACTGCCCTGGGCAGCTGGGCCAGGGCTGGACAACTCTTTCCATGAAGAAATTTTCCCTGATATCCAACCTAAATCTCCTCTGGTATAACTTCAGGCTTATCCTTCCAAGACCATAAAATGCCCATCTGGGTGACTTGGGCAGCTGTGATATTTCCTTGGACAAATCCAGGATGTCTCACCATTTCCTGGGCTTGGTGCTCACTGCAGATGCACAGAGAAGCTGCCAGAGGAGCTGTGGAAGCTTCCCATCCCTAGAAGTGTCCAAGGCTAGGTTGGATGGGGCTTGGAACAACCTGGTCTAGTGGAAGGTGTCCCTCCCATGGACTGGATGAGCTTTAAGGTCCCTTCCAACTCAAACCATCATGTAATTCTATGATCTTCTGCTCATGGCTCCTGAAGAAACAGGAGTTTTCAGCAGTGGCATCTTCTGGAACTTTTTTGAGTGACATTGGGTCTCCAGGAGGTCCTGCCTTGCATCACTCCACCTGCCTCATCTCAGAGCTTCCCTTTCTCCCTGCTGAAGGCAGGTAGGGAGAAAAGGACATGGAAAAACACCAGGGAGAGGAAGAGGGGGGATAGGGACAGTGCAAGGGGCTTCCAGTGACCAGAAGATCTTCATGCAGCACCTGCTGAAGCAAACAGCTTAATTTTCATCAAATGGCTTGAGTTGGAAAGGGCTTTAAGATCATCTAACTCCAAAGCTGATGGAGTTGATTTCTTTGGAGGTACAGAGGGTGAAAGTAAACCAAGGCTGAGCAGGGGCTGGTTTCCACAGCACCAAAATCCTCTGGTCCATAAACCCTCCAGAACAGCAGGCGGGGAATGCCCTAACCCAGGAGGAGAGGGGGGCCAAGTGGGCAGAGCAGGATGCCCTGCCCTGCCCTGCCCACCCTGCTGCCATGCCAGCCACCCTCTCCCACCAGCCCAACAGCTCCTTCAGGGTTAAATCCCTGTATAAACCGCTGGATTTCTTGGCAATTAGCTAATGGGTCCTCAGCATCTAAACCAAGGTGCTTTCCCCACATCCGGTGGATTTGGTTGATATTAAGTTGGCCTGACAAGGACCAAGTTTGTTTATAACCTGGTTTGCAGGGAATACTTTGTTTTGCTCTGGAGAAACTTGATATTTTCTGTTGCAGGGGGGAATAGTGATTCCTGTTGCACAAAACACAGAATGCAGGGCTTAACAATTAAATAAAATAAAGAAGAGCATCATCCTTCAAACTGAAATCTTTGCCTTCAGTGTCTGATGGGCCTCTTGTCCTGTGCCAACAGATCCGTGGTTTCATTTGAGGGAAAAGTGTGTTTTCATATCAAAGGAGCCCCCCCTGCACTGACCCAGCCTTCCCTTCCCCCCTCTGCCCCAGCACACATGGTATTTTAATATTTCATATATTTCATAAGCTTTTATGCTTCTAAAAGAGAAGTGAATTTGTGGAGAGTTGAGCTCTCCAGAGCTGTACTTCAGAGCTGGAAAGTAATTCAGGGTGAAGCCTGTATTAATCTCAGGTGAGAGAGATATTTAAATTCAGGCTACCAGTGTGAATATAAAATGGGTATCTCTTTACAAAAATTTCAAATTGTAATATGCAAAGCTTAAAGAAAAGAAACCCCAAGGGACCAGCTTTCTTCTAGAACATTTTGTTCCAACCATCATCTCTTTACCTTTATTTTTTTATTTTAGAAACCCTCCCTTTGCCATTTTGTATTTTTAAATTAAATCTTTCAGTTTTTAAAATGAAATTCTTTATTGCTGGGAGAGGGTGACAGGGGAAGGGGGGGGGGCAGGATGGAAGTGCCTGGCTGTGAGAAATGGCACATGGCCCCAAAATTTTAGCTGCAGAAGGAGGAATAGTGACCAGCAGGAAAATAAATCCCTGTTTGGTTGGCTCCTTGTGTCCTAAGGAATGTGGGGCCTCCTCCCTGCTTGGGGAGGCTCCCTGAACCTTGTTTTTGGAGAGAAATCTCTATCTGGGGGGAGGAGGGAGGCAGCATAACGATGTCCAGTGGCAGCACTGGGGAGCACTGGGATGAACTGATCTGTCCCCATCAGTGCCTGGTGCTCACCCAACCTTCTCCTTCCAAACAGATGAATTTTTATTGTCAAATAATGATCCTGGACAGCAGGAAGGTTCTTTGAGTGCGTTTTGTTAGGGGTGGGGATTGGTTGCAGATGTCTGTGTCGGGTGTACTGAGCCAGTACATCCCAAATCCCACAGAACCACTCCTGGGAGAGCCCAGTGTTTGCATCCATGACAAACTCCTCAGGCTGCAACGAGCTCCCAGGTCAGGAGAACTGGTGACAGATGACATGCTATTATCAGCTCTGTCAATTAATTAAATTATACATTATGCTTATGAGAGTGATATACTGAGCCACTCTAGATTAAGTATTGCAATTAAGTCTTTAATTTCTATTTAATAAGTAAGTTATTATATGTTAATAAAAGATCAATTAGTTGCTGAAAGAGCATTCATCCAGGTACAATGAGGGTGTCAGGGGCACCTCAAGCTGACACAGAAGGGACTGGGGTGACTTAGGAGGGACTGGGGGAATGTGCACAACACATGTACAATTAGGTTTTTAATACAGACAAGCTGCAGTGTGCAGGGGGGCATCCAAGTGGGATTGGGATAATGCTCCATGTGGGAAACCTGGCTCTTCCTGGGCTGTCAGGGCTGGGACAACCAGGCCAGATGCAATCACAGAATCCCAGTATGGTTTGGGTTAGAATGGAACTTAAATCTCATCCACTGCCACCCCCTGCCAAGGGCAGGGACACCTTCCACTAGCCCAGGTTGCTCCAAGCCCCGTCCAGCCTGGCCTTAGATACTTCCAGGGATCCAGGGGCAGCCACAGCTTCTCTGGGCAACCTGTGCCAGGGCCTGCCCACCCTCATAGGGAAGGATTTCTTCCCAGTATCCCATCTATCCCTGCCCTCTGGCAGTGGGAAGCCATTTCCCATTGTCCTGTCTCTCCATTCCTTGCCCAAAGTCACTCTCCAGCTCTCTTGGAGCCCCTTTAGGCCCTGGAAAGGGCTCTAAGGTGTCCCCAGATCCTTTTCTTCTCCAGGTGAACACCCCCAGCTCTCCCTCCTTTGGTTTCAGTGGGAACAAGCTGTTCCTGGATGTGGGATGACACTGAGTAAGGATCTTCCAGCAAAACTGTCTCCAAACCAGCTGCTTTTCCTGCTCCCTCCACCACATCATGATGCCTGTCCATGTGCTCGGCACACCTCCCACCAGGATCCTGATCTTCCATCTTCTCATTCCCACTGGGAAGTTCCAGAGGAGCTATGAGGAACCTGCGGCTGAGCTTCCAGAGGGAGAGAAGTGCTGGGCTCTGGCAAGATTCCGGCTGAATATGGATGACATCATTATACGGGTGATCCTTTCAGCAACAGCGAGCTGGGTTTTAAAGTAGCGACCTACAGCATACAAATGATGGGTTTAAAGGAAATAAAAAAAGATGTGATTTGAATAGTAGACATTTAGAGAAGAAAAGCTCTCCCCCCCACCTTCTTCCCATGTCTAATATCTTCCGACGGGGCAGGCGCTGTGCTTTGGAAAAGAAATTAAAATACTCCTCCTAAATACACTCCAGGCAGGAACAATGGCAAAGTTAAGAAGGTTACGAGACTTAGTTGTCCCAGCAACATGTCATCAAGTTGAAATGAGCAGGAAACACAGATAACAGGAGAGAAAGAGGAGGGGGGGGGGAGGAGGAGAATAAAAATCACAGGAGGAAAAATGCCAAGAGATTGAGGAAGAAAAGGGAAACCCCTTTTTATTTGCTGTTTCGTTAGGATGAAAATGATTTTATAGTCTCTAAAAGAGGCTAAAATATAATCTCCTTTTGTATAATGCTCGTGTTAGGAAAATGTGTCATCAGCAATTCTTGTGTGCGCTACAGCAATAGTCAGAAAATTAGCAGGGATATTCAAGGCAGGCTACAAAGAAAAACAAACAGAAGACTCACATTTCCAGCACGAGATGTCATTTAAGAGCTTTTTCAACTTTTATTCACCTTTTTGATTGTCCCTTATGGTTTCTCTTCACTGCAGTAGCAGAATTTGGGGTTTCAAAAGGGAGACAAAGCAGAGGAGGAGGTTTGAGACCTGGCTTTAAGGGGCTGGTGAGCCCAGGGCTCACTCAACCCTTCCAGCACAGCAGGTTTTGTGCTCAGAGCTGTCCGTGGATGGAGACAGAAAGCACATGTGGTGCAACCCCTGGCAGAGGAACAGGGAAGAAAGAGAAATGAGAGACTCATCTGAGCCATAACCCCAAATCTGCCTGGCCAGACATGGACTAGTTGTCCTTATTCCAGGTGCCACCCCAGTGCTGGGACTCTGTGGCACAGCCACACCACTTTGCTTTCTTTCCGTGGGTGCAAACCCCAGTGTCACGGGAGCCTGCAAGGTTTGGGGGACATCTCTCTGTGTGGTGATTTTGAGGGGACCCAGAAGAACACATGTCGACTTCACTTTGGCTTCCTCCGCCTTGAAGTGTGCAAGGCCAGGTTGGATGGGGCTTGGAGAAACCTGGGCTAGTGGAAGGTGTCCCTGCCCATGGCAGGGGGTGGGGCGAGATGGACTTTAAGATCCTTCCAACCGAAACAATTCTTTAAACTCTTTAATTAAAATAGTAATCAAATAATCAACCAAGTGGTTGCTGTAGGAGGTTTGAGCTGCTGAGGAGTGGCTGCTCCCTCTGTTCCCAAAGGGAGGGCACTGGAGTGGCTGGCAGCTCGTTTGGTTCCAAGGGATGTTGAGCTGGGAGAAGTGGGGCTGAACTGGGAGAAACTTGAGCTGAGTGCAGGAACCAGTTCCTGATGGCAGAATGAGGAGCCTGGGCAGGAGCCCTTCTACCAGAGCTCTGATTGCAGCACCCCCCAGACTCAACCCCTGCTGGAGAGGAGCGATTTTATGCTGAGTGATGAAGATGATAAAACACCAGCATGTGGGAGGATGGGCTTGATGATCCCAGAGAGCTTTTCCAGCTCTGTGGCCCTAAGGTGGACTCAGGAACCTACTTTTATGCACTATTTTAAAAAATCTTGACCCACTTTTTTCATGTGTGGACCCCCAAACTCATGATACCCCAAAGTCCCTCAGCTATATCTAAAACCTCAAACTGTGTCTTAGTTTGCTCCATGCTGAGATATTTTTGCTCCTTATACGTGATATAAAACAACCCACAGTTATTTTGCTCTCTGATAAAAATCTCTCGTCTCTCCTTCCCACCCTTTTCTTGCACAAAAATATTTATTTGTTGTGCTTTTAAAAAAATTTAATTGTCTCTTGCTGTGGCTTCTTGTTGTGGATTATATTTTAAAGCAAGGCTTGGTTGAGTTAATTGATGGGGAGCTTTGCCTGTGAGGATTCTGTAATCCTTGGCATTTTATCTTAGCAATAATTGCCGTGTTTGTGATTATTTCAAAGGACTAAGGAAAAACAGACAACAAGAAAACAAGCTGATCCACTTCTATTTTGCAGCTTCTCCAGGTACCTGGGTGGGCTCCTCCTCCACAAGATGTTCCCTGTGTTGCAGCTCAGGAGGGAAAACCAGGCAATAGGGTGAGGTGGTGGGGAAGGGTGAGGACTTGGGGGCCTGGAGCAGACAGAGCAATGTCATGGAGATCACTGAGGGCCTCGGTGACATGGTGACATTGAGGACTTGGGGTCACCTTTCATCTTGAAAAACTGCCTTTTTGGTGAAAGGGCTCCCATTTGAGGGTTGGTTTCTGCTCTCACCAACAAGTGACAAGAGGAAACGGCCTCAGGTTGTACCAGAGGAGGTTTAGACTGGATATTAGGGAAAAATGTGGATGTGGTGCTTGGGGACATGGGTTAGTGATGGCCTTGGCAGTGCTGGGGGAATGGTCTTACAGGGATTTTCCAACCTTAATGATTCCATGATTTATATCCTTCTGGCTTTGGGCCAAGTGTGAATGCCTGTGGGCTTGGATGTACTGGAGGAGATGGTGGTGACGTGCCACATGGAGGATGCTGGATGTGAAGATGCACCTGTGTGTGCCGCGTGACCCGGGGACATGAGGCTGTGTTGGTGTTTGCTGTGGGACCTCAGGTGTGGGGCCAGGACGGTGCTCACCACAGGATGTTGGATGTGAAGCCGAACTGGAATTCGCCATGGGACACTGGGGATGAAACCTCCCTGGTGTCTGCTGTGGGATTGCAGACATGAGGCCACGCGGGTATTTTCACGGGACATTGGACATGAGACCACACTGATATTTGCCATGGAACACTGGGGATGAAACCACAGTGGTGTTGGCCATGGGATGTTGGATATGAGGCCACACTGATATTTGCTGTGTGACACTGAGGATAAAACCACGCTGGTGTTGGCCTTGGGACATTGGACAGCAGTATTTGCTGTGGGACATCAGACATGAGACCACATTGGTGATGGCACCCTGGACACAGGGCCACACTGGTGATGGCTGTGGGACATCAGACACAAGGCCATGCTGGTGTTGGCCATAGGACACTGGACACAAGGCCACAATGGCAATGGCTGTGGGATGTTGGAGAGGAGGCCAAAACTGGTCTTGGCTGTCAGATGTTGGGCACACTGCCCCACTGGTGATGGCCATGGGACATTGGACATGAGGCCAAACTGGTCTTGGCTGTGGAATATTGGACACAGGGCCACACTGGTGTTTGTCATGAGATACCGGCCATGAGGCCACGCTGGAGTTGGCCATCGGGCATTAAACATGAGATCACACTGGCACTGGCTGTGGGGCATATTGGACATGAGGCCACACTGGTGTTGCTTGGGACACTGAAGATGAAACCACACTGGCCTTGACCCCGGACATGGGACGTGAGGCCAGGCTGGTGGGACATCGGCCAGGCATCCCCGCCGGTGTCGTTTGCCAGGTGGCCACTGGAGGCTGCTGCTGTCCTTGCAGTCACCGCAGCTGCCGGCGGTCCCTGAGCACCGCCCGGGCTCAGCCCAGCACGGCCGGGCAGCAGCCTGAGCTTCTGGGCCTTCTCCCAGCACCCCGGGCCTGAGCTGGGAAGCATCTTGTCATTCCTTCCTTCACAGGAAGGAGAGAGGCTGGGAGGGGATCCTGGGATCTGGGGAAGGAGAGGCATTTCTGTGCCACTGCTGGAGGAAGCAGGATGATCTTTGAACTGGTCAGTGCCCAGATGTGTTTTTATAACAAACACAGGCTTTTCAGTGCTCTCTGTGTGTTTTCTGAGATTTGGAAACCGTTAAAACCAGGGTCAGAGCCTTGTTATTGCAGATATCCCTGGCATAAAGCCAGGGCCCCATGTGTGCCAATGCCTCTGGATTGCCCTGAGTAGGCTCACCTGGGGCCCTGCCCTACACACCCAGCTGCCCTGGGCTCAGCAGCTCTATTTAAGCCCACTTTTGGGTGTATGTCCCTGTTTTGGGCCATGCTGTAGGTCTGTTTGTCTCCAGCCTTCTCTCTCTCCTGGGCAGGTCATGAATCCTCGTTGTATTTAGATTGTTTCTGCCCCACCTTCTGAGGGGTCTCCATGGATGGACCTCGAAGATGGTGCAGCCCTTTTCTGTGTCAGAGGCTGTTGGAGGGGCTGTGCCAGCACTGGGTAGGCTCTGTGATGTTGAAGGACTGTGCTTTGGTGGGTGAGGGCACTCTCCATGCAGAGGTCACTCTTGGCTCCCAGCTCTTCCCACCTTGCACATCAGGACAGCCCCTGCTCAGGAGTGCTGATACAACCTGACTGGAACTCCTCTGCTCTGTGTGGCTTTGCTGGTTTCCCTTCAACCTAAGAAGCTCCCACGACTTTGAAATTCGTGGATGAGGAATGAATCCTCGTGGGGCACACTCTGGAAGCAGCTGGATTTAAAACTGCTGTGTGAAGCAAATTCCAAGCCGGACATTCAACATAAAAATCATAGATTGGTTTGGGCTGAAGGGACCTTAAAGCCCAACTCATTCTACCCCCTGCCATGGTCAGGGACACCTTCAAGTAGCCCAGGTTGCTCCAAGCCCTGTCCAACCTGGCCTTGCACATTTCCAGGGCTGGGGCAGCTACAGCTTCTCTGGGCAACCTGTGCCAGGGGCTCACCACCCTCCCAGGGAAGAATTTCTCCCTAATATCCTATCTAAATATCTTCTATTTGGTTTCAAACATGGGGAGACCCTGACTTCTCCATGGCTTCACTCATGTTTCCATGTTCCAGCTGCTTTTTACGTTATCCAGTGCAAGGATAATGTAAAATCTGGTGCTTTTTGTGACATCCTGTGGGAACAGAGGTCATTTGAGTTCCATGGTGATGTCTGGAGAAGCAAGAAAGGAATGCTGTGCTGGTTTTTAAGAGCTTCCATGGATTTGGTGAGTGCAGAGCAAGCAAATAATAAATATCATTAAAATTGTTGCAGATATAGAGGCCACAGAGTCCTGAACACATTACGTAGCTTGTAAGGGTGCTGGGAATGTGCATTTACCTGCTTGGCTGTTGGGATAGAGTTTTCTATCATGGGCTAGGAGGGAAAAGCTCCTTGAAAGCTGTCAGTATGTACTACATTTAAGGAAAACACTTCTTTAATTCTCCCTGCTGTCATTGGGGTTTTGGTGATTTCCTTTGAATCAGTCCTCTGGGCTTTTCTTGCCTGTTGTAATCTGATCAAACCCTTGGAATACATGGGAAAACTCCTTAAACTGCACAGGTCTCATGACTCACAATAAAATGCTTTCAGTGCATGGAGTCTGCCAAGTTTTCAGCAATCATATGAGATGTTTCTCCCCTTCTCTAAGTGTCCTGATAGTCCTCTTGATATCAACCTCTCTGCATCAACTTGCTTTGATTTGTATCATCCCCTTGTCTGTGTTCAGGGGTGGGTTTCTGCTCAGTGGTGTGAGCAGGAGGGGGGCAGGGGGATTTGGGGGCTCTCCCTGCCCCTCTGTGAGGCAGAACCGTGCAGGATTGAGAGCTCAGGGCACAGGAGGGGGCCTTCAGCAGCCCAAGCAGATTGGATTAGCTCCTGGCAATACTTATGGGGTCATCCCTCTCCTGCTGCTGCTTCCTATACTTGTTCCTGGTGCTAAATCCCCACAAGTGACGTGACTGCAGCAGTGGAACTCAGCTCAATCAGCTCCTAAGCCCAGTTGCCAAAGTCCTGTGTTTTCCTAAACCTGTAAGGGCTCAAGACACTCCTGAGTTTAAGACTTACCCATAACCTGGGAAGTTGTCCATTAAAATCAGCTGCAGGTTATCTTTGGGCCCTGATCCTCGGGATCACCTCCCTGTGGTGTTGGCACCAGGGAAAGAGGTTGAGTGAACTGCTGGGCACAGACCCTACAGCTCTGCATGAGATAGGACCAACAGACATGGAGCCATAAGGATTGGAAATGACCCCTGAGATCGAGTCCAACCATTGGCTCTAGCAAACAAAACTGGGCTTTGCCTGAAGTCCCAGGATGCCTCAGTCCAGATGCTTTGGGAAACAGCCTCCTAAAGTCAGACATTTGGGTGCTGAAGGGTGGAAATGGGTGCTGCAATGCAGAGGCTAAATTTGGGAGAAAAGGAGATTTTTTTTTTTCTTGTGGAGAAGAATGGTATTTGAAAAGAGAGGGGTGTCTTGGAGTGTAAATCTACAGGGCAGGTGAGAGAAGAGCTAATGAGGAACCGGAGGGTCTGAAGCCGTGTTCTTGGCACAGGTTACAGCTGGGAAGGACTTGATATTCCCTCTTCAGCTGCTCAACTTGTAGGTCCCCCCTAATGAGCAGAAAGAGGAGGAAGGTCATGGATTCCTGTCCCTCTCTCTCAACTGCTGCCGGATCCCAGAGGTGTTTAGTCCACCATGGCCTCTCTCATGTCCTCAAACTTGTTTCCAACACCTGTAGCAAATCTGTCACACCCTGAGCTCTCTGTGCACTGACCTGCTGAACTTGCTCCCACAGCTCATCCCAACTTCGAGGTGACCAGGGAGGGATTTTATGAATAAAAATAAAATAGGCTGTTGCAATCAGTGCTGAGAAAGACTCATTGTGACAGAGAGGTTTGTGTGGTAGCTCTACCAAGGCCATGAGAGACTCACTCCTTCCAATATCTCCCTGCCATCTCCATTACCACAACAGAAACACTCCCTGTAGGAAAAGCCTGGCATTGGAAGCAGCTTCTTTTCTGGCAGAGAAGAGATGTAGTTTGGTTTGGTTTTGGTTTTTTTTTCCCTCAGTGGGAGAAATTTATATGCTAAATGATGGATATAATTGACTCCCTGCCTTTAGAGTAAGAGCTAAAAGAGCTGTGCTTGGCCAAGCTGAGACATAGCACAGGAACAGGTTTACAACCGCTTTGTATCCCAGAGCCAGGGGTGTCTGAGGTCCCTGCCAATGCAGGGGGGAGGAAGGGAGCAGGTTTGGGATGGACAGCAGGATGTGTTCCTTTGCACAAATCCTCACAGGATTTGGATCTGGCACATGTGGCCTGAGCCATTTCCTGGGAGCCTCAAGCACTTGAGCAGCCTTTCCATCCCCTGGCTGCCACGATTTGCCTTCTTCCCGGGTAAGCATGAGGAGCACTCAGGAAATTAAGGAGATGGGAACACTACAGTTTGGAAGCAGCAGCACTAGGAGAAGAAACTGTCCTTCATTTCTCCACAGTCAGTTCTTGATCACCTTTTATTTTCCGTGTGGGGAAGGTAGGGAGCAGGGGGGGAAACCTCATTAAAGCCCTTGCTGTTGGGAATGGTTGGATATCTCATTAGAGTGGGCAAAATGACTTGTTTCCTCTCTGCAGGTTTCTTTTTTTTTTTTCTCTCCCAGGAACTCCGTGGAGGGAAAGAACTCATTTAAAAACAAATATTCGTGCCTGCAGGACATGCCGTTGGAGCACCAGGATTCTATCCCAGCAGCCGGGGAAGAGCTCGGTGGCCCTTCTCGAAAGGAAAACGTCGTCATTGTGGCTATTTGGCTTTTTGGGTGTTACTTCATGTGCCATTTCTCAAGCGTAAGCACCGAGTGGAGACGGATGGGGCTGGAAATCATGGGAAGAAAGAGGAAGAAGAGGCGAAGTGGGGGGGGTGAAGGTCCTTTCCCACCACCCCACGCTCACCCAGAGCTCACGCTTGCACGTGCAGTCCCTGTCGAAGAGCCTTGCTCCAACCAGGAGAAACTTGGACGGGGAGGGGGGAGAGGCAGGGAGAGACAGCAAGCACACTTATCAAGTGGCTTGGACCGTAGCCGATTTGAAATATTACTAACCTTGCATTTTCAAATTTGATGCACAACAACCAAGATGCTAATACTTTCCTTAGTTTAGAAAAAAAAAATCCTTTCACCCATCTCTTCTAGCCGAAGATTAGGAGAGAAGCTTTAAGAAGATTTAAAAAAAAAAAAAAATCAACTTCTGAGCAGCGGAAAAAATGGTTTGTGATTCAGGGGCTCCGGGCAATTCATCATGGAAATTGGGTTTCTTAGCCGACATCATGTGAATCCTTTCGGCCCTGTCAACTTTTTAATACATTACATTGAGAATGTAAATCGTGTTGGTGAGGGGGAAAGAAGAGGGGAGAGAAAAAAAAAAAGAGAGAGAGAAAAAAAAGAGAGCTGCTTCATTTTGGGTTTAGAGGGGAGGCAGCTTGAGGCCTGTAATTCATATTAACTAAATAATAATGCTAAAAAAATCCCTCTCTAAATATCCAGATGTGTATAGACACCTAGGGAGGGAGGGAGAGGGAAGTGAAGGAGACAACCCAAAATTGAAACCATTTTATCCTTTTGAAGGGCGAGTGTTTGAGAGGGGTTTGTTATGGATTTATTTTTATTTTCTTTATTTTTTAATTTTATTTTATTTGGGTTTATTTTTTCCCTTTTCTCAACTTGAGCTCATTCCTCCATCAAAGAGAAGAGCAAAATGAGTGTTTTGGAGGTGGAGGAAGACGGAGGAAAAAGAAAAGGGGAAAAACTGCAGCAATGTCTGGGATCTTTTTGGAGTTTGGCTGGTTTTTTTGCTCACATGCTACATCCTGGTGATTTTGATTAACTCTTTAGTGGGAGGTGAAAGGTCCTGTTAATTTTTTTGACACAGTAGAGGGCATGAAAGTAAAGATCTGGATGGAGAGTAGCAGGTGGTGCTGTGAGATCTCCGAGTCTGGACTTCAAGGATTCTAAACCAGGAACCTCTGGGTGCATTTAGTCCTTGGAAACATCCTTTGGGACTTTCACCCTGAGCTTTACCCAGCATAAACTCCAGGATAGGGCTTAGCTGAGCTGGCTCACAGCCGGCTGTGAGCTGAGGAATCTTCACCAAGCACGTTCTCTTTATAGCTGGTGGCTTCTCCTGTGCCTTCAAATGCTCTTAGCATAGAAAAGTGGGATTGATCATCTGGAAGAGGCAGGGGAAACATATTATCTGACCTTATGGGGGAAAACACCTTGATTTTTTTTTTCCTCATTGGATGTTGTTCAGACTTATTTTATTCCAGCCTTGACACAATGCAGGGTGGAAGGGGCTTCTGTGGGGCTCTACATGGATGTCCTGCTCAGAGCTTGTCTCTGCATCCAAATCCTCTCTGCTCAAGGGCAACTCTGAGAGAAGACAGGGAAGGAGATGTCAAGAGGGATAAAAGGAAATAGGACCAAGAATGATTGGTTTCAACACAGATTGTGAACATCAGCTTAATCGTGTGAGGATCAAGTTGTGAAGAAGGCTCCTTAGAGAGGGGGAAAATGGCTAGAAGTGGGACTTATAGCTGGAGTACCCCTAGGAAGACCAGGGAATCAAGCCTATTTGGGCTGCTGAGGACTTCTTGGGAAGCATCTGAAAAGATCAAACCACTCTCAGAAAAGCCAGAGAGGTGTTTCCCCTTTGGAATGCTGCTGTCAGTTTGGATGGGTGGTGGGAAATAAGAAGGACTGGGTCACAAGGGACAAACTCCAAACTGCAGCTCCTTAAAAAGGGTCGTTAGTGGCTGTTTCTGGGTGTGGATTAACCAGGTGAGTTCATCCCTCTCCCTCTGTGTTTCAGCTATAACAGGAAGGAGGGGGCACTTTCCACCTCTCCCATGGTTTATCACCGGTACCTTCCTTGCTTGGCATCTGTATAAGTCCTGAAATAGTAGTGTGAAACAATGTAACTCTGCCTAAATAGTGTTGTGAAAACACATATAAACCCTGAATGCTTCTATTAGGGTTAATAAGCTCAGTTTTATTCCTCTTTTGCCTGTGAGAATCAGGAGCTACTTCTTGCTCCACGTTTGTAGGTTAGATTTGCAACACAAGTGGCAGCAGAGAGTGATCCTTCTGTTTTCCTGGAGATGTTTGCAGGTGAATTTGGGGATACACACATGTAGACTATGCAGTTACGCCAATCGGGTGTGTGGGGGGAGTTGATATTAATAATGCACAGGGAAGAGGTTGGGTGTTATTTTTATGCATAAGAATATTCCTGTGTGTGACTCTACTGCATTCTTCAGTCAAGCAGCTGATGTCATCGATGTATTATTCAGTCTGATGCTGGTACAGCATTTCCAGAGGGGCTTTCTGGGCCTGGTGTCCTTCAGAAATAATTACTTTCCTATTTTCTTCTGTTCCCAGGCCTATACTTCTTCACAGCTGCAGTTCCGCTCTTGGAAAACAGTCTTGTTCCCATTTGGGCACTGCACCTATTCCCCCAACCTGATCCTGCCAAAAGCCTGATCTGCCCCACCTTTAGAAGGCTCCAGAAGGGTGAGGACAACACTGTGTGGGAGTAGACTCAAAAATATTGGAGTTGATTCATGCGATGGTGTCCAAGGACTTTTGAACTCATTTCCCTGTGAGGGTGGGGAGGCCCTGGCACAGGTTGCCCAGAGAAGCTGTGGCTGTCCCAGCCCTGGAAGTGTTCAAGGCCAGGTTGGACGGGGCTTGGAGCAACCTGGGATAGTGGAAGGTGTCCCTGCCCATGGCAGGGGGTGGAATGAGGTCCTTTCCAACCCAAACCACTCTAGGATGGAAACTTCATTGACAGGGTCACCTCTGAGGGTCTGAAAAAATGATTTTCAGCCTCTCTGTGGGTCAGAGGGGACCAATCTCAGCAAGCTGGAAACCCTTTGGCAGCTTCAGGTTTGACCTGCAAGAGGTGAAGGTTGTCTGGGCAACTCCCTGCTCAAGGTCAGACACATCTTCACCTCATTCTGCACCACCTGACTGCCTCTGCTCTCAACACCAGCCACCTGCTGAGCATCTCCCTCAAAAGTGACCTTTTACGCCCTTGTGCATGAAGATGCTCATTCCCAGGTTGCTTCCGGGAAAACTCCAGGCAGGTTACTTGGGGTTTTTTCCCTCTCCAGTGCCTCAATCCCCAAGTGCCACTTGCTCAGACTGTGGGAATGAGTTGTTGAGGCTGTCAGGGCCGTACAGCACATAATGAAGTGCACCCACGTCCATATATACATTTATCCATGGGCAGGCTCGTGTGGTGCTGCTGTAGTACGGCTTAATTAGGACATCACTTGGCATCTGGGACTGAGCCTAAACTGGAGAGGTTTTTTTTTTTTTAATTTGGGTTTTCTCATTTCTGTTTTAGTTAGATTCCCAAGTGAATGAAACAAAAGGCTAATTGCTTTTGGATTTTAATTACCACAGCAATACCTGGGTTTATTGTCTGAATTGTGTTTTATAGGTGGCGAAAGGACACCACCAGTGAGTGACAGATTCCCAGTGACAACAGCACTGCTCAGACCAGAGGAATCCTTTGCAGTGGGATCCAAAGGACACCACACGCTTTCATTTGCTGAACTCCTCATTTTTTTTTGTTATGGAATGTAACTTCAAGGCTTGGCTGACTTTTAAACATGATATAATTAAGCATGCCTGAAAATGTGTTCATAAAAAAAAAAAAAAGGAGACAAAAGTAGAAGTGCTTTATAATCCAGAGTGTTAAGTCTCTTCAAAATTCCTTGAATAGTTACACTGCTGCTTTATTTAGGGGTGACACAGCACATTCCTAATACTTAATCCCCAAATGACTCTTGACTGGCTCAGTTCCCAGCTGTTTGGTTTGTATCTGGTTATCTTTAATGCCTTGATCCCTGTGTATTTTTCTCCGCCTCCTCCTTTGCCAGGTGGGTTATTCCAAGGCTATAAAACAGGCAAATTTTCATTTTTCATCATTTATTAATCCTAAAAATATCTTGCATCATTACATCCTTCTGTGTTTCCTTGTCTGTGGTGTCCTGAAAGAACAGTTGCAGGAGACAAAAAAATTTCTGAAAATGCTCCTAAACTTTTTGACAGGTTGGAAGCTCCATATTTCTCTTTTCTTTAGTGGCCAAAGGAAATTGGAGCAACCAGATAATGTATTTCAAGTGTATTTATTACAAATATCTCAATTTGGCAGTAATGTGAAGTCTTGAATAATTCCAGGTTACCCTTTCCAGTCTGGCCTTGGACACTTCCAGGGATCCAGGGGCAGCCACAGCTTCTCTGGGCAACCTTTGCCAGGGCCTCCCCACCCTCACAGGGAAGAATTTCTTCCCAATATCCTATCTATCCTGCCCTCTGGCAGTGGGAAGCCATTCCCCCTTGTCCTGTCACTGCAGACCCTTGGAAATAGTCTCTCTCCATCTTTCAGGCTCCTTAAGGCCACAATCAGGTCACCCCAAAGCTTGTCCTGTTCAGGCTGAACAATCCTGACTCTCCCAGCTTTTCAACTGGTTTTATTTCAAGACTGGCAATGAGGGGACACTCAGGCACCTTGAAGTAATTGTGTTTGCTCCCACCCTAGTGCAGATCTACAGATCCAGATCCACAGCTGGTGCTGTGCTTCCTCAGTGGGTGACTTTAACTCCTTGATAGAGTCCATAGAAATCCTCCTTGCCTTTTCTATGCTTGTTCCGGAAAAGGGGACAAACTTTTGCTTGTCTCAGTCTTCTGGTTTTAGGCCAGAAGGACCAAGCCTGCCCCCACTCTCTCTGCTAACTCTGTGCATTTAAGGGCAGAAAACAAGATGTGTGGGATGACATCCAGCCTTTCCTTTCCACTGGAGCCAAGGTGAGACTTGATGACAGAACAAGAGGGAATGGCCTCCATCAGGAGGAATTTTTTCCTGGGAAGGGTGGTCAGGCATTGGAAGGGGCTGCCCAGGGAGGTGGTGGAGTTCCCATCCCTGGAGGTGTCCAAGGAAAGTCTGGACATGGCACTTAGTGCTCTGGGCTGGGTGACAAGGTGGGAATTGGGCACAGGATGGACTGGATGGTCTTGGAGGTCGTTTCCAAGCTTAATGACCCTGGGATTGGGGTGGAAAATGGATTCTGCATATGTGGACAGTTGTGTCCTGCTGGTTTTATTTCTTTCTGTTGAAACTCTCCATATACCAGCCCACAATGGGATTTGGGATGAATTAAGAATGTGTGGGATTTATAATTATTGCTTAATTTTTATCCCACAGACATGACACCAAGGCTGTGGTCGGTCTTGGCTCTGCTGTGACAGGAGTGTGATGTGTCTCTCCACCTCTTTTCCCACCTCATCTGTCCCTGAGAGCCCCTCTTACCTCTCCCAGTGCCCACCAGCAGTTGTGTGTCTTGTCAGTGAGCCATTCCCAAATTACTAAATGATGCCGTAAGTAACACGTGATGAACTTTATTCCTTTGGGAAAAGAGCTTTTTTCGTAACCTCAGTTGCTGGATTCTCTCTGACCAAGGGAAATATGAGAGCTGGCATGATTTGTGTCAAGAGGGTGAACTTTGAGACTAAAACATGCGATGACCCTTGAGGTGAAGAATCTTGGATAAGTGGGGATGATGGAGTGGGGTGTTCTGGAGCTTTGTTATAAACCAAGAGGGAAAACCAGTCAGCTCTCTCTGACTGTTAGTGCTGTGCAAGTAAATCACATGAAAACAGAGAGCAGAATTCCAGGGTTTAAGGATAAAATGAAACACCAATTATTTTTAATATATTAGGAGAACAGTGTTGAGAAGTTTTTTTTTTTGTTGAGGATTTAACTTACCAAGGATGGAGCTTTTTCTGAGGCAGAATTAGAACAAATTTTGAAGTGTTGAAAACTTCACTAAAACAAGTTTTTCAGTTTCAACAGTTTGAGCGAAGGTTAAAAAGATCTAAGTTTTATTTGACAAGGCAAAGACAAACTTTCTGTTATGAAGAGAGATTTAATACACTTATAGTGTTCTTATACTTGCTGGTAGGAGCCAGTGAGACCTTTTGCTTGTACAACCATCTTGGATGGTCTAATAAAAATTAAATCTCGGGGCTTTTCTTACTCAATAGTAGGAATTTTTAACAAAAAAGGAAACGTTGCTGTGGGGAAAAAACTCTCCCCTAAAAACCACTTGATGAAGTCATAACTTTTAATTAAGAGAAAGAAAAAATATTTGAATGGGAAGGATGGGATTTACTGGGTTGTTGCTGTGGACTTTCCCAGTTGAAGAGAAAAATTGTGTTTATAGAATTAATCTGGACCATTATGGGCTGGTCAAACGTATATTGATTGATCCGAAATGCCACAAGTCAAATAATACTTTCCAATGCCATCAAATGCAAGGTCAGATATTGAGAAGCAAAAGATATAGGAAGCACAGATGGGCTCCAGGAGGTTATAATTTAGATATCTCCCAGGAAACAGTGAGTCTGAAGGGATTTTTGTGCCCTTTCTTTTGTTGTCCTGAAGTATGGAGGGTTTTGTGGCACCTGGTGTAGTGATTTGAAGAAAATAAGGGAAATTATCTCCACTCATGGAGCTGGGGAGATCCTTATTGGAAGGCAGCACTTGAATTTGGTCTTCACACTGTGGGGAGAGAGGGCACAAGAAAACTGGGGCTTCAGCAAAGACCTACACACAGGATGTGGAAATCAGGTGAGTTCAGGTGACTCAAAGGAGGTTCAGAAGGTATTTTGACTGTGGTATCTCAATGTCAACACCTGCACCTGGTACTAAAGTGCTCTGACAGACCCCTCACTGTTCACTAAACTCTTAAACAGAGTGCTCAGAAGATGAGCACTTGATTGGGCTTTAGTGTGCTAAATTCCAAGGGAAAATAAGATGCTGACAGTGAGAGCAATTAACTACTGGAATAGCCTCTCCTGAGGAGCAGGAGACACAACTATTTAATGACTCCTTGGCTCTTATTTCACACCGAAATGGCTTCTGAAAGGTCCCTTAGTTGAGCCACTGCTGTAGAACAGGCTTGGGTGTCTAAAAGGTGGAAATCCTTCTGTTGCCACACCTAGGAGGTGGAACTCCATGATCCTCATGGCCAACACAGCCTTTTCCATGCTCAGCTCCCACTCCAGACCCAAACCCACGCTCATCTGCTTTGGCACAGCTGCTTCCCTGACACTGGGAAGGATAATCTCCTGGAGACACTGGGATTTAATGCTAAATGATTTACCAGATCCTGGGCCTACCGAACTATCCTGGGTGAAAGATGTCCCTGTTTCATTTTAAACTGTGTAGGACATGAGTGGGCTGTAATCCCTGGGAGTGTGAACACCCTGTGTTCCTTATCTGGATTTCAAACTTGGTCTCCATCCAGAAGATAATACATCCAGTCATACCCTTCCAACACCAGTTCTATACTCACTGTGCATCAGCCTGGCTTGGAGACAAGTGTTTGAAGTTATTTTTCTAAAACTGGAGGGGTTTCCTGCATTTGGGGTGAATCCTGCTGAAGGTAATAAAGCTGATTTCACTTTCTAACCTTAATTCATAGGTCTCTTCCTGGCAGCTGGAGTATCCAGGAGCTGGCAGGAGGAACTCTTGGCTGTGCCAAAAAAAGCACCATGTGTGAAAGGGGGTAAGACTGAGGCATCTGTATATGATAACAACTTGGTAGTGATTTCTTTACAATTCTTTCATTCCCATTTTCCCCTTGCTTTTCTCCTTTTTTACATTTATTTTGCTTTTCCTCTTCCTGCTTCTCTTTTCCATTCTTGTCTTCCCTTCCCTCTAGTCTGTCTTGCATGTATCAGCTGTTCCTGCCTCAAATCAACCTTATTAGGAACACCAAAGGGATTCTTACCAATGGCCTCCCTTTGTGAACTCTCTGCTTTTTTTCCCCTTTTCAATCTGCAGTGTTCCACGTTATATTGCCATTGATTTAATAGACCACCATGAATTTTACTTCCTGTCAAACAACAGCACAATTATTTTGAATTCTAGCTTGATACCCAGCTCTGGATCACTTTACACTTTTCACCCTTGCTAGAGTGCACTTGAGAATCCAGGACAGCGTTAGTGGGATTGCAGGATGGCATTTGATCCCAATTTGGGCATTTTGGGGATGGAATGAATTAGCAGTCAATGCACAAGGAATCCCACCTCCTTGAAGTCTGGAAATGTCATGTGGAATGTGGAAGCTATTATAGGATGTTAAAAACCCAAACCAGTTCTCTTCTTCCTGCTGCTCCCAGCTCTGGATACATGAGACGGGAAGGACACTCATCCTTACTGTTAGTTCCTTGTTTGTGGGCTGATCCTAAAAGCTCCCCCAGCAGGATGTTGAGTCCTCTCTAGCTGGGCTTTAACATGGTGTTCTGAGCTGACCAGCAAAGCCTTGATCCACGTGCCTGGAGGGATATTCCCCATGGAGAGGCAAAAACTGTTGAGTACTTTGAGAGCTGATGTTGGCACTCACCAGTATGCAGCTGATTTCTTACGTGGAACAACGAGTGGATTACAGCTGTATTAAAATAAAGAAAGGATTGGCTAATTCAGGATGAATCAACCCTTTGTATCTCTGTTTAAAAAGCTCTTCTATCATCTTTCATGCCCAGGATGAATTGTTTTTCAGATGACAGGGATAACAGGATGAGCCCGTGTTGTTCCAGGGGCTGCACATGTGCAGAAAAACTGAGGTACTTAATGGATATCTTTAGGAAGAGAAACAGGGTCCTTGGTGAAAAGTGTGAACTCACCGAGAATTAAATAACTTGCCCAAGCTCACTGGGTGAGTCTGAGCTGGGTCTGGGACCTTTCTACAGTGTCTTCCAGTTTTGTTCCAGGCGTTTTCCTTAAGAGGTTTCTCTCTCCCTGCTGAATATGGTCCTTCCCAGAATGAAATATTCTCCTGGAGGTCTGGGACAGATGGGTTTGGATTGTGAGTAAAAAAAGCTGTTTGGATCATCCAGATTGGATCTGAGTTTTTGCTTTTATGGACCTTCTTTTCCAGGAGAGCTCCTGGTTGCTTTGAGGGTGTAACAACAATGTGTGGGGATGCTCATTCTTCCCAATCCCTGAGTTAGGGCTTTGGGAACATTTTGTTCCATCTGTTCTCTGCAGAGTGAGCCCCATTCACCCCAAAAAAAGCTGCTGGCCCCTGTCTGTGAGTCAAGAGCTCCCTCTGGGCTCCTCAAACCTTCCCCGTTCAACCCAACTCACTTTTACACTGGGATGAGAAAAAAGGCTTAATTCTCTGGGATAAGGAATACAGTGATCCATAACAATTAGGGAGGAGAGAGAAAATGCTTCTATATCCCCTTGGCCTTGCAGTAGAGAAGGTTTATTGTCCCCCTTCAGGAAGGTGGTGTTGGAACACCATCACACACAGGGCTCAAATTTGTCCTGTTGGGGGCAAAATTTGTTCTGGTTTTGACTCAAATCCCCCAGGGAAGTCAGGTGCAGGATACTCTGCAGTGTCTATGGTGAGAACCTGGCAGAGCAGGCAGATCTCTGGGCTTTGTGGCCTGGACAGAAGTGGGATTGAGCCCAGGTCCCGAAAATTGCAAGTTTAAAAAGTCCAGCTCCCTCCTCCTCCAACATTGTGACAAATATGCCTTGTGACCTGTTTTTGAGATCCCAGTCAGGCAGAATAATTAGGTGGCAACCCAATTTATTGCCTGCAGCCCTATAAAGCTCAGGGAGTGCTCTTTCAGCCCTCAGCTGGTATTTAATCAACGCATCGTAACTTTTATTAAGCTTAAATGCAGTGCTTCTGAGATACTAAATTTTGAGTGTGCCTGGAAACCAGGGCAGTTTTTTGTTTGATTTACATATCCTAGCATGATGAAAAATGGGAATAGGATGACAAGGAGCCTGGATTAGAGGCTCAGGGTGCTTCCGGGGGTTTTGTCCTGCTGTGAGACCTCTGAGACATCACCACATACCAGGATGGGGAGAAGTGTGTCTGAGTCCTTCCAGAGGTGTTTTCTGCACCACTGGTCCACAGGCAGGGAAAAATGCTTATACTCTTCCCAGGAAGTAAATTCCTGCCTCTAAAGTGCTGTGTCTGAGCTTTCCTGGACATCCCATGACACCTCTCGCAAGGCAGAGGGGGAGTCCCCGTCCCTGGAGGGATTTAAAAGCCATGTGGATGTGGCACTTGGGGACATGGCTCAGTGGTGGCATTGGCAGTGCAAGGTTGAGGGTTGGGCTGGGTGATCTCTGAGGTCTTTTCCAACCTAAACAATTCTATGATTTGGGCACCTCCTCTGCCCTCCCCCATCCTGGTCCAGCCTTCCCTATGCGTCCAAAAGGCAGCCAAGCCCTGTCTGTGTCAACTCACTGAGCTGCCTTTGCCAACAGCTCAGGTGACAACCAGAAAGGAATTCCAGGGGCATCCAGGTGCCAAGTGCCCAGGATAGGTGGCGGCAGGCCTCCTTAGCCAATTTGTGCCCAAATCACGCCCATTTCTGCACTGGCCAAACAAGGCTCTGTAACAAACTGCACAGTGGGACACCCACATCCAGCTGGGATGGATGGGGAGGCTGAGGGAGTGAGAACCACACCCTGGTTTCTGAATTTACAGTAAGACTCCCAGGCCAGCCTTAGGTTTGCCAGGAACTGAAAAACTTTGCCAAATGTTAGAGACTGGCTTAAAATTCTAAAAGCAATATTTAAACCCCATGAAAATTCTAAAACAAGGGTGTTATTAAAGAGGAATTAAAGACAAAAGAGTTGCTAATATCTTCAAGAAAAGGGAGAATTAAGAATGTTTGGGTTTTAAATAGTATTAGAATATTAGCTGAAACCCAGAAATGAGTTTTTTTCTGTAAAACATTGTATCTGAGAAGGATTCAATTCATGGATGAGATAATAATTTGATTTCAGGCATCTCATAACACATTCCCTTCTTCATCCTGGAGCTGGGAGGTCAGGGTGATGTTTGTTGGGATAACTTACAAGATAAAAAGATAAACCACCAAGATGACAAGAAACAGGACTGGAAGACAACATAAATACCTCTTGGAAAGAGTGTGAACCCTCATGCCTCAAGGGAAAAGCCAAACGCAAGTGAGAATAGGAAAATTCCGAAAGGAAAAGTGCTCCATTTTGAATAGAGAATTGCTGACCATGGTTAAACTGGTTAAACTGGTTTCTAAACCATATAAGGCATAGAGGAACTATTTTCAAATTTCAAAACATAATGTTTTTTAAAATATAGTTTTCCCTCCTCACTATTTCCTGGCTTTGAATTTGTTATGAGTTTGTCTTTGAGTTTGTTATGAATGTTTTTTCAGTTATCTGAAAGAAAGACTCGCTTTGCTTTTCCCCCTTAACACTCACGTAGTGATAAAATTAGGAACTTCAGCAGGATAGAGTTGCCTTCTAGGCTTGTCTGAAGGCTACTGGCCTGAAATACAACTCTGACCCTTAGCCATAATTTAGTTTCTAAGGCACAAGGACAGTGGCTGTTGGTCCCAGAGTGTTGCCATGGCCAGCAGGTCAAGAGAAGGGATATTTCTCTATTGCCAACTGGAGCAAGACCAGTGGAAACCAATGAGATGGGGGTAGAGCTAGGGCCCTACCAGCCTGTCCCTGGGACAGAGGTCAGAGAGCTGGGAGGATTTTAAGCTTTGGAGATATTCACTACCAGATTCTTTGAGGCTCATAGAATCCCAGAATGGTTTGGGTTGGAAGGGACCTTTAAGATCATCTCATTCCAACTCCCTGCCATGTGCAGGGACTCCTTCCACTAGCCCAGGTTGCTCCAAGTCCCATTCAACGCAGCCTTGGACATTTCCAGGGATGGGGCAGTCACAGCTTCTCTGGGCAACCTGTGCCAGGGCCTCCCCACCCTCACAGGGAAGAATTTCTTCCTGATATCCCATCTAAATCTGCCCTCCTTCAGGTTCCTATGGGTGGGTAGAGCCCCACATGCCCTCACTGACCCACATGGGGCTGCAGGTCACTGGGTGCTGGGGCAAGTGGAGGCTCGGTTAAAGCCTGGCCCAGAGCCATTGAGCTCAGTGGAATTGGCTTCCCATGTTTGGTGCTCCAGGAATCTGGAGACATCTGGCAGCTGGAAAAGCTGTGAGGAGCCAGCCAGAGGCTGTTCCAGCTCTGGGTAGAGCTCTGTGCCAAAGTCTTTCAGTGGCAGAATAGTTGCCACGTGCAGAGCACAGCAAAGTTTTAATGGGGCTGTTGAATTCTGTGTATTTGAGGATGATTTTTTTGCCTCTGGAGCTACCTGGCTCCACTGAAAAACTCTGGAGCAGGGAGAGACTGACTTATCTTCCCTGTATTGCAGATGACACAAAGATGCGAGACTCGCTGGTTGTCCCAGAGGCCTAAGACATCATTTGTATATAAGACTAAGATATCTTTTCCCTGTGCCTGGGGGAGGTTGGAGATGGAAGGACACCAAAGCAGCCCCGAGGTTCATCTTGGGAAGAAGATCCATCCCTGGAGGCAAACAGGCAGTGTAAGGTCACCTCTGCATCCCATGGCTCTTCTAGGTGGTAGGAAGTTTTTCCTGATGAATATCACTGGCAAGAGCTCTCATCATTAAATATATCCTTTAGCAAATGGATGATTCCTAAACTGAGCCATAATTATTGGTGGAGCTGGCAGTGGTGACCATAATTCAGGTTGCCTAACATTTCCCATTAAAAGATGTTCTTTTCCAATGCTAAATCCTTGCCAGCATGGAACTGTTCAGGCTGAAATTTTCAGTTGCAGTCCATTGGCTTGGGCTGGTCTCTGTATATATGAATATGCATGTGTGTGTGAGAAAGTAGGAGGAAGATGAGTTTAACCAGATCCAGGGAAAAGGCATTGGTTTATAGTTACATGAGGGGGGAAAAAAAAAATCCAACACTCACACTATTGAGAAATTCTGGCTCTTTCATGCTTTATTTTTGTTTTCCCAGGGACTTGAAATTTGGCTTTGGGACAAATCTGGAATTTTTTTCCTCCTTCAAACCCTCTGGTTTTGGCCAAATCAGATGGCTCTGCAGATCTACTGTCAAAGAGGAGAAGGTTTGCCCTGAAGTTTGTCTGGAGCTCGTGCAGCCCAGGGCTTCAGGAAGGAAGGAGGGATTCCTCCTTCCAGAGCAGGGCAGCACCTGTAATGTGGTTTGGCTCTGGAATAATAGGGATTCAGAGTGGATTTCCTGCATCCAAAGTGTTTCCCCAGTTGGCTCATAAGATAGGGAGGCAAACACGCACATACTGATTGACCCTGGAAGGTCTAACAGCTTCCACTCTGCTCATCCAGACTGGCTACAGAGCCCTGTGCGCCCACATCTCCTCCCCTGAGACCAGAAGTGGGCTGAGGTGAGTCCTGAGAGCAGGAACTATTTTGGGAACCACTCTTAGAAGCATCACTGTTATCACGTTTCCAAGGCTGGGGAAATCCTCCCTCTTCTGAATCTTCTCCTCCCCAGAGCACATCAAGCCACGTGAAATTTGCTGAGTTGTTTTGGCTGTAACGTCAAAAGTTGTTTCCAGCTAGAACCCCTTGTTTAGGTATTTTGTATTGGTTCAGCTCTGCAGACAAAGCCACATCACTTGAAAGATTTGGTTTTCAGGCAGTGCAGGGCTTGAACGTGGAGCAGGAATAGAGGTCTGAGGCCACCTGTGACGCAGCTTAAACTCAGGAGAAGGTTGAGGAGCTGCTGATGGAAGGCCCAGTGTGGTGTGCCCTGGGTAAGGCAAAAAACACTGAATCTAAGTCTGGAGCTTCAGATACATGAAGAGGGGAAATGAAATGAAGTTCTATGAGCATTTCTAATTCTTTAGAGCATTAATTTGTCTAGCCCTTACCCTGTTTATGTGTGGAATCCTGCCTAGGCCGCTGTCTATCCATATGGAGATTTATGGTGGTAGGTAGTTGTGAGATGCTTCAGAGTTTCCTGGTCTCTGGAATGGTCAAGTACAGGGAACATCTTCAACATGTGCAGGTTTGTAGCTCCCTTGACTTCAGTGAAGTTACTCTGATTTACATCAACTTAAGATTCTTCCCCTCTATTCTGCCCTCTTGAGACCCCATCTGGAGTATTACGTCCAGGTCTGGGATCCTCAGCACTGGAAGGCCATGGAGCTACTGGGGAGAGCCTAGAGGAGGCCACGCTGATGCTCCAAGGGCTGGAGCCCCTCTGCTCTGGGGACAGGCTGGGAGAACTGGGGGGGTTCACCTGGAGTCCTTTCCAGTGCCTAAAGGGGCTCCACGAGAGCTGGAGAGGGACTTTGGACATGGGCCTGGAGGGACAGGAAAAGGGGAATGGCTTCCCACTGCCAGAGGGCGGGGTGAGATGGGATATTGGGAAGAAATTCTTGGCTGTGAGGGTGGGGAGGCTCTGGCACAGGTTGCTGAGAGAAGCTGTGGCTGCCCCTGGATCTCTGCAAGTGTCCAAGGCCAGGCTGGATGGGACTTGGAGCAATCTGGGCTAGTGGAAGGAGTCCCTGCACATGGCAGGGAGTTGGAATGAGATGATCTTAAAGGTCCCTTCCAACCCAAACCATTCTGGGATTTGATTTCATGAACTTCTTCCATTCTCCTCCACTTGACATACCTTCCCTCCTTCATCTTAAAAAACAACTTCACTTTTCTAGAGGAACCTCAGAGGTGAATAATGCGCAGCTGAAACTGATGCATGATCTAGGGTGACATTTCTTCTAACAGTGTGGCAGGTTACTGAGCTTGCTGATGGGGGAAGAAGTAGTAGAAGACAGGTATTTATTTTGATAACCTCTGTTATTTAAATAAGCTGGGTATTAAATTATTTTTATTGCTTTGAAACTCTTTATTTACTTTGCCCTTAGTTTCAGTGAGTCAAATTTAAGAATGTCTGAACATCGTATTGACATAATTTAATAGAAAATTCTGGAACACAAATCTGAGGAATTCCTGATTTGCCAGGAGTTGTGTAAAAATAGCAGAAATTCAGTGTCAGGGTGGTAGGAGTTCCATGAGGACCTGATGATCAGCTGCCATAAGTTGTAGGAGCTTTTTTGACTTCTGGGAAGTGGTGATAATTTACAACATTGGACTTGCATTTTGATCCTGCTGACAACGAGATCCAGGGATCTATAGTAGATAATTTCCTGCCCTCTGAGTGACTGACTTATTGGTGTCTGAACCTCAGCTGCTCACTCTGGACACCTTATTCATGGAGATGTAACCAAAATATTCCAGGGTGTTTGGAGAGTGACTCCTTTCACCAGACATGTGCCTTGTTTTCATAAAATATCCCAAGTTGGAAGGGACCCACAAGGATCATAAAATTCCAACTCCAGTTTGGGCTGAGTTGTATCACTCCAACTCTACAGGTGTGGTTTTCCAGTCTGTAAAGAAGATTACACCAGTGGAGAAGCCAATGTTAAATATATGCATAAAGAAAACCCCTTGAGATGTCTGCAGGGAAT
>NW_020955233.1:362198-365183 GCF_003031625.1 Empidonax traillii
GATCCTCCCTAATCCCCTCCTCATGTCATGTCAGCCTTTTGCATCACCCTGGCTTGTGTCTGTGTTGGAGACACCACACTCCTTCGGATGGTGCCATTCAGACCCAGGGCCATCACATCTCTGTTCTTCCCACGGTACCCCATGAATTCCTGTCTCTGAAAAACCTCAGCATTTCTGCCCTTGTGCAGAGATTGTATTGTGACAGGATGTCCTTTGTGCACAACCCCATCAACAGCAGCAGTTTCAGAGCTCTAATCCCAGTAAGTTTTTATGCTCGGCAGTGGCTTGATATTTCCTTTGGTCATCCTTGTAGAATTGCTTTCCCCAAACTGTTGTCAACTTGGGTCATTTTGTGTTACTTGTTTGAACTTGCCAAATTTCATTTCAGACCTGGGTAGTACTTGACTCATATTTACTTCAAACTCCTCTTCCTGCAGTTCATTGCTTTCATTATTTATAGGTGTTCTTGAAAGCGTATCTGCTCAGCTCCTTACTGGGCCTGTATTTCACATTTAATGAGTACTTTCACAATTTCATTACATTTTTCTGAAGTCCAGGTGGCTCATTGTACAATGGATTTTTCTCTATGGCTCCTGGTCTCTTTTCTACCTTGATTGAATTCTTCCCATAAACATATTCATGAAAACACTCTTGATCTAAAACAATTGCCAGTATTCCAAGTGCAGGCAGAGCTTTTGGTGTGTTGTAGCCCATGGCTCAGGTATCATCTTGCCAGACAGACACAGCCAAAATGACCTTGCACCAGTTTGGGTCTCACACTCCGTGTTAACCTCAGAATGGCCCAGCGTTGATGTTCCTCTGACAGCTTCTCTTTACACCAAACCTCTTCCTGTTTTCAGTTGTCTTGGAGTTGTCCTGGACTATCTGTGGGGATCATTCAGCACTGTGAGAGAAATAGAGATGAGTTTCCCTGGGAGTTCTTTTAAGGGAGGGATCAAAGCGGCCCAGTGGGAAAGGCCTGCAGGGTGCTGGTGACGGTGGCTGGACATGAGCCCAAGTGTGCCCAGGTGGGCAGGAGACCAAGGGCACCTGGGCTGTCCCAGCCATGGGGTGTCCATCCCCTGTGCTGGCACTGCTGAGGCCCTTCCAGGGTTGTGTCCAGTTCTGGGACCCTCAGTTCAGGAATGATATTGAGGAGTGTGTGCAGGGAAGGGAACGGAGCTGGGGAAGGGACTGGAGCAACAGGAGTAGCTGAGGGGGCTGGGGGTGCTCAACCTGGCGAAAAGGAGGCTCAGAGGAGACCTTCTGGCTCTGCAACTCCCTGACAGGAGAGGGAAACCAGGAGGGGTCAGGCTCTGCTCCCAGAGAACAAGGGACAGGAGGAGAGGGAACAGCCTCCAGCTGTTCCAGGGGAGGCTCAGGTTGGACATCTGGAGGAATTTGTTGCTGGAAAGGGTGGTCAGGCATTGGCAGGGGCTGCCCAGGGGGATGTTGGAGTCCCCATCCCTGGATGTGTCCAAGGGAGGCCTGGCCGTGGCACTCAGTGCTCTGGGCTGGGGGACAAGGTGGGGTTGGGCACAGGGTGGACTTGATGGTCTTGGAGGTCTTTTCCCACCTCAGAGATTCTGAGATTCTATCATTATGTTTGGCATTTGCCCCAAGCCTTGCACAAGGGCTGCTGGTCAGAGAGTCTCCCTGCCATTGCTGCAATACCAACATTATGAGCAAGAAAACCAGTGCTGATGTTCTCCCAAATTCCCACAAAGCCTCCTGGTCAGAGGTTTGCAAAGTTGGGCTGAGCTGCCTTTGCTGTTGTATAACCCTACTTGCCTTCATTCCCCTGCCCTCATCTGGTTAACTTCAAAATGTCAAAGAACAGAAGCATTATTGTGTTCCTAATGGTCATGGTTATCCCAAACATCAGATCATCTGCTGCTGGTTCAGTCTCATCTTAATCCTCTGAGATATGGGCACAATATGTTAGTGCTGAGACTACCCTACAGAAATGTTTGCTTGCCTCTCCTGGAAGAATTACTGAGCAGAAGTATGAATCTTTTCCATCAGCTTTACCCAACTTCCTAATACGAAAATCCTCTTGAATTTGGAAGTCTAGACTTGCACACATCAGACATGCCTGCAGGCTTCCTTCAGATGTTGCATTGAGGGTTTTTTTTTTAGTTTATTCAAATCCTTATTTTGCTTGTTTTAATGAAAGTGACTCTTTCCTGTTGAATTAGCTGATTAGTTTCTGTGTGCGCTGAGGATGTTTCGTTTTGTCACCCACTCAGGTTCACCTGGTGTTTTCTGTTTTGCTGTCAGTGTGATTTCATGGGAGTGTTTTGGAGAAAAGGAGGCTCAGGAAGGACCTTCTCATTCTCTCCAATTTTCTGACAGGAGCGGGGAGCCAGGGGAGGTTGGGCTGTGCTCCCAGGGAACAAGGGACAGAAGGAGAGGGAACGGCTTAGAACTGTGCCAGGGGAGGGTCAGGTGGGACATCAGGAGGAATTCATTACTGGAAAGGGTGGTCAGGCATTGGCAGGGGCTGCCCAGGGGGATGTTGGAGTCCCCATCCCTGGAAGTGTCCAAGGAAGGCCTGGCTGTGGCACTCAGTGCACTGGGCTGGGGGACAAGGTGGGGATGGGGTACAGGTTGGCCTTGATGGTCTTCGAGGTCTTTTCCAAGCTCAGTGATTCTGGGATTCTGTGATGTGGTACATAATTATTGGTGGGAGCCCCCGGTGGTCTAGGGGAAAAGACTGCACTGTCACTGCAGAGACCCGGGTTCGATTCCCGGTCGGGGCCCCTCCCCGGGCAGATGGAGCTCATTAGCCCGTAAGGCAATCCATCTACGTCCTGAGGACCTCGCTGCCACCGTCCAAGCTCGCTTGGCCCCGGCAGATGAACCTCAGGATTAAAGGGTGGGCTCAGTTCCGCGCACACTGTGTCTCACCTAAAAAATCCAATGCGCAGGCTGGAAGGTGGAAAGACCTTCCCCGGTTCTTCGTTCGCGAAGACTGGCCATTAC
>NW_020955233.1:365458-435716 GCF_003031625.1 Empidonax traillii
GTAAGGCAATCCATCTACGTCCTGAGGACCTCGCTGCCACCGTCCAAGCTCGCTTGGCCCCGGCAGATGAACCTCAGGATTAAAGGGTGGGCTCAGTTCCGCGCACACTGTGTCTCACCTAAAAAATCCAATGCGCAGGCTGGAAGGTGGAAAGACCTTCCCCGGTTCTTCGTTCGCGAAGACTGGCCATTACACATAGTTATTGGTCCAATAGCAGTAATTCTCAATGTCATGGCCAGTGTCATGACCTGGATCCCTCTGTCACCAAATGCATCGAGACCCATGCAAGTCACCTCTACAGTTCTACCAGATTTGGATATTTCTGAGTCTTCCTTGGTTGGTCCATTGTGCTGGTATCTGTGTGTCCACCAATCCCTTTCTGCTCAAATTGATTACAGTCTGTAGCATTTTTATTGGCCTGTGGAACATGTGTTTCCTGCTCTCTGCAAGATCCAAAAGGATTCAGAAACATTAGTTTTAGATCTGATTTAATTTTGAGTTGAGAGCGTGTTCTGAAGGGAGGATCTCTTAGAGATCAGTCACCCCGGAGTTTTAGAGTCTTTCACGAAGTCCACCTTGGACTTTCATGATGAGGGGAACAGGAGAAGGGCAGGGTCTGCAGGACTGGAGCAGCTGGATCTCTGATTTGACGTTGGAGAGGGCAGGGGGAAGTTGCCTGAAGGGCTGGGAGTTCTCAGGAGGTCTCTGAGTAGTCTGGTTGTCACCAGAACACACCCGGAGCCTCTGCTCTGAGGCCAGATAAATCCTCGTGCTTTTGGGCTCCTGCAGCCAATTTTTCACAGCAAATGTTCTGCTGCTTCTCTTCCCTCTGACCACATCAGCAAGAAAGATTTTGAGGGAGGGAGACCTGGAAAAGTCTGTGCCACCCTTCCATGCCAAACCCTCCCAAGGAGAAAAGCAGAACCACCAAAACAAATGTCAAACTGGTCAAAGATTTCCCCAGAGGGGCAACCTCCTCCCCCAGAATCAGGATGCACCAAATAACAGAGGGAGTAAACATTAAAAAAGAAAAAAAACCCAAACAAAATCCATATGTTTATCCTGAGGTTTTAAAATGGCTGGGAAATTCTTGCTTTTTGGGAGTGACCAGTTCATTGCTTTGCTAAGTATCTTTCTAAGCCACCTCTTGTCAGAAGAAGAGAATAAATGAAAAGAGAGAAAGAAAGAGAGAGAGAGAAAAAGACCTTTGCATAGCTTGAGCCTTTGTGCCGTGCATTCAGACTGATTTGTACCCTTTGTAGTCTTAATTATTTGTGAGAGCAGGATAACAGGAGTACCAAGCTCACCCATTATTTCCTGCATAAAAAAAGGCACACAGAAGCTGCTGATCGGTTTTGAATTAGCAAACATGATACTAAAAAAAAAAAAAAAAAAAAAAAAAAAAAAAAAAAAAAAAAAAAAAAAAAAAAAAAAAAAAAAAAAAAAATATACGGGGGGGGGAGGAAGGAGGAGAGAGAGAGTGCATAAAAAAAATTCATTAATATCATCAGGGATTAGGAGGCTGATTAAAGTGTAGCTGTTAGCGTATGCAAATGAGCGATAGGCATTTATCAGAGGCTTTGCAAGCTGTCTCAGAGCTGTAAAGCCCACGTATGTTTTTCAGCTGATTAAAACAGTTTTAAGTTCTGGAGGATTTTTTTTTTTTTCGAGAGAGAATAAAAAAAAAAAAAAAAAAAAGGAAAAAAATTAAAACCCCCCACCATCATCTATCCTTTTCCTTTTGGCTAAATTCCTCTAAGTGCACTCCAACCATTTCCACTTGAATGCACTCACTCTCTCCCGCTTTCTCTTTCAGGTAATGAGAGTTCAGGAAGGAAATGAATGCAAACGAAGCATGTGGCTCTGCGACATCTTCCTCAGCTTCTTTAGGAACTTCCAGAAGGAGGCCATGGGAGGCTGTGCCCCAGCAGTGTCTCTGAAACATGGACAGGCTGCAACCTGGCCTTGGAGATGACATGGACTGGTGGCTCTTCTTCATTGGTTTCATCATGTTTTGGGGTCACAGACTGAGCTTTGCCTCGCTCTGTTTGTGCCTAGATGGGGTGGGGGTCTCCATCCAAGCCTCTCCCCCATTACAAAGCTGGGGAATTGCCATTTTGCACCTTTCCTTCTTGGGCTTGGATGGTTGGCAATGAAAGGCATGAACGGCAATGGATAACCAGGGGTCTGCAGAGGGGTACGGGATGGGACGCAGTCCAGGACCTCCTGAGTGCAAACCCCATTCCAAACTCCATTCCAGGGCTTGGAGCAGGGACATGTAAACTCCAGCAGAGGAGAAATGTAAGACAGGGGTGCAGCTACTCTGTGCAAACAGCACCAGGTTTATTATTCTGCATCCAACACCCTCCTGAGTCTGGTTGTCCTGGCCAAGGTTTGCTGAAGAGCCTGTTTAGGGTTGGCTTTTTGCTGGGAAATCCTCAAAGGGGATATTTTCAGAAAACAGGGGCTAAATGTGATACTTTCCAGAATGGTCATTTAACAGAGACACCTAAAACTGTGCTCTCTTCTGGTTCAGTTCATCTATATCTCCAGCACTTCCAAGGAGAAACCAGAGTATTACACGCTGAAATATCACTCTGGATTTTAGGCACCCATTCATCAACACTGCATTCAAATTTGGCTTCCCTGGGATGTGGTCTCTTGTCCATAATCTAAGCATTCTTTTTTTATTATTTACCAGCGATATTCCTTAAGGCTCTGGGCTCTTGTTACTCCTCTACCTGTGGTTCAGTAGGGAAGGGAATTTCATAGCTTTGGGGAGTCAACAAAAGTGGTTTGGGCACATTGAAGTGAGGTGTCTCGTTGAGGGGAGTGGAAGAAATTCAGGAATTGTCCTATATCGGGGAACGTCATGGAGGAAGTGTCTGAAAATGGTTTTGTATGGTTTATCACATGAATCCAAAATTCATCATGTGGCACTTGAGCTGATCCCATACATGGAAGAAGCATCCCTTGGAAGAGCAGCCTCAGCTCACAGCCTGCCAGCTCTCCCATTATAAACCAGCAATGGCATTTAAAGTGGTTTTAACTTCACTGTAAAATTTTGCTCTGTTGAAACTTGGCAAACGAGGTCCTTGCCCAACAGCAATTTTTTGTTGTTGTTGTTGTTTTGCATTTGGAAGTATATCAGCTTGGCCATTTATGTTTTCAAAGATTATTTCTTTTGAGGCCCAGTCTCTCATTTCTCAGGCTGGCAAAGGCTCCCAGCGCTGCAGGGGAAATGCATCCAGTGCAGAGGAAGAGCTTTGTGCCTGTCACTGAACAGCGACCCATTCCAGTAATTGGGAAGCACTCCGGCAGGTCCTGGACTCCATCCCATCCCATATCCCCCCTGCAGGAGCCTGGTTATTCATTACTGTTTCATACTATTCATTACCAACCCTTCCAAGACCAGGAAAAAATATTGTGTCTGGGTGGAAAATAGGAAAGCAGCAGAACAGGGCCAGATTTGGAAATAGCTTGTGAGTGACTCAGGAAAGCACAGCCCTGCTCAGCACAGCATTTTAGAATGTCAGAGGTGGCAGGTCCTTGTGGTGCAGCTGGGAGGAATGTGGCAGAAATCAGCAGCAGGGCTTCTGGGATGCATAGATGTCTGGATGGCAGGATGGGCACAGTTGTTGTCTCCAACTCTGGGGTCCCAGCAAAGGAAGGACATGGAGCTGCTGGAGAGAGTCCAGAGGAGGCCCCAAGAGGATCAGAGGGATGGAGCAGCTCTGTTGTGGGAAAAGGCTGGGAGAGTTGGGGTTGTTCAGCCTGGAGAGAGACTCAGGGAGACCTCAGAGCCCTTTGCGCTGCCTGAAGGGGCTCCAGGAAAGCTGGAGAAGGACTTTGGACAAAGGTCTGGAGTGACAGGACAAGGGGAATGGCTTCTCACTGCCAGAGGGCAGGGTTAGATGGAATATTGGGAAGGAATCCTTCCCTGTGAGGATGGTGAGGCCCTGGCACAGGTTGCCCAGAGAAGCTGTGGCTGCCCCTGTATCCCTGGAAGTGTCCAAGACCAGGTTGGACAGGGCTTGGAGCAACCTGGGCTAGTGGGAAGTGTCCCTGCCCATGGCAGGGCGTGGGACTGGATGAACTTTAAAGTCCCTTCCAACCCAAACCATTCTGTGCTTCTGTGCTGAGCTTTAACCTACTCAGAGGGTGCTGCTGGTAGTGGCCACCCAGCAAGGACTGGACCTGGTGCCAATAGACAGGTCCAAAAGCAGGACCATAGAATAACACTTTGAAAAATACAAGGGAAACTAATTGGAATGAAGGAAAGTGAAGCAGCTCCAAGCAAAATTCTTTAAGTCTATCAAACCAGGCGTCAAATGGGTAAGATATCCCACTGGAATGGATGGATGAAGATCCACTGTTGTTTACCGGTGACCTTCAAGGCTGGAAGAAGTGGCTGGCACAAGATGCCAGAGCAGGGCTGTTCTCTGCCAGTACCTGACTTTGCAGGTATCCCATAGTGAAGTGGGGCAATTAGCTCTGGAAATACTGACTTTCAGAAGACTCAATGACTGGAAAACTGGACACTATCCTAGGTACTGAGGTTGGGATCAATCAGTGCAAATAATGCCCATGGAGGGAGGCAAAGCTGGTGTCTCGTAGCTCTGCTGAGACTGCTGGTCTCCAGCTTCAATGTCTGTGCCCAAACTCTCACACTGATCTATTCATTCTCTTTTTAATGAGTCTTCCTGACTCAGCGGACCCCTAACCAGTTTTGGGGGTCATCTGAGCCATCATTTTCTGCACAGAAGGATTCCCAGGACACTTCCATGACAGCACTGCCCTTCTCTATCTTTTCCAGGCCTTCTCTAGGCCCCTGTGAAACGGGAGCAGATCTGCACCATCGTAATCCAGGTCTGATACAAAACCCCTGCAGCGTTTCCTGCAGTATTCCCTATTCCTTTTCCAGTGACAAAAAGGAACAACAAAGTATGACTTCTTTTAAATAAACAATTGGTGACCAAGCTGAAATTTCCATGGGCTCCCCACCTTGAAGCTGGTGTGAAGTTCTGGTTGTGCCACATCCAAAATGAAATAAGGAAACAAGGAAGGTTTAGAGACAGGTGATACAAACACTTCCAAGTGTGGCTGAAGTGACAATATTGCCTAGTTTTTCCCAGGAAAGAATGACTAGAAGATGAAATGACTGTAATAAACAGCATAAAGAAAGTCAAGCAGGTAGTCAAATTTCTTTTTGAGACAATTAAAGCAGTGTCTCATTCAAAGGGACACTGAATAAACTTGAAAGTCAACAGAACTGAAACTGCTAAAAAGACTCCTGTGAGCAATTAATACACAGCTTTGGGCATTCACTGCCCCAAGATATTGCTGCAACCAAGTTCTGCAGTTGTGTTACCCAGGAAAAAGCTGTTCTAGAAGGTAGAAACCACTGTGTCCCAGGACTTATGGAAGATCGTTCCACAACAACTTGTCCTGGGTCTTTCTGCTTCTCCTTCTGGCATCTCTGGGAGTGTGAGGACACTGGTCCTAGACACTGATGGTGTTCTGAGCAGTTCCAGCTGTTCTTATCCTCCAGCATCTGGAGAATTCCATATTGCAGGCTCTGTGCACTGCTCTGGCGGATCTGGGCAGGAGAATGGATTGCATTAATGAGAAAATTGGGAATTTAATTTCCCCTTAGGAGGGATGTGTGTCCAGGGTGCTCTAAGTGGTTGTTCCCACTCTGGGAAAGGAGGTGCACTGGGGACTGACCCATGAAGCAGAGTTGGAGATGGAAAGATTGATGCTTCTTCCCTCCTGGATTTGGATGGACAGGACACTCCTGTCCAAATGGGTGCGCCAACCAACCACAACAACGGAATTTTCTTAGCCTTTCATTCAGATTAATTAAGTCAGCTTGATTAATTAAACCTCAGCTCAGTGACAAGGAACAGAGAATCCCACAAAGGGCTCTTGGAGGGGCCTATGGAATCCCCTGCTATGTGCTCTGGGGCATAGCTCTGTGTAGACAACCCAAAGCCATGAGGAATGATCTCCAGGCTGAAGGGAAGGAACTTCTGTGTTGAGAATGAGCCACAAAGAGGATGGATGCACCATCTTGCCATTCCAAATGAAGATGCTCCATGTGTTGAATGAAACAGGCAGAATGGCATGGAAATCGGATGTCACCAGGACCATGGGATCATTTAGGTTGGAAAAGCTCTTTAGGCTCATCCAACCATTCCTCCAGCACTTCTGTGGCCACCACTAACCCTAAATGCCACAATCCAGAGGATTTTGAACACTGGATCCTTCTCTCCAGGCATAAGAAAGCAAACACCCTAATTATGGCACTTGACAACTCCTTGGACTTCCACCTCATGATATTTAAATTTCTTTTGGGTGTACACCTGCATGGAGTCCTCAGGTGAGAAATCACATGCAAACAGATTTATAATTGTCTGCAAAATACAAAAGGTTGCCCCCTCCCCCCGGCTCCAGCTATGAAATTTTCGCAGCTTTACTTGTGACAGAAAGTTATAAACTCTTTTTTTTTTTTTTCTTGGCTAAATAACAGCAATCAATCTATTCTGAAATGTGTTGTTTCATGGAGCCTTTCAAGAAAGCAAGTCATGATCCAGCCATCCGAAGATTTCATTGTCTACCTGCCGGGGATAATTCCTGAGTTTCAGAGGAGCTTTGGGGCAGATTTGCTTCTGCTGCTCTCTTTCCTTGACAAGGCAGACGGAGGCATGAGCAGCTGCTGAGACAGAGGAGCTGTACAGGAAGAAATACAGCTCCTCTTCTAAGCATTCCTGGACCTGTCCAAAGGCTGGCTGCAGCCTCGTGGAGCTGGCAGATGAAATTGGAGTCCAAGATGTATTGCAGTAATTCTGCCAAGGAAGTGCTAACAACAGGAAACACAATGCAAATATAATCGAGGTCATCAGCCCCTTTTCCTTGCATAAGTACTTAAATATGTGCTGGTATTGCAGTTACTTAACTGTAATTGCTCAGGGCTTTACGGTCGCTGAGCTTGGATTCTTCCTTCAGGTGATAGATTGGTTTCTGACCCTCCTTGGGCACGCCCTGGAAATATTTACACACCTCCAGTCAAAGTGTTTGTGTGTTTATTCAAAGAGATGACAATTATTATGCAGGGGAAGGAGGTTTCAAAGCTCCTCACAGACTTAGTGTGGAGCTGGGTTGTTGGTTTGGGGGACAACGATGGATGTGAGAGGCACATCCAAGAGATGTCTTGCTTTTGGCAGGGGGGGTCCAGAGAAACTTTTTTCTTTGCTTTGGGTGGGGAGAACCTGCTTTGAGCAATGCCAGGATTGCCACCATTGCAAAGACACCCACTGCTCACTGATGCCACTGAACTTCCTCCAACGCCACTGCCAGATGGTCTCCTTGGTCCCTCCAACCCTCTGAGCTGCTTCCAGCCCCAGGGAACGGCCATCTGTGGCACTGATGGGGTTAACAGGGACGAGGAGATAATTTTCACAGCCAGCTGCATTGCAATGGGACAACAGAGATGCTAAAGAATATTTGCTAAAAGGCAGAACATTTGTGGGAAAAAAAAATAAGAATATATCCAAGCACACATAATTACCACAGCATATCATGCTTTCGTTTTGCAGCTTTCTTGATAACTTCTGGCACAGCTCTCTGGCAGGGAGAGCATGGGTTAGTGAACAAGCCATCCATGAGCCCTTTCCCATCCCTAATGTGCCAAAGAATTGGATACAGCTCCAGCTGAAGCTTTATCCTTGGTTTAATGTGCAGATGTAACCGGAGTATTTGTGTTTTTCCATCCAGACCAGGTTAGAGGGGCTGGATACTGAAGGCCAAGGTGAAGAGGACTTCTCTGGAGTAGGTTACACCAGTGCAAGCCTTGTTGGGCACCTCCCATCTCCTCTCATGTTCCTTGGTGGGTAGAGTTGCTCACCAGAGAGGAAAATGATGCCTAGAACAGGTAAGACAGGCATTTTTCAAGCTCAGAGTGATGCTCCTCAGCCCAAATCCATCCTGACCTTGTGCTCACTCATTTCCATTGCCCTTTTAAACAAGAACTCTTATAAGAGATGTCCATGTCTCCTTCCCACCATTTCGAAGCTCCCTAGGGGATTCTGCCTGATTCAGCCTGTTGCAGGTGAGGAATTCCTGTGGTCCAGCCAAAGTGTCTGTGTGGATCTGGGGCTTGACCTTGGTGCACAAAGGGAACACCCAGCTCTGCAATCCATCCTCAGCACACCCATTTCTTGGTTTTTTTCACCTCTTTCTGGCATATTGTGCTGGACAGGGAAGCCCTTGGAGGGAGGCTGGAGGTGGACATGTGTCACCAGGGGAGGTAGAAGGTGTCAGAAAGCTGTCCACGGTGCCAGGAACAGGAGGGCACCCCAGGCTCCGTGGTGGTCTGGGAGCAGATGGGTGTTGGGTGGGAAGTTCTCCATCTCTGAGCTTTAGCTGGTGCCACTGAGATCAGCTGTGCGGCGGCTGCTGAGTCCCAGGGGTTAAAGGTCACCTTTCTGTGACCTGGCAGAGCTCAGTGCACCTTGTTTGGAGATGTGAGTTTGCTTTTTAGGTTGCCTAAGTGCAAAATAAACTCCTGACTCTTCCATGAGGCTTTTCTGCTCCCACAGGCGCTGCCTTCAGCGATTCCCTCAGCTATGTGGTTGCTCGAAGAGTTTATTTCAGAAATGGGAAGGTGTTTATAAGCACCTGCAAGATCTGCTCCCATTGCTACCTTGGTGATGGGGCTGGTGGTTGTGGAGGAAACTCAGTAGGATTTCCTATGATATTATCTTGCACCTTTAGCCTATCGTATCGTATCGTATCGTATCGTATCCCATCCCATCGTACCCTACCCTACCCTACCCTGCCACAGCTTCTCTGGGCAGCCTGGGCCAGGGCCTCCCCACCCTCACAGGGAAGAATTCCTTCCCAATATCCAGTCTAAATCTATCCTTCTTCGGCTTGAAGCCATTGGCCTTATCCTGTCCCTCCCTCCCTTGTCCCCAGTCCCCCTCCAGCTCTTGGAGCCCCTTTAGGCCCTCCAAGGGGATTTCAGGTCTCCCTGGATTCTTCTCTTCTGCAGGTGAACCCCCCCAGCTCTCCCAGCCTGTCCCCAGAGCAGAGAGGCTCCAGCCCTTGGAGCATCTCCGTGACCTCCTCTGGACCCACTCCAGGAGCTCCATGTCCATATTGATCCCAGCAAGTTCAGCAGACACTGGCTCTTCAGGCTGTGTATGGGTCCCTTTCAACTCAGACATTTTGTGATGCCATGATTCCAAGCTTGGGAGCCTTTCCTGCCTTCTCCCGCAGATGCTCCTTTGTGCCTTGAAAAGCCTCTTTCAGCCAACACGTTATGAGGAGTTTAGCTCTAGTTTTGCTGTTGTATGGCCTTTTACACATTCAATTACAAACCCTCTTGTCTTGCCACACTTGGAATTGTTCTCAGCCTAATATCATGTTCGCCAGGGCTTTGTTTTGTTCTCCTTGCAGCCCACGATGTCCTTGTTCTGAGCCACAGCATCTCCTCCTCCTCACAGCCCCGCTACCTTTGCCTGCAACACTTCTGGTGCTCTAAAGATACCAAAAGGTTTTAATTACGATTAAGACAAGTCATTTTGACAGTTTCTAGCTGTAAATAAACAGCCTGCTTAGGATAATGGAGGTAATGGTTTGCATTTCAACTCTACTTCTAACCTCTGATTTCCGCTTGTAATATTTTATGTGGTTAAATCAATTTTTTCTGCCATTGAATGTAGCTTTTTTCTTTTTTCTTTTTCTTTTTCTTTTTCTTTTTCTTTTTCTTTTTCTTTTTCTTTTTCTTTTTCTTTTTCTTTTTCTTTTTCTTTTTCTTTTTCTTTTTCTTTTTCTTTTTTTTTTTTTTTTTTTTTTTTTTTTTTTTTTTTTTTTTTTTTTTTTTTTTTTTTTTTTTTTTTTTTTTTTTTTTTTTTTTTTTTTTTTTTTAAACTCAGTTGTAAAGCATGTGTTTCATCGTCTCCTTGTTACCCTAGGACATGTCAGCTGCAGTTAAACCAGCCTGCAGTCATGCTCCTTTTCAGAGGGGTCTGCAATTGAGAGAAATTTGTTGTTTTCTCCTATTGATGACAAAGGAAAACAAACGTTATCAGCTTACTAAAAGTCAGGTAGAAATCCAGGCTTGGTTTTCTGAATTCACAGGGTGGCTCCTTGTATGGGGGGATCTGATCTGGGGTTACAACCCTTCTGCATGGCCTCAGTTAACAACAGGCTACAACCAAACTATCACTGTCCCCACCTGCCTGTTATATGCACTCTAATTTTCAGAGTGACTTTACTGGGGTAAAGCGACTTTTCAAGGTAGGGAATTAGTTGTGATTATTTCAGCGTACAGGAAATACAATATGTACCATCAGTCCAAACTGACCTAAGCCAGCCAAGGAGTTATCAGTAGAGAGTAGTTTCATTTAGGTCACCTAAGCCTTGATTAACTAAATACTGCCATGTGATTTCTTTCTAAAGTTTAATCCAAAATCTGGATTTTTGATAAAAATGTACGCAATTTGAAACAGCTCCTCACAGTGACCACACAGCAGTTTTACAAGCAGGGTCCTCAGACATCTCTGCTGTGGCCTTGGATTGTTCTTCACCGTGTGGTGCCAAAATTGCCCTTTCAATCCTTTCCTGTTTTTCTCTGTTTCACTCTGCTGCTACACCCTCCTGACTGGTGTTGTTTTGTACATGGGAAACCCTGAGCTGGAAGGGGCCCATCAGGATCATCCAGTCCATCTCCTGGCCCTGCACAAACATCATAACAATAATCCCCTCCGTCCCTGAGAGTGTCGTCCAAACTCTCCTGGAGCTCTGGCAGCCTTGGTGCTGTGCCCACTGCCCTGGGGAGCCTGTTCAGTGCCCAACCACCCTCTGGGGGAAGAACCTTTTCCTGAGATACAACCTGAACCTGCCCTGACACAGCTCCAGCCATTCCCTGGGTCCTGCCCAGGCTCACCAGAAAGAAGAGATCATGACCAAGGTCAGAATTTTACTTCCAAGGGAGAGGAGGGAGGAGGGAATGCTCATCATTCAGTTTGATGGTGGCATAGGAATTTCTGCCTAGAATGGCATTACATTAATTTGGATGTCTGTCCTACTGGGAAATCACAGAATCCCAGACTGATTTGGGTTCGAAGAGACGTTAATGCCCATCCAGTCTCACCCTCTGCCATGGGCAGGGGCACCTTCCACTAGCCCAGGTTGCTCCAAGCCCTGTCCAACCTGGCCTTGGACATTCCCAGGGATGGCATCTTCTTTTGTAATATGACCAGACTTGTGTCTTTGCAGGACCTTTAGCTCCAGAATCTTTGGCCATCAATTGCTTCTGTAAATCTGTGGGAACGTCCAATTACTCCTGGTCCAGGTTGTAGCTGAGTTACAATTGTTTCCTCCAAAACTGGCTACCAGATGCTCCACGGGCAGCATTTGTTGCTCCATGGAATGCAGCTCCTCAGTCCCTGAATGTTTCCCAAGTATGACTCTGGTTGGGGGCCCTTTTCCCATGGAGATGGCAGGGAACAAAATGCTTCAGCACAGCTTTGCTCACAGAGAATGGGTGTTGCCTTCTAGCTGTCCAGGCTGCCCTCCTGAGGAGGGAATAAGAGGAGCAAAGAGGAGCAGGGAATAAGAGATACAGAGCATTTATAAACACATTTTTTTCCTGTTGAAACACCATATTCAGAGCTGGTAAGAACAATACAGCATTGCAAGTGTGCATCACTTTAAAGACCTGCCTAACCCCCTTCTCCACAACACAACCATTAACTCTTTTTTTTTAAAAGCCAATAATCAATGGTGGTCTAATTTGTTACATTGACATTTTTGCTGGTTTCATCTGAAAGAATTAATTAACAGCAAAATGTTTCCTTTCCAGGTATAAGAGTGAGGGAGTCTCAGCAGTCAGATAAGTTTTGACCTCTGTTGAGAGAACATTTCAATGAGGTTAAGGCTCGGATCTCGTTGATCGAAGACCTGGTGTCTGCTCTGACAGACCTGGGAATACATTACCTGGGGCTTCCAGGCTATGTCTTGGCTCAGTTGATTTGGGTAGTGGCTACTGAACCACTTTTGATCTTCCTGGGGCTGGGTGGAGGCTGGATGCTGGGACAAGACGTTGTGGTGCATCCCCAGGGGGATATGGGGACTTGGGGCTTTGCCCCCAGTGCTGCAGCAGCACCTGAATCAACAGGTGCAGTTTTTATTTGGTTAATCCAAGGGGTTTTATTGGAAAACATGCAATGCAAAATGGGGATAAAGGAAATGTTTTCCTGGTGGGGATGAGAGGATGATGGGGCACGCAGAGACTTGCTAACAGGGCAAGGAGTCAAAGGAAAACGATCCAGGAGCAGGTGCCGGTGTTCCCTGTGCTTTGGGTCCACTTTCCTTGTAATTTGTCACTGATCCAAGAGACAGAAACTCTTGGATCAGTAAAATATTCTTTTCGGGCACTTTACAGGCACCTGCCTGACTGGCACAGCCCTGTGTGGACTTCCCTGCAAGCACCACAATACTCCATGACCAGGTCCAGGCTCAGCTTGCATCCATCTGGGTGTCTCCATGCCCAGATATACCCTCAGGCATGTTCCTGGTGCCAGCTTCCCCATGGTTCCTCACTCCTGGGCCCATCATGGGGCTGAGGATCCATCCCAGCTCAGGTGTTGCTCCCTGTTGACCTCTTTTCTGGATTTTTTTCCAAGGCAGGTGTCTGGAGCACAGTATTTCCAATGCTTGGAAGTGTACACTATTTGTCTCTTTTGTGGCAGACCCCACCACTTCCTTGTAATTTGATCTTCTCTGTCTTCTCCTGAAGCCCCAGCTAGTGCAATCTCAGTAAATATTAATCACTTTATCTCTGAGAAAAATGTAACAGTGTCTTGTTATCAGTTTTCTGCCATGGTTTTGAGTAAATGAGTTTGGAAAGAGGTGGAGTAGCAAAGCCAATTGGTTGTGTCCACCACAGGTGAGAGAAGTGACTCAAGGGATGCCCCAGTTCCTGCCCTGTGATGAGACAATCCATTTGCTCCCCTCACAGCTGCCCAGTGAACACGTCTGTGCTCGCTGCTGTAAAACTGTAGTGACAAGTTTGGTTTTCCAAATTGGAATGACCCTCTTAAAGGTAATTCCTGCAGGGGAACTTAAGAGCTGCCACCTACTCTGGGTGGCCATGAGCTTTGACAGGAGGTGACGCTGCAGCCCCAGTGACTGATCCCTGGTTTGGGTCACTCATGACCTTGCTTTGCAATAACGGGTTGTAACAAATCTGACCTTACTCCTTGTCCACTTGAGGGATATTTTTTCCTGTGTCCCCCAGTGCTGCTTCCCCCAAGGAATTTGAGTGGCCAGGTTATCTGTGCCATGGTATGACTTGCATCCCCTCAGCATTCCTGGGAAGCATGGAAGCCCATGCCTCTCTGGGCATGCTGGAGCCTCCCAATCAGTTTTAGTTGCCCCATTCCCACTGGCTTCAGTGGGAGATGGAGCTCTGCTGTGAAGGCAGCCTGAAGTGCGGGACTCTGCTGAAGCTGCACCCCAACACCTGTGGCAGAATCTACTCCAGCTGTGCTCAGGGAGAACACACAGACCTGGGATTTTTCCTACAGCACCAGCCAACACCCCTTCTCCATGAAAGCCATGGTCTGTCCTCCCTCAGCAGCAGTGTCCTCAGGGGGCTGTGCCCCCATGTGGCACACCTTGGTGTCACTCAGTAGAGCCTAGTGGTCTCTCCCCCTCACTGTGGTCTCTGCAGTGCTGCCTGGGTGCCACAATGTCTCCGTGGCTGTTCTTTGGTGTTATCCATGTGCCCATGGATTAGCACCACCAGGAAAGCTTTTTTTTTATGCTTCCTCCATCCTCATCTGCAGCCAGGCTTTCTGGCATGCCTGCTTTTAAGTGTCTTGCCTTGGTATAAAGTTATTTACAGTGCCTGTTTCTGCTCTCCCAACAGTGTAAATCAAGATTAATTCCACTGAAGTTTATGGAGTTACGCCAGTGTAAAACTGACTGATAAGAGATTCAGGCCATTTTCGGCGGGTTTGTTCAATGTTTGTTTGAAATTATATGTGTTGCTGTGGAACGATAAAACGTGTGGATTCAAAGGCAGGTTCACTGCAAAATACTATTCAAAAGGGTTTTGACTTCACATAATACAGCAAAACAATCACCACAGCAGTTGAGATTTCAGTGTGGAGCAGGATCATGGAGTTTGGAGGAGGAGAGGGAAAATGTTAAGCAGAGAAGGAGGGGGCAATGGAAGTTTCACTGCACACACCACTGAGAGCAGCGATGGCAAATTGGGGGGACTATGAAAAATTTTACATGGATGATAGTTTAGGGTGTCTGTCAGAATGAGGCTGGGTGGTTCCCAAAATCCCTTCAGTGCTGGGTCCAGGGGGGACTCACCAGCTCGGAGTCCAGAGCAATTCTCTATTTTTTGCAAATTCATCTTGCAAAACATCCCAAGGCAAAGCAAGGCAGTGGCAGAGCAGAGCAGGCTCAGCAGCTCCTGGGATGTTAAACCCTCTCCAAAAGCTGGTGGCTCACCTGTCCTGGTGTTTGCACTCAGACCCTCATCTCTGGTAACACAGTGGACCCTGAGGCATCACCCTGTGCCTGGATCCATCATGTCTTGGGGGCTGTACAGTGGAAAACCCATTGTTTTGTCTCCTTTATGTTCTACAAAGCAAATAGCTGGTGGGTAAATAATCCAAGTTCCTTTCCATGCTATTCCTGAGGAGATTTTTAGCTGACATCTCTTTTCATACCCTTTGTATCAACACACTTTCCCCTTCTTTGTTGGAATTATGGTTCCTGCTCTTTCCCCTCTTGTAGGATGCACATTCACAGCTCCTCTCCTTTTTACCAGATGTCTGCTTGGAACAACCTCTCTTCCAGGACCTCCCTTAAGCCATCCCATTGCCAGCAGTTTGGTTCCTTGAATGCAGAGATGCTTCTCCTGAAGAATTCCAAGCTATTGACAGGTGGGCTTGCTCTTGCACAAGTATTTTTTATAAATTAAAATAGTGGGATTCAGGGATTTTTTGTGGCTGTTAATAAAGAAATTCACTCTTTACACTAATGTATTAATTTCTTCAGCAATTAATATTGATTTCAGAGCGACTAATGAATTATTTTCTATGTTTCTGCTAGAGAATGTTAATTGTTTTGCAAAGCTGAGGTCAGGAAAAGACAGATTTTGGGATTGCTTGTGGTTTTGTATGTCTAGAACCATGAGGGAGTGTTGAATTATGTGACTGGGCACAAGTAGGTAGTGCCAGAGTAACAATATGATGGTTTGATGCTTCCCTCATCCATCAGTGGGTGGCTCCAGGAGAAGGGAATGGAGCTGGGGAAGGGGCTGGAGCAGCAAGAGCAGCTGAGGGAGATGGAGGGGCTCAGCCTGGAGAAAAGGCAGCTCAGGGGGGACCTTGGATGTGGCCCTTAGTGCCATGATATAGTAATTGGAGTTGGATCTGGGGTTGGACTTGATGATCTTGGAGGTCTTTTCCAACCCAATCTATTCTATGATTCTATGATTCTATGATTCTGGCTCTAAAACTCCCTGACAGGAGAGGGGGGGGGCAAGGAGGATTGGTCTTTCTCACAAGTAGGATGAGATAGGACAAGAGGAATTGGCCTCAAGTTGCACCAGGGGAGGATGACATTGGATATTAGGAAAAATTTCTTTCCCAAAAGAGGCCCTGGCACAGGTTGCCCAGAGAAGCTGTGGCTGCCCCTGTATCCCTGGAAGTGTCCAAGGCCAGACTGGACAGGGCTTGGAGCAACCTGGGCTAGTGGAAGGTGTCCCTGCCCATGGCAGGGAGTGGAACTGGATGATCTTTAAGTTCCCTTCCAACCCAAACCGTGCCATGATCTCTCTCCACCAAAGCTGTGTGGAGGTGTCCTCACAGACCTGTCCTAGTCAGAGAAATTGTGCCTAGGACACACCTGCTGTGCTGATAGAAGGAGATCCCTCTGGATCCGAAGGATCCAAAGGGATGGTCCTTGCCTAGCAGAGGGAAACAGGCAGGGACAAAAACAACGCTAGACCTTCCCAAGCTCATCCAACATGGTTCTGTCCCATTGTTCTCCTAAATAACCTTTTGTTGGGGTGATATTTCCCTCCCTGGCCCTGAGTGCATCCCTTTGTACCACGGGGGCCACCAGCCCAGCCCCACGTCCTTCCCGAGCCCAGGAGAGGCTCTTGCATTATTCCCCTGCCTCCCCCCACCCCTCAGTGCTTGCCTATGTAATGTCCTTCCCTTACAAATTTCATCTTGCTGCTCTGTGCATCCAAACGATTCCGTGATGGAGCGCACAGGGGAAAAAAAATTATAATGCCATTAAAAGTTATCATAAATTTCAGATCAGCATCACTTTTAATCCGATACACAATTTTACTGCCTCTATAAAGTAGGTGATTTGCAGTGGTCTGAGGCGTCTCCTGGCGCGTTTTACTTCTTTTTAAATTAAACACACCAACTTTGTGCTGAATTCAGAGTGCGGACATAAAAAAGGGGGTAAAAAGGAGAGGGAAGGGACATCAGATGGGAATTGCAATTGAATCTTTATATATGCCATCTTGGTACTGTGGCACTAAATATAGTGCCAGGTAAATAGATGTGCTGAAATATTCAGAATAAAAAACAAATGTTCCAATAGCAGAGAGACTGAGCCTGGAAAATGTTTCCCTCGCTGCTGTGCTTTCGAGGCTAAAATGCTGTTGTTTAAAGCACTCTGGGCTGGAAGATCTCGTGTATCTCATGCATTAAATTATATCCTGTGCACAAACATGTAGTTTATATTTGAGAGGGTATATTATGTGGTTTCCAACCCCCTCCCCCCACCAATGGAGAGAGCAGTAAACTCAGAATATCCAATTAATATAAATATGACATTATGCCATTTGCTGATATGAAATTTTTAGGAGTGGAAATGGGAACAGACAACATTTCAGGGAGAAATAGTTGAAATTAAGACCCAAGATAAGGTAATTATGGGCTGGTGATGGGCATTTCACCTGCCTGTAGGCCCATAGGTGTCACAAAACCACCTCATGGGGTGGTCCCTCTCCCCACCTCTCTGCCCCACTGACCCTCAAATTTGGGCCAATAGCTTGCAGCTGATCTCCTAAATATCTTCTGGAAATACATCCAGCCTTCAGTCAAGGTCTCAAGGAGCTAAGAATTAACTGGTGGCTTTGTTAAGCTTCTCTCTGCCTTCAAAAACCGCAAAATATTTCATCGAGGTGATTCTGAAAGGGTTCATCCCTGTTGTGTTTGATGTCAGTTTTCTAAAATGACAAGAAGTAATTAGAGCCCAGTTTTTAAAATTCTTTTTTGGGTTAGTCACAGTCATATTGACTCTTAAAAAGGATTCATGGGGTCCTGCAGATCTGGGAGGTCAAAAAAACAACCTGGAGGAAGAGCACAAACAGAGTCACCCTCTCCCTCTCCTATAATGGGACATTTCATTTTCAATACATTAGCTTTTCCCAGTGATGGCAAGAGGCCAAAGCAGCAATGTTTCAGTGACAGGTTGGCCCAGGAGCTCCCATTTCTAGCTTGACCAGTGCAAGAACCATTTTCCATGTGGTTTGTATGGATTACGTATAAAGGGACCGGCTGGGGAGATCCAGCTCTAACTTACCACAAAGTAAAAGGTAAAACCCAAAAACTCCCAGCCTTGAGGATGCAGCTGCAGAAAGGAAACAAGCAGTTAAAGAGATTTAAATATATATATATATGGTAATTTTTTTGTTTGTTTTAATATCTTGGTAAACAATTTTCCCTGCCAGTCCATGCAGGAGTGGGGACATTTCCCTCCATGTCCCTTCCATGTGGTGTTTTCCTGCCCTGACACAGGATTTTTGGGATTTTTGGAGTTGTCCTGTGCAGGGCCAGAGCTGGACTGGGTGATTCTTGTGGGTCTCTTCCAACTCAGGACATTTTATGATTTCCCAGCTCTTTTTTTTTTTTTTTTTTTTTTTTTTTTTTTTTTTTTTTTTTTTTTTTTTTTTGGTGAAGATAAGCCAATTTACTTCCAAGTTATGGGCTCTGTCAGCAGCTTGTGATTTTCCTCCCACTTCCCTGCATGGATTTGATCATCCAGCACTGCTTTTCCTTCCTCCCCTCAGCTGTGCAGCACAGCCAGCTGCCTTTCCCCAAAATCCCTCTGCTTTCCAGTGCTTTCCTGTCAGACACCACACTCTGCAATGGCACCCGAGGCGTGATATTTGATTTATTTTGATTTATATAATTAAAGAGACGTCTATTCCTGAATGGAGTCAGCCTGTTGCTGATGATGTGGTGAAATGTCACCGGTGTGAAAACGGTGGTTTGTTGTCACTGGGACTCAGACAGAGAGTTGCTGACACCATTTAGCAGCTCGTCCTTGTTGCCGGCAGGGAAAACATCTCCAGAGCTCAAAGCAGTGTCAGTTTGCCCAGGAAAACTGTCTGGGATGGAAGGTGAGCAAGTTCCCTGGGTGGCTGCGGGTTCCCAGCTCTGTGCAGCTCCCAGGCAGGAGATGCCTGAGAGCACCCCCCAAATCCTCTGCCGTGCCTGGCACGGGCTGTTTCCTTCTCCCTGTTGTATTTACGGGCACTGATAGAGAGTTAATGATGATTTGGGGAGGTGTATCCCTCCCACCCCCATCTCTTCTCGCGGCTGATCCCTGCTCAGTTTGCACTCGCGGAGTTGAACAAGATGATCTTTAAGGTCCCTTCCCAACCAAAGCATCCCATAAATCTCTAATTCCGTGACTCCACAATTCCCTACCATACTCTGGAAACCCTTCAGCCCCCGCCTCACTTTCTCACCGTGCCATTTGAGCTCAGGACACCATGGCAGACCCTGTTTTTGCAGGGAAAAGCTGACCCTTGACGATGATTCCAGCAGAGCGCGACCTGGCCCCGGGGTGAGGAGCTGTCCCCCACGAGGCACCTCTAGTCACTGCTCAGACCCCAAAGGGTGGGAAAACAAGACCTTCTCTGAGCACTGCATTGTGTTAATACCCTCCAAAAACCACCGCCGTGCTCCCCAAATCCTGCGAGCAGACAGCTCGTAGCGCGTGGCTAGAGCATCTCCTGCTATCCAGCACATCCCCTGCTCCCGTTGATTGCTACCCGGAGGGCTCCCTGTGCCGCGCGGATGACCGTGTACTTCCCTCTCTCTCTCTCTCTCTCCCTCTATTGCTCCCGATTCAAATTCAGGGCTTGTTTAATCAGCAGACATTAGCAACTCGACAGAAGTCTGGCTGGAAGGGAAAGAAGGGGGTGGGCGTGGAGGGGGGGCTTGGGAATGTGCTGCTGTGGAGAGCAGGGGCTGCCTCAGCTGCCTCAGCCTTGCTGCCCAGATGGCAGTGTTGGAGTGGGATGCATGAAATCACCGGCAGACAGGCTCTGGATGGTGCTGGGGCCATCCCAGCAGGGCTCTGAGACCAGGCTGCAGGCCCAGCACGAGCTCTCCTCCTGTGGGGTTCATGCTACGGCTTTCAGGGAATCGGGGGTGAGGGGAAGATGTTTCTATTTTTCTTGCAAAATGTGGATTTCCTGGTTGGATTTAATTCCCCCAGCAATGATTCCCATATTCCAGAAGGACTTCTCTTGACCACATTCATCTACTGCTCAAGGGTGATGCCTCAAAGTCCCTACTCAGCCTTCCATCCTCTGGACACCTCTTGGCATGATGGGATGGAGTTCCCCTCTTCCATGGGAAGGCTCCATTGCTGGAGCACCACTGGCTTCTGCCTCTTGCAAATTGCTGCCTGGTAGGATGTGGGACCAACTGGGAATGAACTTGGAAGCAAATATCCCAGCAAATATCTTCCAGTTAACCCTCCAGGCTCTGCTGTCAAGCAAAAATTCTGTTTGCAGCTAAAAGGTGTCCCAGCAAAGGGGTGATTCTTGTTTAAGACCATCCAGATTTCTCTACAAACCACCCTGCTGAAGGCTCTGTATCCATCCCATTGCACCCCTGGAGATGAGAGTCCCCCAGGAATCCCCCAGGGAAAACCTGGTTCTGTCCCATGGAACCACAGTACACAGAAAGTGGCTCGTGGGGGCACATAGCTTGGTTTTCTGTCCCTCATTAACAACCTAATTAGGGGGTTCTCTTTGCCTTCACATTCAGTGCTTGCAGCAGAACCATATGCCTGTTGACTGACCTACAAAAGTGGATAAACCCCATATAGTTCTGAAGGGAATTGCCCAATATTGATACTGGGAGAGAGCTGATGCCATTAAAGAGTGAATTATGCCACTAATCATGCAGGCATTCGTTTTCTGGTGGTTCAGCTGATTACTTTCAATAGTCCAGATCAGATCTTCAGCTGGGATTTATTTTAAAGATGGAAAACCAGGCCAAAAAAAAACTACTCAGAAAAAAAACCTATTATATAGTCTGCTTTCAAGAAGGGGAGTTCTTTGGGTGGGATTCACCCTCTGTAGCTTAAGCCACCCATGGTGATCCCCATCTTCTCTCCTACAGCTTCCCTGGCTGTGGATGCACAGATGTCTCTGTTTTATTCCAGGGACTGCTCTTCCACAGATATTCTCACTTCAGCTGGCTGGGGATGGAGGATGGGAATACCCTGAATTGTGTCACTGTCCACCCTCCTGCACTTCCAGTGTCCTACTGTCACCACCTGGGCTAGTGGAAGGTGTCCCTGCCCATGGCAGGGGGTGGAACTGGATGAGCTTTAAGGTCCCTTCCAACCCAAACCATTCCATGATTCTTCCTCCTGCTGATGGACAACCCCATGAGAGTGGGTCAGACAGGGATCACCCAACCATGTTGACCAGCAGGGAGAGAAAGACTTTCTTTGGGAATAAAAACCTGTTTGTATTTCATTTTCTTCTGTGTTTGATCCTCAGGGCTTGGGGAAGGCGAGGAGGACCCTGGGTTTGTACGCACTCAGGGCTGTGTTTTCCATCACTCTGAGTTACTGATTTGTTTTTTTCACCACTGTCTGTCAGAGAAAAAAATACCTACAGAAGAAGTTTGATACTCCTAAATTATTGTAATGATACTTTGACCTACTGACAACATTTTCCTCCCACCCACATCAAAGAATATTCTTCGTTAAAAATTACTTCAGCTGGACCAAACCCATGGAAAAATCCCACAGCAAACTGGAAGCAAAATGGTGGGTTTGAGTCAGACTAGGACCCTTGCTGAACATTTGCAAATTCATTTTGCATGAATCTCAAAGGCCTCAATTGGTTCTGACTCTGCCTCAGAGTTCCAGGATGGAGAAAAACATCTCCCATGGGCTCCCAATATCTCCACTGGCTTGGCCAGAGAGCCAGTGCCCAGAGGAAACTGGGATTTTGGATAAAAGGCTGAGTTTGCCCATGGTGGTGTGGGTGGTGGGAGTGATGTGCCATGGAAATGCTTCCCAGGCTCCAGGAAAAGCATAGATTTGGGGCCATGCAGAGCAGACACATGGATGATGCCTGTTGTCCAAAACTTTGATGTGGGTTGATTTTTAATTCTTTCTTGGCTGTTTATTTGGTTTGTGCTTTACCTTCTTGCTTGTCACCTGTGGACTGTGCCCTGGTCCCACCCTGACCTCATGTCATGGACTGATGACCAGCACCTTCCTTGTGGCAGGAAGGAGAATGTCGTGCTCTAATGGAGAGGAGTTGGGGGACTCTTCCCAAAACACAGCTTCCAAACCTGCTTCTGCTCTTGGATTTTTGGAGTAATACAGTCTCATCTGGGATGTCTGACCACCTGAACCCATGAGTCTGGGCATGGCCACCTACCAGGCCAAGACAGGACCTGCACAGAGTGACTTGAACTCAGCAGCTCCATCTGTTCAGCATTGTCTGACCACAGCCACAATGGGGACCTTGAAATCCCAGGCAAGTGAGCTGTGCCCTGAGGATGCTGCAGGACTGAGTAGGATCAAGGAGTGATGATGACGCAGGTTCAACAGGAACAAGGACAGGACAAGAGGGAACGGCTTCAAGCTGAAAGAGAGTAGGTTCAGATGGGATATTGGGAAGGAATTCCTCTCTGTGAGGGTGGGGAGGCCCTGGCACAGGTTGCCCAGAGAAGCTGTGGCTGCCCCGTCCCTGGAAGTGTCCAAGGCCAGCTTGGAGGGGGCTTGGAGCAACCTGGGATAGTGGGAGGTGTCCCTGCCCATGGCAGGGGGTGGAAATGGATGAGCTTTATGGTTCTTTCCATCCCAAACCATTCTGGGATTTTATGTAGGAGAGAAGCAAAGACATGGGCACATTTCAGGGAATCCAAGATCCCACATGGATCTTGTGAAGCACAACCTGCACTGACCCACCTGACCCTTTGGAGATGCTCTACCCTGAGACCATCTGCAGGTGGGAAGGACAGAGCCTGACTTACATCATGGGAATCACTGCATGCCAGGGAATGGGGCACCTGCCCATACCTGGAGCGGGCAGGGGAGTCCAGTCCCATCCCAACTGGCTGCATCAGGTAGAGCCAGTGCAGGAATCAGCCAACAGCACCCCCAAGAATTTCCCCTGCCTTGTGCAAACACCACTGTGGGTGCTTTGGAGGGGTTCCCATGAGGCAAACACACACACAGAGGGGTTGACAGCCTCTTCCTCTCTCCCTGTTGACAAGTGGCCCCAAACAATCCCTTGGGATGTGCTGGCAGCACTGGCAGGCCAGGAAATCCAGGGGCATGGGATGCTCCTTGCCCGGGCACCAGACCTTGAGCCCAAGGACCCCCTGCCCACCCCATCCCTCAGCAGCTCAGTTTATGTGGCTTTAAATCAGGCCCTTAATGTTATTTGAGCACGCATTTGTTCTTTATTTTTTTCCTTCCCTTCCTTTTTTTTTTTTTTTTTTTTGGTCGTTTAGTTTCTCTCTTAACAGGAAAAAATGATCAAAAATAAGAAAACAATCACTGTTTGAAAGTGAATGAAGGGCGCTTTCTCCCCTTCCCCCATGCTTTTTTCCTACTTTGACATCTCAGTGGTTTTTTTTTTCTTTTAGCCTCGGTTTCTGGGATAGGTGATAACTGCCAGTAATAGGATTAGCATTGATTTCTTTAGCAAGAACAGAGATGTGGCAGTTCCAGCCATTTACTGAACTGCCAGCTTTGAAATATCAAAAAAAAGAAAGAAAAAGAAATCTGCAGAAAAAAACCCTTCTTGCAGCATTTTAAAGAAAGGAAAGCCTGTGTGAATTAAAATACACACATACACACACACACACACATGTACACACCCCCCCACACACCCTGAGCACATGGAGTATATAAATATATATATTTTATGTATATTATATATATGTATCTCGCTTGGTGCTTTTTTTGTTATAGTGTGATAAAGGATCAAAAGAACTGTCTCTGTTCTAAGCTTCAAGAAAGCCTTTTTTTAAATTCATTTGGCTTTCTTTAGCTTTCACTTGCTAACATATTTTAGGAGCTAATCTTACATATTTACTATTGTATCCTGACTTTTTTTAACCTTGAAATTCAAGCAAAGACAGAATGAGAAAGGGGGGGGGAAATAAAGGATTCAGAAGAGAGAGAACGAGGGGATGTGCCCATGGAAACCTGCACTATCTCTGCTGCTCGGAGGCGTCGTGTGAAACCCACCCGATGTCAGTTTTGGTGTGGCACATTTTCTCCTTGCTGCTGATTGTGGGGGGGATCCTGGAGGGATATGGATTTGAGATGCACCCATCAACACTCGGGTTCTGCCCTCAGTCTTTTGGCAATCTGCACCTTTTTCTGTCTTTGCTCAGGGTTTCTCAAGGGCCAGAAACCAAGTCTGGGCCAAATCTGCTGTAGCTTAAAAGCCAGAGTTTTAGGGCACTGGAAAAATATTCCCTCTCCTTCTCAAAATGCTGTAGGATATCACCTATTTAGTGTTTACTGATCATCCTCTTGGACTTGCACGCAACCCCTGAGGAAGAAGGTCCAGTGGCAGCACCTGTGAACAGAAGTGGAAGGTCGGAGTGGTGGTTGAGAAGTTCCTGGAAATTCCACTCAAGGTTGTTTCTGAGCCCAGTCCAGCTTGGGGAGAGACCCTTTGCCCAATAATCTTCAAGAATCCCAATGCTGGGCTGTTCAAGAGGAGACTTGGAGCTCGTTATGGAAGCATTTGTCCTGTGTCATCATGTTGGGCTGATGAACCACTTTCACAGGAGCTTCTCTTCGTGCCAACAGTATCTGCAGTGGTTCATTGTCCTCACACACACAGAGCAACAAAGATCATGGTCAGCAGGAAGAAAGCCCTCACTGCATGAGGAACCCATGCATGACTTGCTGCTCAGCTTTCTCCCCTGGCAGAATCTCAGCTCCATAAAGAGTTTGGGATGAATTCCCATGTGAAACCAAGTGAAGAAAGGGAAGGAAGGAGACGAGCAGATCCATTATTTGTAGCTGCAATCAGGATTCACTCAACTACAAGCAAATTTAGCTCAGTTAATTAGAGATTGGGGCTGATAATGTCAAGGTCATGGGTTCCATCCCTGTATAGGCCATTACTCAAGAGCTGAACTCAATGACCCTTGTGGATCCCTTCCACCTCAGAAGTTCTGTGATTTCTCTCCTCTGAAATTGCTTTCTTGTCATGTGTTAGGGAATTTCTAAGAGGTGCTGCACATGGTGACCCCCAAAGAGGATATTCATGGATCCAGCCAAATTTAGATAGGAAGACTTCCCCATATTTTCCATCCATGAGGAGACCCTGGGCTTGCTCCTCCTCCCACCAGCAGGAAGTAAGGCCTCTGTGCCATAACAACCACCATCAGCCATGTGCCTTACCCCCTCCTGGTGCTAACTGGTGGAGTCACGTCTGTTTGTAGGGACACAGGCTGGGGTCTCACCAGCTCCAGGAGATTTGCATTTCTGTGTTCTTATTAACAATCACCCAAAGATCCGTGATGCTCATTTCACAACCTCACCTTCATCGTGCCCTCTAATCCATGTCCCCAGGGTCTACTTCTGACATTCAAGCTTCAGAGCAGCTTACAAGCCTCCAGTTGGGTTTTTTTTTAACATCAAACTGCCGAAGGAATTATTGTTCCCTCTTTTTTTCCAGCAAACACAGACCCCGTTTTCTCCAACACCCCCCTTCTCAAAACATGTAAAGACTCTCCACAGTTACACCACGGGAATGCTGGGGCTGCTGGGGTGCCTGTGCTTCAAACCCCAAGGCATGGAGGCTCTGGAAGTGTCTTCCAGCAAAACCAGTAAAGCAAAGCTCCCAGTTGCTCTGGAGATGGATGGAGGAGGGAAGAGGTTGTTCGATGGAGTCCTCTAAAGCACAGAAATGCACTAGTCACATGCTCTTGGGTGACATGGGAGAACCAGGAAAGGAAGATGTTCAGGTGTGGGAAGCTGAAAGCGCAGGATTTTCTCATCTTTTGGGGAGTTTGGTGTGAAATCATAGTCATGGAATGGTTTCATTTGCAAGGGGCCTTAAAGACCATCCCATTCCTCCATGGTCAGGGACACTTCCACTAGCCCTGGTTGCTCTGAACCCCATCCAGCCTGGCTTTGGACACTTTCAGGTCTGGGCAGCCACAGCTTCCCTGGACAACCTGTGCCAGGGCTTCCCCACCCTCACAGGGAACAATTTCTAATATTCTCTTGGCACTGTTGTGGGAAGAAGGTTCCCCAAGTGCTGTAAAGAGCAGTTTCAAGAGTATGCCTGGACTAACGGAACAGTTGTTGGAAAAAATTGCAAAAGTCAGGTTGTTTTTTTTAAATTTCTTTGCAACCAGTTGGGTTGTCTTTGTTTGGGGGTGTGACCACACAGCCATACTCCACATTTTTGTATCTTTCAGCATCCCAGTATGACTGTTCCAGGTCTGATGGCATTTGTACCTGCTCACCTCTTCCTATCAACAGACTATCCTGGATCTAGCTCCCCTCTACTCTGTGGGGTTTTTTTCCTTCCTTTCTCCCTTCCTCATCCCCAGCTTCTGCAAGGCACTCTGAAAAAAAGAGAGCCTTGACAATGTGGCAACAATCTTCCCAATGCTCCTGAGATACCTGCAAGGCTGAGCTTGCCTGAGCCTCTCTCTCCTGCTCAGTGAAACAAGAGCCCCATAAAGAGCTGAGCCCAGGAAGACATCTCCTGCTTAGCTAACTCGTACCACAAAACCAGCCAGGTCTACCACACTTTTTTTTCCAGTTTCCAGGAGCTTCCTGACTGCTGGAATCAATCCAGAACATTTATTCCAGCCAGGAGCCTCCCACAGCCCTTGTGTGGCTTAAGGACAAGCTCTTTTTGTCACAGTCTCCCACTGCTGCCACTGCAGCTTAGGCCACTTTCAATGTGTTTTTTTAATTAATCCACAAATATTTGATGCCCATAAACTATATATCAAAGACATAAGTTATAATTAACCTTTTCCTGCCACACAACTCCAAGCTTTTTCATTCCAGCCCCACTTTTTATGGGTCTAATTGCAACAGCAGCTCTACAAGACATCCATCAGTCCTTCCTGGGACTCTCCCTGCTCAGGCAATCTCTTTCTATCTCTTTCTCTTTAATTCCCTTGTAATTAACCATGCCACAACTTCTGTGCACACCAGAAGAGACTTGGCAAAGGGAGCAGTGCCGAACTCCCTGAAGGATCCCACCTTCCTCTTCTCCCTGTGCCAGGGCTTGTGTTTGGTCCTGGCAGCTTTTGGCTTCATGGCTCATGCTGGTGTTCAGTGCCTGGAGTTTTTATGTCCTTGGTGATGTTTTTATAGAAACCTGCTCTCCAGCAGTGCTGAACATAGGGCCAGGGCCTGGCCCAGCAGCTCTTCGGGGTGGGACTCTTGGAGATCAGGCAGGTCCTCTGAGATGTTCCCCTCTGGATCCACCAACCCCCTCCCAGTGCTACAGAAACCCTGAAGTATCCAAAAGACATTGAACCTGTGGCTTGCTGGGACAACAGGGTCAGTGAAATCCTGGGAGAAGGGAGGTGGAGAGGACCTTGGGATGACTTTGCAGCAGTACCAGCTGCATCTTGCTGCTCCAGGTGGGCTTGGTGTTGGAAAGACTCCTCTGTCAGCTCAGGCTGCTCCCCTGCTCAAGTGCGGTGTCGCCCCCTCAGATCCAACCTTAGCCTCTCCTGCTATGGTTTAAGCTCACGACTACTTATCTTACCTGCCAGGAAGAAAAGCTATTCCTTCCCCTTTCCATAAACCTCCTCTGTACTCGGAGATTATAGCAATGTCCCACCTCTCCTCCAGCTGGGCAACCTCAACTTCTTCAGTCTCTCCTCAGAGGCATTGTTTTCTGGGTTTCTGACAATTCCCATCTCTATTCTGTGGAATCCCTGGGATAAAAACCCCCAACCATCATGTACGGGAAAATATGGAGTCAAACTTAGCAAAGGAATTGGGTGAATTTGCTACAGTTTCAGGAAAGTGCTTCATTTTAACATGTTCTGAGTCTAATGGAATTGAAATACGTGTTTCCTTGTTTTAGAAATGCAACACTTTGGTTCTCCCACATGAAATGATGGTTCATTTAAAAAAGTCCTTTCTTTTAAGATTTTACCTATTTGTAATGAAGATATTCCACTTGCAAAAAGCAGGAGGCTCAGGGAGGCTCCTGAGCCCTTTGGTGTGGCCCTCTGGTATTGCAAAGCAATATAAGCAAATGGACAAAAAAATAAAGCAAATAAACCCAAATCCCATTCAGAGGTTTCCCAGAGATCCTGGTAAAATCAATCCTGACTTGGATTGTTTGGGATGACAGTTGCTCTAATAATTCCAACCACACTGTGAACTTCCTCGCTTGCTTCTTGGAAATCCTGTGACCCCCAGATCAGAAACAAGAGTGGGCTCTGAAGACCCGACTTCTTCCCAGCTGGAGTTTGGAAGAAAAGGATTTGTGTTGTGGGAGAAATGGTTTTTTCCCTCCCAGATAGGGATGCATGTCTGGGACACTGGGATTACAAGGTGTGGGAATTCCCTTCTCAGCCTCTCCTGGTGCCTCTGAGGCCTGGCGTGATCTGGGGGCACTGGGGAGTTAAATCCAGAGGGGTGAGATATGGCCAGAAACATTAGAATAGCCCCGTAGAGAGGGAGACGCCATGATTCCCCCTGAAACAAATGAAAGGACAAGAAGCATCCAATGTGGCATAACAAAGCACTGGGAAAAGATAGGAACAGAAAGAAAGAACCTATAGCGCAAACTGGAGAAAGGGAAGAGAACTAAAGAATATACAGTCAGTTAAGGCTTGCAGGGAAAAGATAAGGCCAGCTCAGAGAGCAGAAAGGCTTAAGGGGAATAAAAAGAGCTTTTACAATTATATCAGGGAAAAGGGAATACTAGAGAGAAAGTAGTTCCATTAATAAATGAAGAGGGAGACAAAATCAATGGTGTTGCTAAAATGGTAGAGCTACTGAACTCCATTGCTCCAGCAGTATTTAACAAGGGGAGAGGAGAAGAGGGGCAGAGAAGTTATAAAATAATGAGGGTTTTGACAGTGTGATTCTTCAGGGGAAAAGTGGTTTTGAGGGAGAAGGCACCTTGGAAGGCACAGGAGGAGGCACAATAAATAGATGTGCCCGCCTAGGCCTTTTGGGAACTGCTCTGTTAAATCATTGGCAATTACTTCTGAAGAATAACAGAAAAGCAGGTAAGGAGGGCCAAATGTGATAGGGATGGGTTTAAATGAACAACTCCATGTCTATTGATTTTATTATTCCACTTGTGAAATAATAGTGAAATAATTATAGTGAAATAATAGTGATATAATTTTACATTCCCATGTAAAATTTGTTAACATATAACAGTGAAAATTAGTTGAGTCTTGAGGAAAAAAAACTCCGGGGCTGTGGACACCAGTGGAAGTTTTTCCTAGCTTAGTTTGTAGGCAGCAAAAAGCTATGGATTAATGTTGTTGCTTTCTTAATATCCCATTCCTGTGAGTGAGGGAGTAAAGCTACAACAGAATCCAAGGAGATGCTGGGCCTGGCTGCAGGATGGAGGTCCAGGTGCCTCATGGCCTTGCAAATGCCATAACTTGTGGCTTTGGGTTGGGAAACGCTACCTCCCCACCCTTAATGTAAAAAATGATGAGAGATTAACTGGGAATTCAGGAAGGGGTGGGGTAATCAACGGAAATAATGGAAAAAGTTGATCTGTGAAATGTCTAAGAGAACAGTGAAATGTTAAAATGGTGCGAGCCAATCTCCGCCCTACTTGTGTCTCTGTGGAGACTTCCAGGGAATTTAGTGGGAAGGTAACAAAGTCCTGCAAAAATCTCCTGAGAATTCCATTTCTGAGGGGGAAAACCAGCTCAGTTTTTTTTTTTTTTTTTCCTGGTTTTCAAGGAGCCTGGAAAATGAGAAATATGTAAAAAAATGGCACTTCCAAAGAAATCAGGGTGGGTTTTTTTTCCCCCCTTAACAGAAAATGGGTATTAAATGGCTATTTTTAACTACAGTAATTTATTCAATTTATATTCAAAATGGAACAATCCTGGTGGTCTGTCATTTTAGCCACCTCCTGCAAAAATGCGTCATGATAGTGATGAAATTAGAAAATGGGGCTCAGATAAAATGCAACCAGGAGTGAGTGGCAGGTGCAGGGGAAAGCGGCTGAGCTGCTTTAGTTCCACATGCCAAAAAAATCGGAGCCGTTCTTCCCATCAAGTGGTCGGCCAGAGGCAGCTTTCCCAGAAGTCTGAGGCATTTCAGCTGATCAGTTCAGCTGATAAATGCAGCGTTTCAGCGGGTAAATTTTGGGAAGACAATCTCATCATGCAAGGCTTGTGTTCCTCCGTCTGCAAGCACCTGCCAATCATTGCCGGTGGAGGAACTGGGACACCGGAGCATGTAGTGCTCAGCTCCTGGCTCGGAATCCAAGCTGGGGCTTGGTTACTCATCAGAAACCATCAGGATAATTTTCTCCCATTTTTCCCATCTGTGTATTTATTTATTTTGCATTTATGTTTCTCCCCATGGTGGGGGGTGGGGTGGGGGTGTGGACTCCCCACCCTGGGAGGTATTCAAGGGTGTGGACGGAGCTTGGAGCAACCCATCTAGTGGAAGGTGTTGGGGGTTGGAATAAGATGAGCTTTAAGGCCTCTTCCAACCCAAACCATTCCATGATTCTTTGGGTTCCTGAATGGGAATGGTGGTTGTCAGCACTTCCCTGGCAAATGTGGTCTCTGCTTGGCCATCTCACAAGAGTTTTAGGGTACGACCAAAGCAGCCTGAACCCCCAATAATTCAGTGCCTTTACAATGATGATGCTGCCAACTTCGCCACCTCCTTGAGGGCCACCAAGCTTTGCCTTCACACAAAATCCCTCTCAAAGAAATTTGACTCTTCCTGCAGCCACAGCTGCTCAGATGTTTCTGGGTTGAAGCAATTCCCCATCAGAAAAAGACTTCTTACCAAGAATCAACATTTTCTGTGGGAAGATTGATTTTCATGGAATTTCTTTCCAGGAAAATGAAATAAAATGCTTTCTCTGGTGACAAAGTTTATCTCTGCATCGGCCTGAGAGGCATCGGCCTCAGAGGCTCATGGGCTTCCCAGGAAGCCCATGAAGCATTTAGGGGAAAATGTCCATCACAGCACACGTTGGGGGGTATTTTTGACTGAGTCCTTTTGAAGAACAGATGGATTCTGTAGGCTTTGTGTTGTAGGTCACTCTGACTTGTAGGTCAGAGAATCATTAACTGGGTTGGGTTGAAGCTGATCTCATTCCACCCCCCTGCCATGGGCAGAGACACCTTCCACTAGACCAGGTTACTCCAAACCCCATCCAACCTGGCCTTGGACACTTCCAGGAAGGGGGCAGCTACCAGGGAGAATTTCTTCCATATATCTGACCTAAATTTTCCCTCCTTCAGTTTGAACCCTTTCCTCCTTGTCCTGTCACTCCAGTTCCTGATGAAGGTCAAGCTGGAGTTGACCAGGACCATCATTCTGAATTGCAATGTCCTGCTCAGTATGTTTTTCTCAACTTTATCTTCCAAGAGAAGCTTCAGGATTTTGCCTTTCAGCCTGGCTTTACTGTAAACCAGACTTAAAATGTTGGAGCTTTCCTCGGGATGAAGATCCATGCATTTTAGTCATCTCTATTTGCAACAAGCTTCGTTAACAAGAGACAAATGCAAGCCTGTTCCTGCCAGTAATGCCACAGGATTAGCAAAACCAACTGGAACATGGTGAAGAATGTTTCTGCTGTGTTTGCTGGAGGTTGTGGGGTGCTGAGTCTCCAGTGTGTTTGCTCCTGTGGTGTTTGGAAGCTGTTTGGCCCTAGCCCGATTTTTGTGCCAGAGGACCTTGGCGGAGCACTCCCCAAACCAACATGAGCAGTGGAAAACTCTGAAATCAGAAAGGGGTGCATAAATCAGGAATGAGCATCAACTCCAAATGCCCCAGGAGGCTGAACAGCAAGGGGGATGTTTTCTCCAGCTGTGTCTGCAAAAGGCTGCATCATTCCCAAAAGAAGGGATAAGTCCCCCTCATTCCCGCACCGGGTACCCATCTGCCAGGTTTGTGGCAGAGCCTGGAGGTCAGGCAGTGCTCCTGCTGATGCTCCTCCTGGCATTCCCTTCTCCTCCCCCGTTTAATTCTCCTTGCACAAGATCCAGGGATGAATTTCAGACATAAAGATTGCGAGACAGCTCCTGACCTCATGCCGCAGCTGCCCAAAACACTGTTCCAGGGCTGCAATCCCTCCTCCCACCCAACCTGGTACCCCCTGAAACAATGGCAGCCTTTCCCTGCCAGGTCTCCTGGGAAGGTGGCTCGTGGGCTGCCAGAAATAGCTCTGCCTGGCGCTGTCATTAAGAAACTATTACAGAAATGCTGGGCTCCCGCTTGGCTGCGTGGATGCAGGAACTATATTTCCTATTTATTTGTTCCGTTTGTTTATTTTACTGGACCACCCCATGAACCTGGGAGAAACATGCCAGAAAAAAAAATTATAGCAACACCAACTATTCTGGGAGATACACGAGCCCCTCCATGTTTATCAGGTTGAGGGCACTGTATTTTGATGTCAATAAGCAATTTTTCCAGCCCGGTCTCCTGCCCGACCCTTTTAATCCATCAATATATTATTAGAGATAAAGTTGGTGGAAGCCTGCTGCAGTTAGAAGATAAATGACATCTCTGAAGTCAGGCATTAAAGACTAGATTAAGGCCTTGTGACACCGTTTTCAGTGCTCATCTGTGCACTTCTGTTCAACCTATCACACTGAGTGACAAGAAAGAAAAATAATGAACTGGGCCAAGGAAAGAAGAAGGGGGAAAAAAAGGCAGAAAGAGAGAGAGATTTTTTTCCCCCCTAACACACAAACTACATCAGTTCACACTCAGGATTAGACTGTATTTAAAAAAAGGGGAAGGGGGGAGGCTGGAACTGGATGGTACTATACAGATTAAAATAGGAGAGAGGGGAAACTGAATGAGGAATTGCAGTTTGGTTTTGTCCTGGGTTTATTTTATTTTATTTTTATATTTAGTTTCATTCCATTCCATTTAATTTCATTCTTTAATTTTGTTTGTTAGTTTTGTTCATTTCAGCCTTTAATTTCCTTTATTTCTTTCATTTTATTTTTTTTCTTTCCTCCTGACTGACCTAGTTGAGTTTACAGGATCCTAAGGGTTTTGTCTGAAGCTAAAGCAAATCCCATTTAGGACCAAGGAAATATATCCTTTCCAGAGACTGTGAAAACGTCCACAGACAGAGACCTGCCCTCCCTGGCTCTCATTACCACCCTTTGTCTTGCTGCAATTGGGATGTTTGATTGGAGTTTGTTGTTAATGCTGCTTTTAAGCACACGTGTGCATAGCCACTTTTGTGTGTGTGCCGGAAACAACCCCACTGCTCTTTCCTTCACACACAGAGCCCCTCAGACTAAAATTTTATAAATGCACCCTTACAGACCAGTCAAATGCTGTCAAAGACCCCTTCTCTGGTTTGACCTCCCAAAATCTGGGTGGCTTCCAGCTGCCTCAGGCTTCGAGCAGCACTGATGCCTTGGCTGAGCACCCTTAACATCAGCATCAGCTTTCCACCACCACGCTGTGCTGGGGAGGTCTCCCCCGTGTTGGGGAACAGAAGATGACAGCTCAGCTCAAGCACCTTTGCACTGGACCAAACTCAAGGCTGCTCCAAGCTCAGAAAGGATCTGATTGTGACATTTGGTCTCCCGAGAACGCCTTGAAAAATGCTGTTGCTCCTCTGTGTTTGTGTGGCACCTGCTCATTGCTGTCACCTCCTGGGGGCAGCAGACCCCCCCACCATGGAAGGAGAGGCTGGTCAGGAAGGTTCTGGGCTCTTTTGGTGGCAGAGTTGAGGAGGGAAGGAAGTAGAGCTGAGTCTGACCTCCCCCTGGAGCAGAAGGGAAGGTTTGGGAAGAGAAGGGAAGGGAAGAGTGCATTTGCATGTGCAACTGGGCATGAGCCCCTCTGTGGACCTCATGACCCTGACCCACTGATCCCATCTGCATTTGTCTCTTCCACTTTGAGATTCCCAAGGCCAATGCCTTTGGCAGGTTGTTTGGAAGAAGAAATGTGTGTGATGGAGACAGGGGAGAGACACCTTGTCAAGGGGCCTCGTCCCACCCTTTGGGACTGCTGTCCCCAGCAAGGAGCCCGGTGGGAGACCCTCTGTGGTGGCAGAGCAGAGGAGGCTGTCGTGGATCTCTCCCAGGATCTGACATTCCCTGCCGGGGTCTGCACTCTGAGCATTGCTGCCCTCTCCTCCTTTTGAAGATATTTTTTAACGTCTTAAAAAAAAGAAAGAAAGATTACTTTGTTACAATCATTCAGCAAAGGGTTTCTGTGCCTGTAGAAAATATTAATAGACTATTATGAGGTCCTACAACTAATTTTTCCACACATATCATCTGTCTTTGCATGGTTATTAAACTCCAACAATATTTCATGCAATGCTTTCCTGCTAAATTAATTTGGTTTCTTCTTCTCCTGCTTCTTTTTTTTTCCTCCTTCCACAACCTTTAAAATTAAATTGAATCTTCATAATTATGTCTTTTTTGTTGTTGTTCCTCATATCTTTTTCTTTTCAATTTTCCTATCAAAGTGGCAATACAGTTTAATAAAGATGTAAAGAAACAGAAATGAAAGTGTTAGAGACAGGAAGGGCTGTGTTGGGATCAGAGACAGGGAGCTCTGGAAGAGCTGGGGAATTCTGGAAAGGATGGGATTGAGGTGAGCAGGGAGCTGAACAGCACCTTTCAGTGCTGGATCCAGCCTACACGGAAAATGAGGTGGCAGAAGCTGCTGCCAGAAATGAATCCTCAGATGGGAACAGGGTGTTCCCAGCAGGACTCCTCCAGATTAAGGCATGGATTTGGGGGTTGGCCTGGTGCAGCTTGGGGTCACCTGCTGCTGACTGCAATCTGAGGTGGTAACAGGAGGCACCCTTAGGACAGCGCCCCTGGTCTGCAGGAGGAAACGTCCCATGTGCATCCAGAACTAGGGCTCTCCTGGGATCACCCAGGCCTCAAATTCTCCCTCTGATCTCGCTCCTCTGTCACCACTCCCCAAAGGTCTGGGGACAACCTCCGCAAGGAGAGCACAGCTGAGGAAACAAGGGCTTTGTTTGAACTGAAGGAGGACCTGGCACAAATTCCAGGCCCAGGAATTGCTCATGTCCCAGATTATCTGCTGGAACAAGACTTTTAATCACTTCCAAGTCCCAGTTGTGCAGAGAAGTTCTTTGTATGTGTGGACAGGTCTTCTGCCAGGCCAAGGTTGGTCAGAGTGCAGCTGTCTGTCATTCTCTTTACCCAGGATGGGTCTCTCCTGGGAGATGCTCTCCAGGGAGATAAAGTGGTCAATGTGCATTAATTGTTAATCTTTATAAATCAGGAATTTTGACTCTTTTTTTTTATTCCTCCTTTTGTCTGGCAAGTCCTCCTAAGGAAGACCTGGCCAATAGAGAAGAAGAGCAGAGTTATTCTTGATAAACTCTTCAACTGAGACATCAAACTAAATCACATAAAGTGGGATTTTTACCATTTCCTGGAAGTAGTATTAGCTAGCCCCTCTGGGAATTTACCCTACAGGTGGATGTTTAGGACACCACTGAAGTACTTTGGTGGCCAAATCACTGTGTCAGACAAATCCGGATCCAAGGAGAGCTTCTGTGAAGGTCAGATCCACTTGGGATTGGGCAAACTCCAAAGGGCACCACATCCTTCATGGGGCAGATCAGTGACTGATCTATTCCAGAGGACAGAAGTGGTGGCCAGGTTACGCAGAATCCAGCTCTTGGGCTTCCTACTCAACTCGGCAGCACCGAGAGGTTTGACGAAGGTTCACAAGCTGGTCATGGTGGAAAACGGTCAGTGGAGATAAGACCAAAGGAGCCCAGAGGAGCTTGGACTCCAGCTGGGCCCAGAGGATGTCCATGTTGGCCATCCTTGGTGAGAGGCCCCCGCCCCTGTCCTGGCTTCTCCAAGAAAATGCCTGTTTTCCTGGGATGACATGTGCACTTACCAATAGGTGGCACCAACGGAATGGGAATGTGAAACTCTATGCAAATGTTCCTGGAGCAGAGGGTGCTGGGAATTCTCTCCCACATGGCTATAGACTTTTCCACAAAGGAGGTATGGATTCTGTACTGCTGTCACCCTTGTGGCACACTGGAATCAGGAAGGATGTTCAGGAAATGTGACAATAGGAATCAATCCAAACTGCCTGTGGTGCTGTTAAATCTCTGGAATTTCGATGCACCTGCACAGAGAAATGAGAAATATTTAACATAATAATAAGGTGATCAGCTCCTATTTGTAACTTAGAGTGAAAGTTTTATTCAGATATGGTTCACATGATCACAGGAAAAACAGTTTTTCTTGGGTGAAAGGAGTAAACTGTTTTCCAGGGGAATCTCTGTAATTTCTAGAGTCCCTGGATATCTCCACCCTGTCCAGCCATGCCTGCAAACCAGGATGCAGTGGTGGTGCAATCCTTCACTTGTGCAAAATTCATTCCCTCATGATCATGCTGGATTTTAGCCCTGGGTCTGAAAGACTTTTCCAAACAGAGACATTTTGATCCCATTCAGGAGGGATTGAACCTCCTTCTTCCAATGACTCCAGATGGAACAGAAAGGAATCAAAATGTGAGCCAGGTCCTGCTCTCACCTGTGCTGATTTTGGGCAATTATTGTTTTGCCTCATGGCATAATCCCACATTGCAGCCCTCTCCTGCAAAACTGGGGACGTCTACAATGCTTTGAAACTCGTGTGCAGAGAGGGCAAGATTTTGTATTAACACCCCCCCCCCCTCCCCAATTGCACCATCACCCCATGACATTCCCATCACCTCAGACAGGCTTTAATCCTGCCTGGGTATTAACATTTGGTTTATGCTGTGAATTTTTTTACAGTTTGAAAACAGTAGCCTTGTTTCCCAGTGCTTTAAAGATGATGAATATTATCCTTCACATCCCTTTGCTCATCAAGCATCTGGCTACGTTATTATTTATATTACAGGAGACTGCACCAAAAAAAAACCCTCAACAACTTCCGAGGAAATCAAAACACATTTGGGCCAAAGTGAAGTGAAATGCTAATTTTTCCCCTCTGAACCACTGCCGTGGCAAAATATTTACTGTTTATGATTATTCAGGCTCCCCATGTTAAGTTTTTACTGTCAGATTTACAGGCGTGTTTGCATTTATAATATGTCAAAAGTTCCTCAAATCGTGACAATAGTCAGTTAAGGAATAATTTAGTGGTGAGAGATGGAAAAAAAAGTGGAAAACTGAGAGCTTTGGTAGTCTGAGGCTTCTAAAGTGATCCCAAGATGAATGGCATTGGTTCTTCCCTGCTTTTCCCACTGCTGTTGCTAGTGGTTCAAGCTGTAGCGTAGATGGGATGGCAGCAGGGGTTTGGTTTAGTTAAGGTAGCTCAAACTGCTCTAAATTGTGTGTAAAATCCGCTACAAGTGGACCTTGAACATCTGTAGGTGTTGTCTGTGGAGGTGAGGGAGGAAACGCTGTTGCCCAGTTCAGAGGGAAGGTGTACCTGGAGCTGGCTGGTCCATCAGGATGGAGGTGGCACAGAGGACAGGTCATTGTGCTTGGTCCTGGACCAGGCAGAGCTCAGGTCTCACCCATGTTCCTGCAGTTTTCCTCTCTCCTGGTTGCAGGTCTTAGCCAAGGTCACTTATTCATCTCCATCCTGTCCAGCCAGACATGAAAACCGGGATGCACCGGCGGTGCAATTCTTCACCTGTACAAAATTCACTCCCTCTTGACCAGGCTGAATTTTAGACTTCCCTAAAAGAAACCCTGGGAATTCAACCCATATTCCAAAACTTCCCGGTGTGTTAATTCCTCCTGCACCCCAGCAGGGGGTCTCTCCCCTTTCTGCAGTTCCGGGATGTGCCGTGATTCCCTCTGACACCCACCCATCCCGTTTGCCGACAGCACTCCCGCTCTTCCCCAGCGATGGCCGGTGCCTTGTGAGGGAGAACCCTCTGATTAAAATGTCATCAGGAAAACAAACCACATAATCAAGTTCTGCACAAGCTGGTCCATCATGGGGAGAAAAAAATAGAGGCTCCCTTCCAACATAATCCAGCATCCTGGGAACAAGTGTGTCATGCCTGCTGAGGGGGAAAGAGCAGACGTGGGGTTGGGCATTTGCAATCAGGTCCTCATCAGCCTTTGGATCTTGCTCCATTTTCTGCTCAGCATTTAACAAATCAAGGAAGAAATGCCCCTGCCTGGGGTCAGAGATAAATCTTCTACCCTGGACAAAGGGTAGATCTCCTTGTCAGTGCTCTGATTTATTGTGACCTTATAGTCAGACTCTCTAATTTCTGCATGTGGCTATAGGTGCCACGAGTGATTTGTTTCCTCTCCCAATTCCCTCTGACTGCTCAGGAATGGGGAGCGCTGGGGGCTCACTACCACCTCTCTGGGGACAAGGTTTGGGTAGCTGCATCTCACCTGGGTCAGCTCTGCAGCATGGCTTTGGTGGGAAATCCGTTTGCTGTGCCTGAGAGTTGGGTCCCCAAGGCAGATGCCTCCTCTAAGGTCATAGCAGACATGAGAATAGGTGGAAAGGTCTTGAACAGGTCCATGGGGAAGACCTAAAGCCAAACTAGAGCTACGAAGACTTAGAGAGAACCATCTTTTGGTTTTCCTCCCACTGATAGTTCTTCCAGGCACATGTTGCAGAGGACCGAGTACACCTTGACTTGCCAAGAGTGAAGCATCAAAATCCCACCATTGCTCACCCCAGCTCAAGGCATAAATTAATTTCCTACTTGAACTTAGGTTTAGTTTCCACTCACTGGCCTTTCAGCCTTGCCCTGTTCTTCAACAGGAAGGTGCCCAGAATTCCTCAGGGCCTGAGCTCTCACTTTTCCTTCTGATAGATTGATGGGGTTATGCTCCCCAAGGCCCTCACCATCAGCTCTTGTCCCCCAGCCCCTGAGCCACCCTGAAGCCTCTGTGTCCTCTGCAGCTGCACAATGTCCTTGGTGAAACCCTGAGCTCACAGATGGGCATTGTCCTGTCCATACCCCAAAACCCTGAGATGAATGCCCCCTCCTCGGCCATCAGCCCTCACTGACACGCCCAGGTTCTCCAATGGCATTTCAGAGCTTATCCAAAAAAAGAGTTTCAGGGGCAAATTTGGAAAGGAGATTTTCTTTGCCCTCACTGGGCATCGAAAGGGGTTCAGGCACCAATGTCTGCTCATGGATGCTACATCCTCAGCTTGGTGGGTGTGCAAAGGTGGATGTGGCAGGAGTTTCTATTGCTGCCACTGAAAGTCTGGATCTCCTTAAACCAGCACAGCTTTTCTGTCCATGCATAAATTGCCTGGTACCTAAGCTACCTAAAATGTATTTTGGAGAGCTTGGTGCAGCAGACCCCTGATCTGGGTTGGAACTCCCATCATGTGGAGTTGGAACTCCCAATAATAGTGAGAATTTATTATATTCTATTTATTTTTGGAGGGGAAAAAAAACCACCCAAGCCACCAACCACCTCATGGGGAAGGGTATTTATCTGTATTTTCCACAGCCCTTTTAAAACACAGATCCCTGCAATGCAAATTCCTGTTTCACGCAAAACTTCCCAAGCACATTTTGTGCAGCAACCCCCAAGCCCAGCACTGCCCTATCTCTTCCCTCTATACAAACATACAAAGGGATTATAAAATAGCTAAGAAGCCAGAGCAGTAAAACTTCGTGCCCTGAGGGGAAAAATGGCATATATTGCCCTGAGCCTTTAGCTGAGGCCAAAATATATAGAGAGAGACTTGGGAACTATTTTCTTTCCTAGTGCAATACTTTACCTCTATTGCCCTCAGAACCAGTCAATATTTGTATAATATATATATAAAAATAACCTCAGATAGATGGATAAAACCCAAGCAAAATTCACCTCGGAAAGCCTTTTATTCCAACTGGAAAATTGCCCTGCAAATGTACTCAACACAATACCCACTCATTCACTTGGAAGTGACAGTTGCAGCTGTTAACGCAGCCACATTATCTCATCTGAAGAGACAAATTTCAGGCTGTATTTCACTGTAGCCTCAGAATGTATATATGCCCCAAAGACTGCTCCATCTAGATCTGTCTTACTGTATAGATTTCAGATAGGGATGTATACTTCCCAGGGTTTTTCCCTTCTCTTCCCTCTGGTTAGTTAGGGAGTGCTGGAGGTTAATAAAACATCCTCCTGGTTCTGCACAGGGGCAGGAAGCAGAAGGGAGAGGAGCCTGCCAGCATCCTACTCTGAAGGGAGAGGGATTCCTCCGAGCTGTGGTGTCATGGGCGCAGAGGTGAGAAAGGAAATGGCAGAGATTTCTTAATTCCCAGCTTTTCCATGCCCTTTCCCTACCCAGCCCGGTGCCTGACTGCTCCGGCTCCTGCCTGGCTCCTGCTGTGATTTCCAGAGCTGTTCCTCCTTGTTAACCCCATGTCCTATTGCAGATTAGAACTGAGGGTTATAATGAGGAATTCTGGGACTGTCAGGAAAGAAAATATGTAAGTGGGGGGGGGGGGAAATTGCCTACTAGGATTTTAAATAGTCTCATGTGTCGTGCCATTATTTGAGACACTTAAGATCACTTGACAAAGCCCTGGAGAATATACAGAAAGCTAGACAGGGACCTTTGATGGATTTTTTAAAGTATCTAATGCGCCTTTTCCAGCTCTATCCACTAAAAATGACTAATCTGTTGCTGTTCTTCATTACCACGTTTATAAGAGTGTCCCGAAAGCATCTCGCCTGTGAGATGTTGTCTGTTCGTCCCCAGCTGAGCAGCAATTCTTGTTTTTGCCATTAATTTTCCAGGCAAACATCTGTGCCAGGAGCATCTTGCCTGAGGAGACCTGGTGTTGTTGCACTCTGGGAACACCAAAGCTCTCCACGGGAAGATCCCGGGGGTTGGTGGTGGGCATCACTTCCCAACTCCAAGGCAATGGCCTTGGAGCAGTCCTGGGGCAGTAACTCCCTCCCATGGATCTGGGAAAAAGTGAACAAGAAAGGCTGGTGCAAGCCAGGAGGTCACTTCTCCATCCGAATGTAGAATTTGGCTCTCTGTGGTTCTGTAATGGTTTTGGGAAGAGGTGAAGGGGAAAGAATCCTTTCTAGGCAGAAGAAGGTGCACCAGGGGCAGCACCCAGGGAATGGCTGCAGCTGTGTCAAGGCAGGGTCAGGTTGGATCTCAGGAAAAGGTTCTCCCCCTAGAGGGTGGTTGGGCACTGAACAGGCTCCCCAGGGCAGTGGGCACAGCCCCAAGGCTGCCAGAGCTCCAGGAGGGTTTGGATGATCCTCTGGGGCACAGAGGGTGACTCTTGGGGCTGGGCCTGTGCAGGGCTGAGGGTTGGACTGCATGGTCCTTGTGGGTCCCTTTCAACTCAGCACATTCTGGAATTCTGGGATTATCTTGGTGATTTTCCTGCAGCCCAGGACTGCAGCACGTTTCCTTCCAGCACTGTTTCATAACACTGGAATTAACCACAACATGGAGATGGAAGAAGGTCAGTAATTATCAAGGAGCTGCCTCATCCCTGGAAGTGTTCAGGACCAGGTTCTACAGGGTTTGGAGTAACCTGGTCTAGGGGAATGTGTCCCTGCCCATGGCAGGGGGTTGCAATGAGATGATCCCTTCCAACCTAAACCATTCCATAATTCTGTGAAAAGCCAGGAGAGCTCCCCAGGGCAGCTCCTACAGAGGGGATGAACCAAAGAAAACCAAAGCTGGTGAGGAGCTGTACTCACACACCTCCAGCTCAACGAGGCAAACATGGTGGAAGTTCACAGGCAGCTCGGAATGAAGTTGAGGAAAAAAAAATAAAAAAAATCAAGGAGGCATTTTTATCTGGCTAATTTTCTCTCCTAGAATTAGTTGTGTGAATGGAGAAACCTGCTGGTGCAAGGAGTGAGAAAAGCCTTGGACAGAGTGGCTGCGCCTCCCAGGCCCTGAAATTTAAGATCTTTATAAATGATCTGTTAAAACTATAGTGACGATAAGCTTATGAATCATGATCTATATTAATCAGGGCTGCTGATACGGAAAGATTAATTGAAACGTGCAGTTCTACACAAATGATAAAGTGGTAACAATTTAATATCAGACAAGGAGAGTGAAGAAATTACACTCCAAGCTTCATGCATCATTACTATGGATATTAATATTTTACACAGTGCAACAGCATCGGGAATCATAATGAAAATCCATAACTAGTGCACAGACATGATTAAATACAACAGTCTTTAGGTGCTGTTTGGTGACGGGGGCTCGGCCATATTTCACTCCTGCTGCCGGTGATTCGAGTGATAGAGTCTAGACGTGGGTGATTAAAAAGTGTTCCTCCTAAAGGCTGTTAACCTTTTACTACTGAAATGAATTTCTTTGATTTTTAAATTATGCCGCTCACTCTGTGGTATGACTTTTTTTTTTTTTTTTTTTTTTTTTTTTTTTTTTTTTTTTTTTTTGCTCCCCCCTCTCCCCCTCCAAATCAAAACCTTGTCTGGAATATCAATGGAGTGGGTTCCCCAGGTAGTTGACAAAGCAGAAGTTGAGCTCCACGGAGCAGACACAGAGGGGTATTTAAGGGTGGGGAGGATGAAGGGGAGTGAGCGGGGGGAGAAAACAGGTTAAAAAGCAGGTTTTCAGCGCTCGTCATTATAGCGGTGCATATATTAGAGGCAATACCCGCTGCTGAGCCGGGCCATAAAAGTTTTATCCGTGGGAGTGTGGAATGGGTGCATCACTCACAAGTGGCAACAGCTCCAGTGAGTTATGCACCTCATTCCCAACCCGCACCCATAAAAACTTTATGTCCCTCCACGCCGTGACGTCTGTCCCCGCTGGGGAATTCATCAGCCCTAATGGGGCTGGGATCAGGCCCCTGAGGGAAACGGGGAGAGGAGGAATGTGAGACCTGACTCAGCATTGTGAAAGAAGCCTCTGCTTTTTGAGAAAATGCTTGAAGCTCCCCAGGTGTAGAGTTTGGAGGAATGACGTCTCTGAAGGAATGACATCTGGACTTCCTGGAGAGAGGAGGAGGGTCCAAACAAGCCTCTATCACAAAATCACAGAGTGTGCTGAGTTGGAAGGGACCCACAAGGACCATACAGTCCAACCCTCAGCCCTACACAGACCCATCCCCAAGAGTCACCCCCTGTGCCCCAGAGGATCATTCAAACCCTCCTGGAGCTCTGGCAGCCTTGGGGCTGTGCCCACTGCCCTGGGGAGCCTGTTCAGTACCAACCACCCTCTGGGAGAAGAACCTCTCCTGAGATCCAACCTGACCCTGCCCTGACACAACACCAGGCCCTATGTCATTTCAGCTGCCAAAAATCATCGAATCAGAGAATCTTAAGTGTTGGAAAGGACCTTAAAGATCATCCAGTCCCAACCTCCACTGCCATGGACACCTCCCACTAGACCAGGTTGCTCAAGGCCTTATCCAACCTGGCCTTGAACACTTTCAGGCCAGGCTGGATAGAAATCTGGCAGATTTTAAGTGCAGTAGGTCATGTTTTTGCCATCCTGGAGTACATTGGGGGTGTTTCGGGATGCCTCACCCCATTGTGCCTCATCCACAGTGCAGGAACAGGGATGTGGTGTGGGATGTCAGCCACAGTTGGTGATGGGGGTGACCTAGGAGAGGAACTCCAACATATGGGAGAGAGTTTGGATATGCCACATGACTCAGGCTGGTTTAGGCGGCCTCTGAAAGCAGTTATAGGTCTGTCTTATGGCAGAGCATGAGACTGGTAACAGTGGGATAAACTGGGAATCCACACAAATTTCCAGCTTGTACCACTAAAAGTTTGACTTCTTATGCATAAAATAAGTAGTGACCAGCTACTAGCAATCCCACCATGATCCAATACTGAACATTCCAATGGACATCTAGTGGCCATTAACTCAAAATACTTCCCTGTGCTTTTTAGAGTCAAAAAAATTTTACGTTTCCTGGAGATCTTGCTTGAGGGCTGGTAGGTCCAGTCTCAGCTGCTGTGTCAGAGCCCAGAGGTCATAACTCTCACTTTGTTTGGCCCATTTCTCAAAGCCCCACTAGTGGCTGTGACAGACTCCCTGGTATTGTTTGTGTTAAAAAACCCAGAAGGAACAAGGACAAAAAAAAAAAAAAAAAAAGGAAAAGAAAAAAAATGGAGAAGAAAAAGAGAAGAAAAAAGTAATAGAAAAAAACAAACAAATAAAAAACACAAAGGAACTTTCTAACTTCCATAGCTGGCGAAAAATCCATCCATCCCTCCAGCTGTGGTATAGGCACTTGTGGACACAGTGCTTCCTGTGCTTTGGTTCCTTAGAAAGAGCCCCAAAGCAGGGTTTTTTTTTGTCAGGAGAAATGAGAAACTAGAAGAAAATAGCATTTCTCAGGTTTCTCTTCTTGGTGAAACCCCCACATGTGAGCACGGCGAGAAGTTGGGTGTCCTCTTCTCTGTGGCTTTCATGACACACTCACTGAGGAGTGAACAGCATCCAGACCCAAGGATGACAATAACCCATGGGAAGCATGCAGGCATGGGTCAAAGATTTCTGGGGATACTTAACGTCTTGGATGAGAAATGGAGACAGCTGGGATGTAGAAAGACTTTCCTTGGCCAAGGTCGGGGGTGTTAACTTTGGTTTGCTGATAAATGTCAGTAGATGGTGCCCAAGACATGGACTTGCCCCTGGAGTAACAGGGGTTGTAAATAATGTGGGTACAAGCTCATTCCTGAGACAGAAAGATTCTGGAAGGCCAACAGGAGATGCTTTGCTTTGGAGAGAAGAGAGAAGAGAGAAAGGTGGCCAAATACCAAGGTGGTGGGCACAGCACACATGCCAGGCCAGAGGACTTGGCAAGGGGATAGGAGTAGAAGGGAGGGTAACAAAGCCTTGATGCTTCCCTTCTCACTTGAATTTGGGATCCTTTGGATGCACCTCAGCTCCCCCTCTCCCTCCAGAGGTTTGCCAACACAGGGCTGAGCAGGAGCAGCTCCTAATCAATGACATTAATTAACAGATGAATGGCAGGGAGGCAGAGTGTTGACCCACAAATGAAAAGCAAATGCCAGCCAGGGGAAAAAACGGCAAAACTGTAGCAGTTTCGACTCGATTCCCCTTGAGATTTGGCTCCAGATTCAAAGGATAGGCAGGCGGAGAGGGAGGGTGGGAGGAGGCGGGCGGGGGGGGGGAAACTTGGCTCATATTCTGCTGTGACCCAATTCCATACAAAGCATCCTGTAACAAAACACGTCTCTATCTACAAAGTACAAGTAATCTTTGTTTTCAGTACAATACTTATCTGCATTTAGACCGACGATGGCAGTGCTTGGCTTATTTTCATGGATCCAGTTATCCTTTTTATCCCTGTGAGCATGTGAGCGTGTGTGTGTGTGTGTGTGTGTGTGTGTGTGTCTGTCTGTCTGTCTGTGTGTCTGTCTGTCTGTCTCCTCCTCTCCATCCTTGCTGTCTCCTGTGCCCGTGCCAGCAGAGCGGCACTTGGAGGGTGCTGTCAGCCATCAGCGGAGGTGGGAATACTCAAGGTCAATGCCCGTTTGGGGCTTTAGGGCTGCCCAGATTCTTTGGTGCCTTGGGAAAGGTGTGAGCTTGGGAATCTAGTCCTTATCTCATCTAACCACATCCTGAGGTGCCACCAGAGGAATGTGAGCACATGGGGCACCAGTCTGCGGCTTGTGCTGTCAGAGCTGCTGTTAGTCTGCTGTCTGAGCCTCTGCATCCCCTCCCAGCCTTCACGCATCCACCCCTGGTGGTAATTTTTGGCAGGGAGGGGCTGCTCTTTGTCCTAACAGTGCCTCCCACCAAGGCAGCCAGGTCTTGGTAGGACCATCTTCAGGTTCTACTTCGGAGCAAAGACCACCCTGAGTGGTGTCTCAGAGACTAGAGTCCCAGACCCCTCTGACACAGGGTCACAGAGGGCAGTCTCACACCACATCTGACTGTCCCAGTCATGTTGACTTCTCTGATTGTGCCGAAGGGTGATGGTATTTCACCAACTCCCATCGTGGTTTCCCTGTTCTTGCAGGAGGCCATACCTGGAGAGTTCTCATCTCTTACACTGGTATGATTAGGAGTTTCTCTCTTCTTTTCAGGTCACAAAAGAAATGAGTTTCTAGTCTAGAAGATACACCATAAATCCAAGAACTCACTGTGCCAACAGTACTCACGCAGCAAGGAGCAGTCATTTCCCACTGGAAGAGCCAGCCCTGGGGAATTCCCTGGTCTTGGTAGTGCCCCAAGTGTGACTGGAGGAATGTAAAGCCTCCTCAAAGCTTTTGAAACCAAAGAATCACGGCACAGTCGTGAGAATGCTTGGATGGAGAGACATCAGTCAGTTGGACCCACCCTCCATGAGGGAACCCATCACTCTGCCCACCAACCCTCCATCCCTTGTAGAGCGTTTCTGCCTCCTCACCCTCATCTCTGTCATTACAGAGCACTCACAGGCCCCATCCACAGGTTTAGGGATATTTCAGGAGTGTCCCCCTGTTTCCCAGGGGGGGAACTAAGATGTGGAAAGCAGAGGTGTCCTGCCCGAGGTCACATTGGAAATGAGCTGTTAAGGGAGGTTTTCACACGCAACTAAAAGCGAAATCCTGACCTGTGAAGGAGGCTTGGAAGGTGCACAACTGTTTAATCCAAGGTACACACTGAGCTGAGGACTTCAGATGTGTCTGTTTGAGGGCTTTTTGTCACCACCTCGGTGACACTGACTCACCTCTGTGCTTGTTTTTATTCACCTACCCCTCTTTCTTGCTTTAGTATTTCCTATATCCAGCTGCTACTGAATTCCAGTTTTGTTACTGAATTCCAGCTTAGTTTCTTACATTTCCTCCCTGGTTTCATGTCTGAGTCCAGCCCTAGAGAGTATCTGTATGTTAAATAATAAAAAGAATAAACACAGGACATAACACATGTAATTCCATCGTAATCACGTGTTTTACAGGCAGTGGACAAATTTGTTCAGCTGGAAGTAAATATAGTCATCTCCCTCCATCCCTGCCATGAATGACCTCTGTTTATTTGGTAATCAGAGCCGCCTTCTCCCCTGAGAGTCCCCTGAACTGCTGCTGATAGGCAGATGACTCACTTGTTCTAGTTTTCACACAAATTTTTGCATTTCCACGTGGTCATTCTTCACCGTTGGAAATCCCTCGAAGTGCCTGTCAGCTTTTTGAAAAGGATCTCCAGGCTCTTTGCCCCATGGTGGAAATAACAGTGTTTTGAACCTCTGTTCATGCCTGGGTAGGCACAAACTGGGGGATGGAGTTAAGGCTGAACATGATTTTCAGCTTAAAGATTTCCACTGCAAAGGAATCTGTTCACTGGGAGTAAACTGGTATTTTCAGTGCATTGTGATAGTGCAGTCTGTGGTTTCTGGGCAGATCATGGGATTGTCTAATGAAGCAGTTCTTCAGAGAGTTCTGGAAAAATCAGCTACTCGTATTCCCACTGGATTTCTGCTGTTCTTATTTTTCATGTATAACCCCCACACACAATCTATGGATTTTCTCTGTTTCAAGAGGAGAAATATGGGAAGATGGTGAGGTCACCACGGGAATTCTGGGTCTTTATCCTCTTTGAAGGGGTAAGACCTGCCTGTTCAGTGGGGTCAGAGGATTTTGGGTTGTAAAGGTTTTCTCATGGAAGTGAGTTTTGCTGGGACACTTCCAGTCTGGTGTCAATGTTTCTGGTATCAGGGTGATCTTTCAAACATTACCGAATGGGTATCGAGGCTCCTTCATACTTCAGAATAAAATCAAGGAGCTGTTGGCATTCATTAAGTGAAGGAGGAAAAAAAGACATTTAAGGATTTTATGAATGAGTAATGGTCCTTAAAACTTTTTATAATCTATACTTTCTGGTGGAAAATAGAAGAGACCAAAACTTTGAGGGAAAATCAGTTTAAAACCCCATTTTGATCTGATTTTGTTTTTAAAAATATTTCAAATGTCCCAATAAGGTTTTTCAGGATAATTTAAAAAAAAAAAAAAAGTAAATCTTATTATGCTCTTCCTAACACAGTCCAAAATGCAGTTGGACAGGGCTTGGAGCTGGTCTAGTGGAAGGTGTCCCAACTCATGGCAGGAAGTTGGAACTACATGATCTTTAAAGTCCCTTCCAACCCAAAGCATTCCATGATTCTATGATCATTACATTTTATCATGGATTTTTTTTTTTTAATTTACAATGTGGTTCTAAAAATGAAAAAAATTCCTTCCTAAGAGACACATGGAATTATCCATGGGAAAATAACCCACCTGGATGTCAGGTAAATAGTGAGCAAAAAGTTGACAACACATTCTTTATAATCCAGGAAATCAGGCAAAACAGCAAAGCAGAGCTGATTCTGGTGGGTAAAAAGTGAAGAAATTAATTAAAACAGCCACAAGATGCAAAAGAGATGAAAAGTGAAATAAATAAGAGACTAAAATTTCCATGAAAGTTGCCAGAACAAATAGGTTTGGGGCTTTTTTCTCTTTAAAAAAAGAAGGTTGGATGAGGCATTGCGCAACCTGGTCTATGGAAGGTGTCCCTGCCCATGGCAGGAGGGTGGAATGAAATGGGCTTTAAGGTCCCTTCCAACCCAAACCATTCTGGGACTCTGTAAAACTTCAATTTTCAAGTATTTTGACTTATTGTGATAAAAACCCTTAAACCTGACAACACCTTTTAATCACCTGTATCTGAGAGGGGAAGCTGAGCTGGGGCTGGGAGGTGACCAGGAGAAAGCAGGGAAGAAGGGGAAAGGTGAGATGAGTCCATCCCCAGTCAGGACCCCAAGGAATGACAGCAGGACAGGCAGGAAAGGGGCTGTGGATCAAACGTGATATTGCAGGAAATGCTCTCCTGGAGAAGAAACAGGTGGGATGGGGAGAACAATGAGATCATTCCTCCTGCTCCTTTCCTCTCTGGGTAGTCTTCTGCTGGCTGAAGGACTGCAGGAAGGAGAAAGACAATAAACTGCTCTTGATGTCTGCTGGGGATTGGAAGAGAAATACTAGCCCTACATTGCAGCCTGGAAGATTTAAGTCAGATGCTCAAAAAATACCATGCTGGTGCTAAAGATAGAGGAGCACTGGAATAAATCTCCCTGGGAGGTGGCAGAGCGGCCAGGGTGGGATGTTTTTAGGAAGAGGTTCAGTGACCATCCCTCAGGGATGCTGTAGATCTGCCCTGGGCACAGGGAGGGGATTCAGTGGTACCTCTTGTCCTTCCCATCTCTTGAGTCCTGCACCTCCAGAGCGTTTCCAGGGGTTTGTTGTGGTGTCAGACAGGGCTGTGGCAGGACAGGAGCTGGGGGCAGACAGGGTTTCTCAGATTCCCTGAGAGAAGGGGAAATGCAAAGGCTGCTCACATGGAGCAGAAAGCCACCAGACACAGAGCCAGGGTCCCCAGAGAGCTCCAGGACCTCAGTTCTGTGCTGGTTTTTGTCTCCAGTAGCCCCAGGGCTTCCAAAAAACCAGGACAAAGGCTCCAAGACCGGGATTGAGGCCACCAGCACTGCTCACACAACCTCCTGCAGTGGCTACACTTCACAAGGTGAGGCCTGTGAGTGCAGAAGAGGATTCCAAAGCCCAGACCCCTCTTCCATCCTTGGATTTCACCACCAAACTCCCCCAGGGAAGAACCCTGACCCTGCTCCACCCACACCTGATGGTGTGTTTCATCTCCCTTCAGCAAGTTGCTCAGAGATGCTTCAATGTGTGGACAGAGAGCTGGGACCACAGTTCCTCAATATCCAGGAGGAATTTGGATATGGAATGGTGCTGAGCTGTAACATCCATGTGTGTCAGAGGGAGCAAGAAGTTCTGTGTTGTTTCTCCCTGCCACACAGGGGTCAGCAGCTTGGGACTTTCACAGAGCTCTGGGATACTGGGAATAAAGAGATGGAGCACTTTTCCAAGGGGACAGAGAAAAAGAGATGGAGGGAGGCAGGGAAAGGAGGGGCTGGGGAGAAAATGGGAGAGAGAAAGAGAGAGAGAGAGTGCAGGGAGGAGGGGAAATGAAAGGATATTATTTTTTTTTTGTATCTGTCATTTCCCTGCTATCTCCCATATGACTTCTTAATCCATCAGAATGCTGGGAAGATAATGTTTTGGGCGAAATAACATGAGAGAGAGGATAGACTCCCAAGGACCAATATCTTTATTGCTCGGAGGATAAACGGATTATGTCAGCCATTTTCTGTTGCTGACAGCTTTTCTTATTAACCGATTTTATTTTTTAATCTTCCAGGGAAGAAATATGGTTTTATGTCACAATAAAACGCCGGTCACATCTAATTCTGCCCTCAAACAAACAGATTTCTGAAAGCCTTGCAGAGAAATTTGAAATAACTTTAAAGAGGGGGTTTTTGGATAAAGTCTTTATCCAGAGGCTTGTTCAACCGCAGTGTAAAAGGTTTAGAGAGAGTGAGAGAGGGAGTGAGAGAGAGCGGGAGGGAGGGAGAGGGAGAGAAAAGTCCCTCACAGTTGTTTTTTCCTAGTTGATCCCTATTAAAAGAAACTCTTCATTGTGGTGTACTCAAGGAAATACAGCTCAGACGAAAGAGTCACATGAATGTTAACAAATATGGCTATTTGTGTGGCTTACGTGCCGCGCTGGGCTTAGAGATGTTGTGCGTGACACTCAGAGAATGAGGGAAGCAATCATTAGCATCCCAGCAACCTGCTTAGCCGCTGCTTTCACACTCCCCCTTTTGATCTGACACTTTTTTTTCCCCTCAGTTTTGCCGAGATTACTGGGGAAGATGCTAATAAAGTATCACAGGCGGCGTAGGCAGAGCGATAAGAAAGTCAGTTTCGGCGAAACTTCCCGGTCGCAAAGCTGGGCAGCCTTTGGGCTTGTTGCTGGCTCCCCAGAGCAGTCCTAAAAATGGGGAGGGCTTTGTTTAATTCCCTTTTTCCTCCCCCTCGCTCCCCAAAAAGCCCCTGTGCAGATGGATCCTGCGTGCTTTATGTGTGACTCCCGCAGGGATTTAGAGCAGCTCATGGACATTCCTTTTCTCCGTTGACTAAGGGAAATGGAGAGGAGCCAAACTAGGTTAAAATCTGCTACCTTTCCCCACAGAGGGGTTGCCCCTCTGCTTTTCCTCTCTGCTTTTGCCCCTTTGCTTTTTTAAGGAAACACACCTTCTGCTGCTCGGAAATACTGGTTTCACACAGCAAAGACTTTGAAAGTCTTAATGAACATGTCTGGCTCTCAGCACCATTCTTGGTGCACTGACGACCCTAAAACACCAGCTGCCATCCCAAAGAGTGGTCACAAGGAATTAAAGCTCAGCAGCACCTCTTGGTGCTGTTCTTTTATGGGGTTTTTGGTGGGTTTTTTTGGCTGTAAGTTCTCGCTCTGCTGGGCCCTACACAAATATGTCTTGGTAGACTCTACCCCTTCCAGAGAGTTCAGAGCCTAGACAAAAACAATCCATAGCTTTAGTCTGACCAGGAACATGCACCCAAAAATAAATGCCCTGCCTTCTCCCGGAGGGGCTTTCTCAGCATGGGAGTTCTCTAAGGGAATGTAAGGAACGTAAGTGTAAGGGAGTGTAAGGAAACAACTCCCTGTGCGTGGATGACCCACACCAGGATGAGGGACGGTTTGAGGTTCACCAGTGCTGCCCCACAGGATTTGCCAGCCTGGTTCTGCTGGCACAGGTTTGCTGGCACCAAATGTGTGCTGTCTGCACTCCCAACATCCTCCCCTGCACCTCCTCCTCAAGGCCAAAATATTGGGTGTTCAAGGCCAAGAGGGAGCAAAACAGAGTGACTGCTCCAACAGGCTGTGGAGCTTCTGAGCTCCATCCACCAGACCCCATGGATGATGTAATATCCCAGCCTGTGATCTTTTCTTGGAACTGGGTACAGGAATAACCTCTTCAGTACTTAGAGGGACACTCCCCTCCTGCTCAAATAACATTTAGGTTGATGAGGAAAGCAAGATAAGGACGTTCATCCAGCCTGTTCCCCAGCAGCTGAAGACTACCACTGTGCTGGGATGGGTGCCAGGAGCTCTCCCAGATTTTGGGGTGCTACCTTGGTCCCTGCTGTGGGAATGGGATCAGCCCTGTCCCAGGCAACAGCAAGAGACCAGGGTAGCAAAGGGGTCCCAGCCAGCCCAGTTCCTTGCTGGAGATGCCACTTTCCCCATTAACTCCAGAGGGCTCCTCCTCACCTCTTGGATTTTAGGACAGATTGTCTCCAAGAGCTGTTCAAGTTCAAGCTGTCCCTAAAAAGTTATTCTTCTTGTTGTATCTTTTTCCCCAGCGGGAAGTTCCCCACGTGCAGAGCAGGGAGTACAAAATTTATTTATTTTTTTCCACAGAATCACTGTTTGGAAAAGCCCTCCAAGATCCTGGAGTCCAATCTGTGCCCGAACCCCACCGTGTCACTGAGTGCCACATCCAGGCCTTCCTTGGACACCTCCAGGGATGGGGACTCCACCATCTCCCTGGGCAGCCCCTGGCAATGCCTGACAGCCCTTTCCAGGAAGAAATTCCTCTTGATGTCCAACCTGAACCACTCCTGGGGGAGCTTGAGGCTATTTCCTCTTGTCCTGTCACATGTTTCCTGGGAAGTGAGGCTGACCCCCACCTTGCTACAAGCTGTCCTCAAAAATATGGTGCTGGATCCAGCAGGAAATGTGGGCACATATTCTCCAGAGAAGGCTTTATATGAGACAGCTCCACGTTTTGTCAGCAGAAAAACATATCCAATTACAAAAATGCATTTTTTTATTGATAGAACATAGTATTTATTACAGAAAACTCCTTTCCCACATGGATAAAATCTATCTTCCTAAGAAAAAAATTGTTGGTGGGCAGTGAGAATGATTTGGTCCTCTGTTTTCTGGGTTATAAAGAGAGGATAAGGAATCTGGGGGAAGAAACATGGGAATTTTTACTCACCATAAATGATCCCACCTAATATTTAGAAATTTCTCCCTGTGAGGATGCTGAGGCCCTGGCATGGGTTGCCCAGAGAAGCTGTGGCTGCCCCATCCCTGGAAGTGTCCAAGGCCAGGTTGGATGGGGCTTGGAGCAACCTGGGCTAGTGGAAGGTATCCCTGCCCTTGGCAGGGAGTGGAGTGAGGTGATCTTTCAGGTCCCTTCCAACCCAAACAATTCTGGGATTCATTCTGTGATCTTCTCTTCCCTCCAGAACATAGGACACACCGGAATGGAGCCTTTGGACCAGGGACAACCCCAGACATGGGGATATCAGGTATCAAAATGAAAGGAGCTGAGTTTTTTTTTGTGTGGCTGCTCCAAGATCAAAGTATTTACTGATGACCTTGACCCCCGGGCTGGGAATTTGCCGAGGAATTTGGTGCTGGGTTCCTGCAGTCCTGCTAAGGAGCAGCATTCCCTGGGCAGCGCTGGCTCCATGTGGGAGACGAAAGCACAAGCCAAGCGGAGACCAAATAAAGCCACATTAATCCCCAGCTCCATTAGAAACACAGAAAATAAATAAATGCTGTTTTCAAATGTGGAAAAAGAAAAAAATCAATAGAGAAAGAAATATTATTTTTAATCTTCTAAGGGGTTTTTACAAACAACAGGGAGGGGAAAAATTGAAAGCCATGAAAAAAGACTTGCCAATGTCCTTTTAACCTTTATTTATTATCACTCAGTCCACATCAGCCCCTGACTGCAAGATAATTTGGAATTTCATTTTAATTTCAATGTATCACATAATTCAACACAGCTTTCCACTTTTTTTTTTTTTTTTTTTTTTTTTTTTTTTTTTTTTTTTTTTTTTTTTTTTTTTTTGGTACTGGAAACTTTAAAAATCTCTCTATAGGAAATGCATCTAAAAAAGAAAAAAAAACTACCCCACAACATAACCCTTCTGCAGCAGTTACTTAATTTATAACATGAAAAGGGTTTGTGCTAAAATATGATAAAAATAAAATCAACAAACTTCAAAAAAAGAATATTCCTTAATAACATGGTTTAGCTTGAAGGGTTCCTGCTCCTCTGCTTTTCTTTGGCTTTGTCTGCTGCTCACATTAGAGTGGGAGTTATTTAGAGCCCAGCTTTTCAGGAGTCTTGTGCTACACATTGGTTGGATATGTTTGATGGCCTGAGTCTGGCTGGGAGATGAAGGGCTGGTGGCACCAGCAAGGGACAAGCAGAGCCAGCCTGGCATTCCCTGTGGGCAGCGTGCCCCAGTCCCCTCCCCTGAATGTGAGCTGGGATCTCATGGGAGATCCTCAGCTTTTGCTGGAGCAGCTCTTGTGTTGTCCTCAACACCCTTGTCCAGGGTGTCGGAGAGGTCAGTCCTTCCCTCCCGGCTCCTCCAAGCAACCACAACCAGGCTGCAGGTCTCCTGGATGCTGCTCCTGTTAGAATCCATCTTGAGTTGGGAGGGACCCACAAGGATCATCCATTCCCACTCCTGACCCTGCACAGACACCCCAACAGTCCCATCCTGTCCATCAGAGCGTTGTCCAAACCCTCCTGGAGCTCTGGCAGCATTGGTGCTGTGCCCACTGCCCTGGGGAGCCTGTTCAGTGCCAACCACCCTCTGGGGGAAGAACCTTTCCCTGAGATCCAACCTGACCCTGCCCTGACACAGCTTCAGCCATTCTCTGGGTCCTGTCTCTGCTCACAGAGGGCTGAGATCAGAACTGCTCCTCCTGAGGAAGCTGCAGACCCTGATGGGCTCTGACCTCTGTCTCTTTTCCAGGTTACCAAGCCAAGTGATCTCAGATGCTCCTCATATGGTTCCTCCTTCCTCAGATGTTCCTCCTTTGGGGGACAAAAGGTAAGAAGGATCTCGAGCTCTTACAAAGGACACTCTGTAAGAGCTTGAGATCCTTCTTACCTTGTGTCCCCCCAAACTGCCCCAATATCGAGGTGAGGCCCCCCCAGGGCAGAGCAGAGCAGGACAATCCCCTCCCTGATGCCCCCAGCACAGGGATGTCCCTCCTGGCTGCCAGGGCACTGCTGACTCAAGGACAACTGGCACCCACCAGGACCCCCAGGGCCCTTTCCTAGCACTGCTCTCCAGCCTCTCATTCCCAGTCTGTCCATCCATCTGGGGTTGCTCCATCCCAGAGGCAGAATCTGGCACTTCTCTCTGTTAAGCTTCATACAGTTGGTGACTGCCCAGCCCTCTGATTTGTCTGGGTCTCTCTGCAGGGCATTTCTGACTTCCAGGGACTCAACAGCTCCTCCTAGTTTAGTATCATCTGCAAACTTGCTCAGTGCATCACTGAGGTACCACTGCCTCCCCACCTCAGCTCCAAGGTCAGGGTTGGGGGCAGCCAGGAGAGCACTCCCTTCTGCATGTGATTACATGCATCCACATCTCAACCCATGCCCAGAAAAAACTCAAAAGAGAAGCTTGAGATTATGTGAGAGAGAAGAAACTTCTTTATACAAACAGCCCCCTTAATGGATGTCTCAGCCTTGGGCTCATTTGTTGTTCTGGAGCTCCCTTGACTGAATAATTTTTCTTGCAAATCATGACCAATTTGTAAAATAACTTACTTGGTCTCGTTCTCTTTTTACTACATTTTTATTTTCCCTAAAAATTCCAGAGCATTAATTTAGTTAATAGGACCTGATGCAGACGGTGCCTTTTGCCTGGGATCTTGGCACAGGCCGTGGGCAGCAGGTATCTCATATTTTCATGTCAGCTCCCCTCCACAGCCATGTTTATCAGGGAGCTCCTGAAGTGACAGGCACAAAAGGGTTGTTTGTACTCCAGATTGCCTGCAGGGAAGATGGCAGAGACCTGGCAATGAGCAGGCGGACAATAAATTGTCTTCCAAAGAAAGCTGCACCCCAGCCCTTGCAGCCACTCTGGCTTGGAAGAGTGGGGGCTTTTCCAGCCTGAAAAGAGACAATAACCAAAAAGGCTGTTTGACAGCGTTGTAGTCAATGCCTTGATACAGGGACTGCTCTGTATCACCCAGAAAATGTCACCCAGGGGTCCCTGGTGAGGAGGTACAAGTGTTTTTACTTGTAGCCTGCCAGTGGGGAAGAGAAACCCAGATTTTGGCTGGTTCGGCTTTCGAGCATGGATTGAGTGAGGCCAGAAGGGCCTGTGGGAATGAAGCACCGAAGGACATGTGCTCCCCTCTGCTTGAATCCCATCCAGCACTCACCTCCTGCCCTGATGTTCAGGTGTGGCCATCACTTCTCTCCTTGCTTCTCCCCTGGCTTTGCAAGGAGCTGGAGGAGCTCTGCAGGTGCCTGGCTTGGAGCTGGTGCTTGTCCAGGCCCTGAGCACCCAGAACTCAGAAATCATTGTATTATTTAGGTTGGAAAAGACCTTCAAGATCACCCATAATCAGAAGCAAGAGCTGGCATCCTGAGGCAGCATTTGCCTTGCTCAAAACAAAGACCTTGAGGCCAATAGCAGGTTTGTCTTCAGTGGATTTGAACAGCAAGAGGGTGAACTTTACCCCATCTGGGTGGTTTACCCAAAATGTCTCTGGGATGTTCAGGCTCAGACAGAAGGACTGTTCTTCTAAATAAAAAGGGGAGGTAGGGGCAAAGGGATCATAAAATCTGCTGGGGGCCATTGGAATCTCCAGCTCCCTGCTGGGTGAAACCATCTGTACCAGAGAACTGAGCACTGTAGGTCCAGCCCCAGAGCTGAGGAAAATAAGTCTGCCAAAAAGCAAACATTGCCCTTAACTCTCCAAAAGAACACTGTTGAGGTGGAAATTTGCTTAATATCTCTTCTCTAATACATGGTCACTTGTTTATCAGTCTCAAAAATATTCTTGGGAAAACAGACTCAGACAGCAGGTCTAAAGAGGTGCTAAAAATCCCAACAAGGCTCTGAAGGAGCCCCATTCCTGAGCTCCATCACCAGCATGTGACATGTCTGGGAAGCAACTCTTCTCATTTCTGCACAGCTCCAAGCCTGTGGCACATCTAAACCGAGAGTGAAGCAAAGAGATTTGGCTGAAAACGCCAATTTCAGAGACAGAAATGCAGCTTTTTGAATCAGCAGAATTATCCGTGAGCAAATCCCCTTTTTATTTCATCAGAAACCTGTGGGAAAATGGATAGCTTTTATAGGTATCAAGAGAAATCATTTCAGTGTTGAGATCTCCACAGTGCCCCTGATGAGTGAGACAATCAAGGTCTGCGAAACCTGAACTTTTTCTTCGTTTTTCTCTAGATTTTTGTTGTTGTTGTTGTTGTCAGGGGAAAGGTTTTTGTTTGAGAGGTCTGTAAAATTAAGAAGAATCATTTCAGCTCGGGAGCTGTTACACTTTGGACTGATCGACCTGCACCAAGCCCAGCAGAGACGGCAATTTCATGCAATTATTCTCCAGCACGCCGCGCCAGCGCCCAGTCCGGGAGCAGAACAGCAAACTCATCATGCCCTATTTAGCAAAATGTTCAGTGCCAACGTGAAATTCTGACCCTCACATTTTATTAAAAGGATTATATCTTAAAGCAAACTATTCCACTCCCTTAGCTGGCTTCTTTCTGTGAAAACTTTCAAGACAATTTTGAGGACCGTGGCGGGATCAAGATGAAACAGTTCTGCCTTTCCATTTTATTTCTCCCAGCTCAGATCTGTGTCTTCCTCCGGTGTGTCCCACCTCAATTTGCAGAGCAAGCATAATTTCCCGTGGGCTTTTAAGCAAATGTAGGCAGTTAAACAGCCGTGGGGTCAGTTCTGGGGTGGAAATGGTGTCAAATAGGAGGCCTCCACCAGGTGAAAGTTGTTCCTAGGTGGTCACTGCACAGCCTGGAGAGCAAAAAAAAAAAAAAACTTCAAGGCCAGTGGTGCTGGAAAGGCAATTTCACCCCAGACTGGGTTTGTATCCATTCTAGTTAATCATAAAAATATACTGTTCCCATTGTATAGGATTGCATATGTATGTCACAGGGAAGGGGGGGGGGGGGGGGGGTGGGCACATGTTGGGGTAGATTTGATAGAACAGCTTTGTGTCAAATGAATAGGTGAGTTTATTATAGACTTCCCTTGCTCCAAGCTTCAGATGAGAGAAATCCTATAATCCCGCCCTGCTTTAATACTGGATTAATGTGGATTTGTTAATAAAATGCTGGTGAAATTGAGAATAATTTGTAATTAACTCAAACTTCTACTCCCCGCATAATTTGGAATATTTTTTTAGCAGAGATGAGGGACAGTTCCTGCAGCCACATGAGCTCCAGCAGAGCACAGAGAGGGGGAGTCTTGCTGAAAAAAAAAAAAAAAACAAAACCAGAAACCACTGCTACAGAGCAGCTGGACCTCATGGCAGAAGAAACTCCACCCAGACAATGCTGAATATCAGCCACAGCTCTGCACATCTTGGGGAACCAACTTCAGTCATCAAATCCTGCTCAGGTCCAAGGTGTCAATTCTTGTGAGGGTGAATCCCAAGGCATTAACCCTCAAAACAAGGAATGCACAAGCAGGTAGGTGTGAAAACCAGCAAGTACCACATGAACAGTACAGAAATTACTTAGCTGATGTGGCAGATCTAGAATGGCAACATTAATACTGCCCAGATAAATAACACTATTACTACCTCTCCAGTAGATGGAACGCCCATGTACTGTGAAGATGGAGTTCAGACAAGATTGCACAAAGAAATAAAGGATTTGTTCCACCAGATGGGAATGACAGTTCATCCATCTCCAAATCTTGGTTCTTACAATGGTTAAAAATGAAGTAAAGTGACTAAATTGTTCAACCATGCTACGAGGTAGAAAAAAGGAGGCCACAACAACCCCCTGCAGCTCCAGGCTGGGACAGAGAGGTTGGAAAGCTGAGGGAGGCCCTTGGAGCGCTAGTGACAGAGGTTGGTCCTGAGCCTAGGTGTGCCCAGGTGGGCACAGAGGCCAAGGGCACCTGGGCTGTGTCAGGACCAGTGTGGGCACAGGCCCAGGGCAGGGATTGTCCCCCTGTGCTGGCACTGCTGAGGCATCTCCAGTTCTGTGTCCAGTTCTGGGCCCTTCTGTTCAGGAAGGGCTTTGAGGGGCTGGGGCGTGTGCAGGGAAGGGAACGGAGCTGGGAAGGGGCTGGAGCAGCAGGAATGGCTGAGGGAGCTGGGGGGGCTCATCCTGGAGAAAAAGAGGCTCAGGGGGGACCTTCTGGCTCTGCAACTCCCTGACAGGAGTGGGGAGCCGGGGGAGATCGAGCTGTGCTCCCAGGGAACAAGGGACAGGAGGAGAGGGAATGGCCTCCCTGTGGATCAGGCTCACTTACATCTGGGGCAGTGGTTAAAAAAGCCCAGGACAGCAGGATCTGTCCTTCATCTTCCTCAGCTTTGGGGACAACCGGCAGCCAACAGTGTATAACAAAAATAGAGATGATTCCTATCCTCCAGGCCAAGTTTTTTAAAGGACTCATAACCTGTAGTTAAGGCTTGGTGTTCAAGACGGGATTTGTTTCATCTTGGGCTTTCTCTCTCTTTCTTCCATGGCTTTTTTTTTTTCAGTTTGGACACATTATCCAGCCCAGCAGGAATGTTTTAATAGGAATTCTTTGCAGAGCAAAGCTCAGTAACACCCAGCAACCAGTTATCCACTCAGTTTGTAAAGCTCCTGGTGAGCTGACCTGAAATTTTGTGCACTGCCTTACTTGACAGTTACGCCTTTAGCCTGTCCCAGCTGCTGTTTGAGCAAGTTTGCTCCCCTGTTATAATCAGCTCAACTTGATTTGCCTTTTTTAAGCTGCAGAAAAAGGTCTGTATGTGATGGCTCTGCTGTGGCATTCCTTGGTGGTCTCCTAAACTGCTTGGACCTTGAATTGGTAAGGAAATACCAGCCAGTCCTACAAGACTGTGTATGCTCCAGCTTGTCCACAGGGCCTAGCTGAGATCCTGTTCTTCTGCCCCAGGATTTGCTGCAAAATGCCCCTTGGGGAGCCCAGAGGACACTGTTGGACACCACTCACAGGTCTCTTTAGCTGCCTCCATCACTCAGAGGCCATTCATGGTTTCCCTGCCATTAACTGGTGACACCAAAAGTTGATTTTTTCATATATGGGAAAAAACTTGAGGAACCTATTTTCAGACTTGCAAACACCCATGAACTATTCAGAAAGGTCAAAAACTCCTGGACTTTTTAATTTTGGACCTTGGCAGGACCTGAAGAGGATGGAAACCATTCTGTGAAGTGCTGCAGAGATCTCTCCTCCTCGGGGGAACTTGAGAACAAACCGCTTGGCCCCCAGCTGATCTCTGCTTTCATTTCTGTCCCTCGGTGCGCACTGAGGTTACACGAGGCATTTGTGTCTCTTGAGTCTATCTCACCATTTAATTTGGATCATTCCTACAGGCACCTTTGTTGTCTGTATTCTTCATACCTTTGTTGTGTGCTGGGTTGGGGGTTTTTTTCCCCCCCTTTCCCTTCTGGCCCACGGATGGGAAGTCTTTGTCTAAGCTTGAAAGACTTGGAGTTTGGATGGTACCGTGAGTGTCAGAAGTGCTTCCTCTTGAATAGAGAGACTTTTTAGTCTCTTGAATAGAGAGACCCAATAACCTTTTATTAGACCAACAGGTGGAAGTATTCATGTGAATGAGCCCTTTTGTATCTCTCCAAAATTCACATTCTCTTTTAAAGACTTTGCTTGAAACAGCATTTACTCAAAACACCCTCTGTGAAGGCAGACAGACTGTCACTCTGCTGAGAGAAACTTCAGAAAATCAGAGAATTATTTAGATTGGAAAAGCCTTCTGAGATCATTGAGTCAAACCATTCTCCCAGACTGCCATGTCCCCAGGTGCCACATCCACATGTTTTTGGAACACTTCCAGGGATGGTGAGTCCACCACTGCCCTGGACAGCCCATTCTGATGCCTGACAACCCTTCTGGGGAAGAAATATTTCCCAATATCCAATCTAAACCTCCCCTGGCACAGCTGGAGGCCGTTTCACCTCCTCCTGTCCCTTGTTCCCTGGGAGCAGAGCCCAACACCACGACCACCCCCCCCCCCGGCTTCCTCCCCCTGTCAGGGAGTTGCAGAGCCTCCTTTTCTCCAGGATGAACCCCTCCAGCTCCTTCAGCTGCTCCTGCTGCTCCAGCCCCTTCCCAGTTCCGTTCCCTTCCAGCCCCTCATGTCTCTCTGGAAGTGAGACGTTAGAAAAGGTTCTAGGATGGAATCTTCTTGCCCTAAAACTAATTTAAGGGAAGGAGACTGGCTTACCATCTTGCTGAGATATTCATGGATGACCAGTATTGCCAGACCAAAGTTCCCCAGGGAGGGGTGTGTGAAAACAGTGTAATGCAGAGGTGATGGAAGTATTGTGTTACTGATGTTTGGATAGGACAAAGAGAATTCCTCTGAGTCAAGACAACCTTGAGAGAACAGGGAAGTGTCACCATCCTGGAGGTGTTCATAGACTGAGTACACGTGGCACTCTGTGACAGGGTTTATTGGGCATGGGGGGATTCAGAGCTCTAGGCCCTTGGAATGTGCTTTCTAGCCCCATAATGTTTGTTTTCCTGTTTGCCAAGCACATCTGAGTCCTGCGTCGATCAGAAGGAAAACCAACGCAGGCTGAGTTCACAAAAGCTCTGCAAACCAGGAAAAAAAAAAAAAAAGGCAAATTATTTTCTCTATCTCTATCATGGCTTCTCTTCTTCATGTCGTCTCTAAATTATATGGCCATGATCTTTCTAATCTCTCTTTGCAAGGACGTCTTTCCATGGCCTTAATAATTTCCTTTGCCCTCCCCTAGACCTTTCCCGTGTCTGCATTTTGAGGCAGGGAGGTCGGAATGGGAAACGTTATTCTGAGTGAATGTGGATCATACAGTTCTGTAATTCCATTATTCCATTACAGCCTTTTCAGTATTATTCCCTCTTTTTTTGAACACTGCCTGGCATTTCCTTCAGTTTTCTGGATCATCAATGCATTTCAAGATTGTGCTGAACTCCTGGCAAAGACAATTGGGATTTGCAGCAACAACTTGGAATTTTTGTAGTTTTGGTTTTTTTAGTGGAGTTTTTTTGTTTGGTTGGGTTTTTTGGTTGTTGTTTGGTTTTGAGTTTGGTTTTTTTTTTTTTTTTTAAAGTTTTTTCCTTAATTTTTAATTTGATTATTTTGTTAGTTTTTATTTTTTTAAGTTTTTGTTATTGTTGTTGTTGTTTCTTTGGGTTTTCTTTTTTTTTCCCAACAAGATACCCTACTTGGCTCCCAACTTCCTGAAAACTAATTCTCAGTGCTAGGAAGGGCAGGTCCTTTCCCAGTGGTTCATGCTCAGCTCTCTGCCATGGGATGGCAGAAAGACAAACACTTCTTGGCAGTTTTGCTTCTTCCACTCTCTGAAGACTTGGTTTGCTGGCAGATTTTCCCGTTTTTAAAGTTGGAACCACACAATTTTTTTGGCATTCCTTTGACTGCCTGGGGCTTACCTCCAAAGCTCTTTGGAGGAGGTTTCTATGGGTGATGAAACAGGCAGATAAAAAGCCAAATGACATTAAAAGGCACTATCCTAAAACTAAAATTCCCTCCTCTAATTGTTGTTAACATAAACTGAGTCATTCCCACTTTATAGGAGCCTAAGGAAAATCTCTTTCCTGAAGGAAATGTGCAGGGAAGGAGTGGGAGGTTTGCTTTGCTTAACTTTTAAAGTTCTCTTTTCTTCTTCAGGACAGGAGAGGAGAGATCCAGCTGGCACCTTCAGCTTCTTTTCCTTTTTATGTGCTCAGAATAAAATGACTGGGGGTGTGTGAGAGACGCAACTTAGGGAAATGGAAACCTGAGCTTCCATGGGCTGCCAGGAAGCCCTCTAACCTCCTAACCACCGTAACCAGTGGCTCTGAGGAGGCACCGGACATTTCAGTGATGTTTTCATGCCCTTAGATGTAAGGAAGGACAGGAATCACGGAATCCCAGAACCACTGAGGTTGGAAAAGACCTCTGAGATCATTGAGTCCAACCTGTGACCCATCCCCACGGTGTGACCCAGCTCAGAACACTGAGTGCCATGTCCAGCCCTTCCTGGGACATCTCCAGGGATGGAGACTCCACAGCTTCCTGGGCCTGTTCCCACTCTTTCAGAGAAGAAATTCTTCCTGATGTCCAACCCGACCCTCCCCTGGCACAGCTTGAGGCCGTTTCCTCTTGTCCTGTCCAAAGAAGCTCAATGTCTCTGAGGCTTAAACTGAAGGATCAGCCAGCCCTGCAGGCACAGGGCTGAGAGTTTTCCTTTGCTTGGGTCCAGGATTCATCAAGAGCTTGCAGTTCTCCTGACCTTAATTTTGCTGCAGTTAAGCAGACAGACACCCACAGAGCAGGGCTTTGGGGAGCTGTAAGAAAACTAAATCAGAAACATGTTCTTCAGCATAAAAGGTTCCCCGTGGTTTGAGGTGGGGAACTGGTAAGATCTCCTGCACTAGCCCCTAGTGGAGGGGATTCTCAGTGGTACCTGTGAAGGTAGAAGGACATGAGTCAGATCACACATGTCTTCTAGGAACAATAAAAACAGCCATGCAAGAAATGAACTCCTCAAACTGACACCTCTGAGCTCGGGTTCCATGTGCTGGAGTCAAAGAACTTGAAGATTTTGGTGTGCAGAAAAGCTCCAATTTGGTGACACGGGCAGGAGGGCACCCCAGTGGAGTTGGCTGCCTCATGCCACCCCTTCCCTTCCCGAGTTTTTCAGGCATGGCTGGGGAGCACTTCGTTCATCCCGAGTCCTGCTGCTTCAAAGGCTGAGCCTACAAGCAGGGAATGACTTTGTCTCCTGGGTCTAACGATCGAGACTCAACATTCAATTAGGCTGAGTTCCCAAGAGTGTCTGACCACAGTCTGCAGTGCTGTAGGAGGACTCCTTAGGACCTCAGATCAGACCATCAGCACAACCAATTAATGCTAACGCTACTGACCTTGTTAATTGTGATGAAGCTCCCCAAGGGGACCAGGGCTAAATGAGCAATACATATCAAAGAGGAACTGAAAAGCCATTCTGCATTATTGTCTCTTTGTTGATTTGAGGAGGAGTGATGAACTAGGTACTAATTACATTAAAAAACACTCTATTCTAAGCCAATCTCTCCTCTAATTAATGGCAACATAAACTGAGTCATTCCCGTTTTACAGCAGGATGAGCAGTACAGTTACCAAGGGGAACACACACAGGGCACCTCTGGGATGTGCAATATTAACAGAGTTTGACCAGGGAGAGGGAAATTTCCAGTCCCAAAATATGGAAAGACACAGGTACCACCAGGGTCCCTCAGCAGCATTTCATGGAGTCTCACGTCTTTCCACTGGCATGGCCACGTGTGTGCACATCACACAAAGCAATTTTCCCCTCGGCATCAGGAAAGTTCCCCTTTCCACTTCAATGGCTTTTTTCCCCACCCTTGATTCATTTTTACTTTATTTTATTTTATTTTTTTATTTATTTCCCTTCTGTATCCTTTTCAATCTGGAAAGTGACTTGGCCTCTCTTCCCCCCATCTATTTTCCTCCTACCACTATTCAGTTTAAGGCATGAAACACAGAACTAGATTGAAAGCATTCAATGGCCATTCAATCGGAGAAGAAAAGGGCCCCTCAGAGCTTTATTAGATATGAAGATCCACAATAAAAATCAATTTCTGCCTCTTTATGCAGTTTAAATGACAAAGCACCCACCCATTCTGCAGCCATTGTGCCTGGGAAATGTAATTCAGTGCCGGAGCCGGGACCAGAACACCATGGACTTGCTGACCTGCGCCAGCAGATTCCGATATGATACAGACCTTCCCAGATAATGGGAGCCACTTCATCTCCCCGCAGGAGAGAACAAGTTATCTGATATCTTTGAGGGTTAAAAGGCTATGTGGGCAGCATTTTTAATAGCAGTCCAAATCAGCATCTTTAAAAAACACCTCTGCTTTTTTTTATTTTATTTTCCCCCTCTCCTCACTTCTTCCATCGGCAAATCCCAGCCCTTTTCTTGGCTTTGCTCTTTGGGGAAAGAGCCTTTTCCGGGTGCTCGGCTGGAAGTGAGCGGATTAAAGTGCAAACTTGACTGCAGACATTAGCGTGACGTGCAGGAATTTGTGTCAGGAGTGTCCGTGGCTCTGGGGATGAGCGAGGGCTGTGCAGTGCTGGGGGCAAAGCTGGCACATCCCGCATCTGTCCAGCTGTGTCAGGGGATATTTGGGTTGGATCTTAGGGAAAGGTTCTTCCCCCAGAGGGTGGTTGGACACTGGAAAAGGCTCTCCAGGGCAGTGGGCACAGCCCCAAGGCTGCCAGAGCTCCAGGAGCTCTCAGGGACAGGATGGAATTGTTGGGGTGTCTGTGCAGGGCCAGGAGTTGGACTGGATGATCCCCGTGGGTGCCTTCCAGCTCAGGATATTTTGTGATTCTCTTATCATCCCCTTAAATCACTAATGCAGCTGGTTACTTCCCAGTCCAAAAGATTACTTTTTGTTTGAATTCCACTAAAATCTTGGCCTAAATTGTGTCTAACAGCAACAGTAAGTCCCTTGGAAAAAAAGAGGATCCTGTGTGTAAATGCTTTTTGCATAATTTTTTAGCATTTTGGTTTTTATCCTTGTTTATGGAAAAGGGGCAGGAAACTATTGAATCGAACTTCTCTGTTGTGTATATTCTAGTGTATAGGCTATATTTCATATGTATTCTATACCATGTATATATAATATCTGTATATATACATTTATTTTATATATATTCTATACCATACCTATCTATAGTCTGCTTAGATTGCATAGTATAGTCCACTTGATTCCAACCCTCACAGGTTTTGAAAGCTACACTCATTTTATCAAAAATTAAAGTAGGAGAGAAAAACACAGAAAGAAAACAAAGCTATGACAATCTCAGGAGCCTTGTTTTTTCATTTGGAGAGGAAAACTCTTCCACTTGATGTCCCAAACCCACTTATTTTTTTAAAAATTCCCTTCACCACTGAAGGATGTCACGGTGGAAATGAACGGCTTTGATCTGTCTCAGATGAGCCTTCAGTGACTGACTTCAAAACTTCTTAGGGCCCCTGTTTGTTTGGAGCAGGAGGAGCTCTGGAAGCAGAAGTGGAATCTGTGCCCTCTATCGCACACATCTTCCAGCATCTTTGGCCAGAACTCCTCCCTGTGAAGCCCAGAGTATTCTCCATGAATTGTAATTCCTGCTATAATTCCTGGGCCTCTTGGCAGTTTTATCTTAATGAAGATGTGCTGTGTGCCTCTGGCAAAGCTTTTGGGCTGCCCTGGGATGAAATGTTTCAGTGGGAGGAAGGAGTTTTTAGGGACTGGAATTGGGGTGTTTTACAATTTTAATTTGATTTTGGAAGTGTTTCGGTGTGTTTACAAAACAGCTCTGAGACTTCTCCTCCTTGGGAGTACATCTGTGTGTTCCCTGGGAAGCATTGCCCTTCCTGCATGTGGATGGACCTAGAATCTCCTGGGAGCTGTTGCTTGTTCTGTGTCCTGGAGCACCCAGAGCTTCTTAGCACTGAGCAAGTGTTTTATGGGGAAGGAAAGCCTGTGAAACCCTTGTGTCCCCAAAGTCAGATACCTCAGATTAATCCAGACACGAACTTTACATGTCAGACTGATGCAATTTCCCAAAGAAAGGCTGGGAGCTGCCCAGAGGGTGGGAAGCATCCCCTGGCTCCGCATGGAGAGGGACTACCAGAGAGGTACCACCATATCCCTTTCCTCCTTGGGAATGTCCTGAGACCTTCTCAGGTCCCTCCCACAATGGGACCACATGTCTTGATGTGCCAATGGCTGGAGGTCATTCCAGCCAGCTATTTGGAAGTGGTGCTGTTGGATGTGCAGGGTGCTCCGGAAGTCCTTGCCCAGCTATCCAGGAATGTCAGTAAGATACATATCAACATCTGCTGTGCACAACATGGAAGAGTTTTCCATTCCAAAGAGGACCTGGGAATTACCCCAGGGCTGTGACAAAGTCATGTAGTGATTCCTATCTCTTGAGACAGTGACCTCCTGAAGTTCTCACTGCAGTAAAATATCTGTGCTGTGAAAACCCGTGAATGGCCCTTGCAGAGGAAACGAGGAGGGAAGAAGCACAACAGCATTGTCTGGGAAGAAAAGGCAGGTGTGCCACCTCAGGATCCCAGGGGACATGCCAGAGGCTGTGTGTGAGGAATGCCAGACCCTATCATGACAGTTGTAGGGAGGTGGGGAAAAACACATCTAAGCTTCACCTAAACCGAGTGAGGTGCCAGCACAGCTGAGTTAGGACAACCCTGCACCAGCTCATGACATGCTCCTCTTGGGAAGGGCAGGAAAAAATGTGGGCACATGAACAGACGTGGCACGGGAAACTGCTGGGACATGGGATCAGGTGAAAGGATGGGGCTGAGTCTTGCCTTGGTTCAATACACTCCGCACTGAGAGCCAGGATTCCATCTGGGCAAGCCAGAGTCAGGATGTGGTGGTCCAGTCAGGACCTGCAGGGAGAAGATGGAGGATGTCCAAGGATATTAGAAATACAGGACACTCAGACCTGAATGTGGAGATTTGTGACCAGGAAATAAATAAATTTGCCCAGGGAAACTGGGGAAATACCCAGGGAAATATGTCAGAGCACTGAAGGTGAGAGGGAGGAAAGGGTTGCTCCCATCAAAGGGCACAGGAGCAGAGTGACATAAAACAGCCAGGAGTAAATTTAGGCAGGAGCTCAGTGACTGTGAAAAGATCCACACTCTGGAAAGGCCTCCTAAAAGAGGCTGGAATCTCATGGGAAACCAAAGTTAAAAAGAAAAGGAAATAGAGATTACAAAAGGGATCAAATTAATTTGTGGACATCAATGGTCCTGTTCAAGCCCATATTCCTGTGGCACAAAAAGACCATGTAATGGAAAAGGAGGCTTTTTTTTTTTTTTTGCACATATATACACATATATGTGTATCCATATATATATATATATCCACATATATATGTATATATATAAACTCATAGTGTTTTTGCAGATGGATTATCATCAATATAATCAAGGTCAAAGCTGTCACACACTCCCAGTCCTGGAATGCTCCAGTGACAGAAAGCTGGCAGTGGGATTGAAGACAGTCCCATTTTTTTTTAAGCAGACTTCTCACATTTGTAATCTGTCACCAGGTCAAAACCTGTGGGAACCTGCAGCAATAGACAAAAACAGGTCTCTGGGTAAATGGTGTGGTTGGGAACAGCTGGTTTTGGCAGAGCTGGGGATCTGGTGTGGCGAGGCTGGAGATCTTTTCCAGTCACAGCTTGCTCACAAACACCTCAGCACAAGGACACGCCTGGACTGCAAGGAAATGTTGGGAGCAGTTTTCCTGCTCTCCTCCGTGGGGTGAGAAGGCTGCAAATCCTCCTTGCTGCTGCTGAAGAGGAACCCAAGAGAAAGCTGTCTCAGCATTCCTGACCTGCTGAGTGATGGGCAAGGCTGGATGCCAAGAGACACCAGGGAAAGGTTTGACTAGAAGCAACATCCCTTTGTAGGCAGTTTTCTGTGCCCAGCAGAAAAGCATCACAAAACACCCAAAGAGGTTGCCTGGGGTACTGGCAGATAAATCAGCATCAAGTGATTAATTTGGAATGGCCTGGAGTTGTGTCAGGGCAGGGTCAGGATGGATCTCAGGAAAAGGTTCTTCCCCCAGAGGCTGGTTGGGCACTGAACAGGCTCCCCAGGGCAGTGGGCACAGCCCCAAGGCTGCCAGAGCTCCAGGAGGGTTTAGATGATGCTCTGGGGCACAGGGGGTGACTCTTGGGGCTGGGCCTGTGCAGGGCTGAGGGTTGGTCTGGACGGTCCTTGTGTGTCCTTCCAACTCAGCACATTCTGTGACTGTTATTCTGTAATAAGGAAAATAACACCGGATGGCAACAATCTGTACATGGTGTTCAAGCAAACTGTCAGAGACAGTGAAAACAAATTCACCAGGTTCCTAAAAGAATAAGGACACTTTGGCAAAGGTCTTGACATGAGAGAATATTCACTTGATGAAGAAGAGGGCAACCTGCTTCACCTACTTGACCTACAGGTCACCAAGGGCTAATGAGTCACAGTGAAAACCCGTGACACCTGCAGGGAAGCTGCAGTTTATTGACCATGTCATTAACAGCACATAAATGTTTAGTTTTCTGTGGGTCACTGGCTGACCCTGTGCTTGAGCATGTGATGCAGTGACTGTCAGGTACATCCCACCATCCTGGTGACTACACCCCCTCTGCCCCCTGTGAGTGACAGGACCCAAGAGAGCAGCTGGAGCTGTGTCAACGCAGGGTCAGGTTGGATCTCAGGAAAAGGTTCTTCCCCCAGAGGGTGGTTGGCACTGAACACACTCCCCAGGGCAGTAGGCACAGCCCCAAGGCTGCCAGAGCTCCAGGAGGGTTTGGACAACTCTCAGTGACAGGGTGGAATTGTTGGGGCTGTGCAGGGCCAGGAGTTGGACTGGATGATCTTTGTGGGTCCCTTTCAACTCAGGATGTTCTGTGGTTCTGATCCTCCATCCAAACATCCTCCACCTCTGTGCTCTTCCATCCTCAGCCTTCCCACTGGTGCACCATGATAATGTGTATGTCTGATCTCCAGAAGGAGAGGGACCTGTGGTATTCATAACCAGAGGGATCTGGACAACTCACTCCCTCTCTTTTGTGTGGACTACAAGGAACAAGCCCCTCCAAAGGTAAGAACAATTATCACACATCGATGGTGGCACTTCCAAAGCTGTTTCAGCTCCAGCTGCTTGTTACTGAGCAGAAGTGAAACTGCACAAGGGTGTTTCCATGATGAGGGGCAAATCTTTTTTTTCCAGCTGTGGCACCAAGGAGTTATTTGGTGAAGAGATAAGATCAGGGCCTTGCTGGAAGGCAGCCAGGTCTGGTTCAACCAAACCCACCGTTAAGAAACATCCACAGCAGATTCTGCTCCCTGTTCCTGCTGCCTCATGTCCCAGGAGCTGTCTTGTCTCTTGGCTCCTGGTCCTACTCCTCCTCCCAGACCCTCCAGGCTTGGGCCTAGAAATCCCATCCATGTTATGGCAGGCTCAATACATCCTGGCTCTGTGCCCCTGGCCCCATCCCAGGACCAGTCATCTGGCAGAGAACCCCGGTATGCAATGGTGATTCAGCCTTATATAAAACAGGAAAAGGCAGAGGCACAGAGTGATAGAGCACCAGGCAAGACAGGGAAGCATCAAGACCGACTCCAACTCCCAGACTGGAGGTCCTAAGACACATCAAGTTTATGAATTTAACTGCATTGTGCAGGAGATAAAAGTTGCTGGTTGGTGCCATAAGACTATGGAAGGAGTTGCAGAATGTCTTGTGAAATCATAGAATTATAGAATGTCCTGGGTTGGAAGGGACCTTAAAGACCATCCAGTTCCAACTCCCTGGCAGGAACAGGGCAGGGATGCCTTCCACTAGACCAGGTTGCTCCAAGACCCGTCCAACCTGGCCTTAGACACTTCCAGGGATCCAGGGGCAGCCACAGCTTCCCTGGGCAACCTGTACCAGGGCCTGCCCACCCTCCCAGGGAAGGATTCCTTCCCCGTATCCCACCTAACCCTGCCCTCTGCCAGTGGGAAGCCATTCCCCTTGTCCTGTCACTCCAGGCCCTAGGAAACAGTTTCTCTCTGTCTACTGAAAGAGTCACCCCAAAGCTTCTCCCCTCCAGGCTGATCAATCCCAGCTCTCCAGCCTTTCCTCCCAGCAGAGCTGCTCCATCCCTCTGATCCTCTTGGGGCCTCCTCTGCACTCTCTCCAGCAGCTCCATGTCCTTGCTGTGCCGTTCCCCAGGGCTGGAGGCAGCTCTGCAGGGGGGTCTCCCCTGAGGGGGCAGAGGGGCACAATCCCCCCCTGCCCTGCTGCCCACGCTGGGGGATCAGCCCAGGGCACGGGGGGTTCTGGGC